>NC_056746.1:41702562-41817562 GCF_019279795.1 Protopterus annectens
AAAACACGTTTCTCTGACTCCTGTCCTGCTATA
Source organism: Protopterus annectens (assembly GCF_019279795.1). Classification (NCBI taxonomy): domain Eukaryota; kingdom Metazoa; phylum Chordata; order Ceratodontiformes; family Protopteridae; genus Protopterus; species Protopterus annectens. The sequence continues at coordinate 41,702,596 of NC_056746.1, forward strand.
CTCCTCTTTAATGTTTGAGTCTCACAGACACTGTGGGTTTGATTTCCATATTATGTGATGTGATTCAGATGAGATGTTAAACTGAGGTCTTATCTCACATACCTGGTGCTAGTTTAGGTGGACAAACAGTTCCAAAAGTAATCTATCAAATTAAAATTAAGTGGGACATCCTGGCCACATTTTTCCTAGTTGTTTTGAATACGATTTGGGATCTCACATAAAGAGGCTAAAGGTCTAGTAACAAAGCATACACGAATAAATAATTAAAAGTCCATATCAACTTGTTGTTTATTAATTAATCCTCCAGGCCATTCAGTTAACAGTCTCAGTTTAGTGCAAAGGGTCCTTTCCTTGTATTACAGCTTCCAGATTATTTATGCATGTCTCTATTAAAATGAAATTAAGCAACATTGCCTTACATGTGGGGGTAAGACCTCACTGTTTCAATGTTAAATGATGAATTTCTTCACAACCCTAAATACAACCCCAAACAACAAGCTCGGAGGTAATGGAATTGTGATAGGAAGTGAGACGTCAAAAGTCTGATTTTGGCCTGAACGTCTATTTATTTATCCTATATCCTAACAAGTGCATTAGTCATCTCTCTCCAGAAGGTCTCCCATTTTTGACAAGTGCCAAAAATACGTGCCCATGGTATATCCATTCATCTATCACATTTTGAAGTAGACAGAAACATGTCATATACCCCCCTGCCTTAGTAGGAGTTTTAAAATATACGATTATCATTCTTCAAGCAAATTAACTATGTCTTCCTGTTCCAAGGTGTCTACCTAAGAGAAATCTCATCATGCTAAACAAAGAAGCCTCCATCTTTTGAAACATTAGAGAAGCTATCCCTTTAACAACTTCATATTACCTAAATCCAAAGCCAGTCTGTGTTCTATAACCTGTATTGACCATGCAATCGGTCATAAGTGAGGTATGCCTTCCCACTTAAAAAGATGGGACCCGAGCAATAACTGGAACTAAATCCAGTGTCTCCAAACAAGTTCCTTCTTGTTTATTATTTCTCTAACACTTATCATGATGAGGTCGAATATGAACCCATATTCCCCCAAACAGCCTACATGCAGAATCAGCATTGCCACTTACTGTATAGAGGTGCATCGCACTAATTTAGAAACCACTAAAGGCAATGCACAAACTATGAGTTTTAATAAATGACAGTCTCCTACCATCTTAGTGCAGCTGGTTATATAGGCCTGTCCCTCCACCCTGGTAAGAGCTCATATATCTAAGGATTTCCAATTAATGTTATATCCAAGGTGCACCCAATGCTGGAAGTGGTAGTATCTAGCTTTCCAAGAGCAGAAATTAAATTATTTCTTCTTATAATCTGAATATTTATTCAAGAGTGAAAGAAGACCAAACATATGAAGGTAGGGTGTTCTAAATTTTTGGGACATAGATGAAGAAGTGTTTACTGTCTGAGACACAGTAATGAAATGGGAGAGGGTACACTAGAAAGCAGATTTAGTGGAGTACAATTGAAGTGTATGACACACTGAGCAGATAAGGAAGCAACTTCTGAGGGCAGAACAGTGTTACATTTGTAGTAACCTGAAGATGTGACTTGTAAGGATGGGTAGACAGTTACGTTTGTATAGAAAGGGTGAATTAACAGTGTGCATCTTTGGATGGTATAACAGAATAGGGATGCCAGGAGGATACTTTACTCCAAGGTTGGCAGAAAGCCACCTTTACTGTTTGCTATACTTGTACAGTGAGGAATCATGAAGCTCTAAAGTAGGTTTTTATCACTGAGCTACAATCACAATATAAAGAAAGTGGTAATCAGATGTCAAATGTTACCGACAATTTCTTACAACTGGTGAAGTTTTCATGATTGGCTCCTGACAAGTTTTTGGTTTCTCTGTCATGTGAAACTTGTTCCTCCTGTTAGTGGTGACAAACTGCACAATTCTATATATTAGCAGTAAAATCTTTCTAGTACAGCCCATTCTGTGAAAACCTAAGAAGTAAGACAGACTGCTTTTCTCGCTATATGCTTCCACAGATTATCATCCCTTACTTAAAAGCATGTTTGCTTCTCAAAGAAGTGTATATTTCAAGTTGCTGCATCCATGTTACTCTGGAATAGAGTTCACTTTTCCTTCTGCCTTCTAAGAAAATCCTGCACATGTTCACCTAAATTGCCAGACAAAACAGTGTTATGCCATTAAACTCCCATGAATCATCACTGCACGTCACTCCCATGGTAATCATCTGTGTAGGAACCTGGTTTTGGTCTTTGGTTGTTTGCCTGACATTTGGAATAGTACAGTGTGATGGCTTAGCAATTTAATTTCTATTTTGTTGTTGGCTATTGATCCCTGACTTGAAGCTATTAGCAAGGTTAATTTTCAAAGTCCTTTTCTCTGTTTTTTTCTACCCCAGGTCCTTTCTTCTATTCTGGATTAAAATGTTCTCAATTGATGTTTCTTTTTGGCCTCTCTTTTGCAACCTTTGCACATGGCTGGTAAATTGCTGTTGTTTGAGACTGCTACACTCACTATGGATTTTTTTCAGTTCTGTAGTTCTGGACATAAACATTAATCATTCAGCCTATCATATGTGGACATTACACATTACTGTTACATTATTTTTCTAGAGACCCACTTTTGTTGTAGTAGTTTTCTTCTATATCTCTTTCTGTTAAACTGCTGAGCTCTGTAATTTTCTTTCTTCTGAGTAAATCAGCATGCTTGTATATTTTCCCAGCAAAGGTGAACTTCTCTTGCGGTATACTTTTTACCTTACCAAAGGAGATTTATAGGTTTACTTTGTACTTTTGTGTGTTTTTGTGAAACTTTTACCATGGCTACATTCTTGCTGTGACTATTACTATTAGGAGGTGAGACACACTATGAGCTACTGATTATTTTCTGAACATGACAATAATCTTTTGTAAGACCCACATTAACCACCCTACAACCAGGGTCTATATTATATCATCAAACGCTTAAAAAAAGTGAACGATGAATAACTGACCCCATGTAAGCGAAAGCTTACAATCTCGAAAGCTCAGAACAGCGATTTATTTCCAAGGGAAAAAAATCGCTGTTCCAAAAAAAAAAAAATTTGAAAGAATACATAAAGTGGGAGGATTTGCCCCCCCCCCCACTCCCCCCCGATGTGGGGGGTTGTGCCCCTCACACACCCACTACTTAAATATACCAACTCTGAGATCGCACTACAGTGACAAAAATGACAAAGTAACAGAAGTGGCCAAGCAAATTCTTTCCCTGGGAAAGAATTCGCAGCCGTTTCGCTATTTTGGCTTTTCGTTGTTTTACGTTCGACCAAGATGCATTCGATAGAATGCATCTTCGGTCATCTAATAGGAACCCTACAACCCTCCATGTGAGTGATTGCACTTCCTTTACACCCATCTGTTTGAACTCACTACTGCCCAACTACACACTGATATAATCACCTAAACAGCCATCATTCTTAGTGCAACAAATCACTTTTCAGACTGCATATGCATGTGCATTCTACTCGTATTTTTCACTTGCACCACTGTTAATATACGTCTATAACTACTCTATATGTCTCACAAGTATCTACTTTATACTGTTTTTAGTAAGTTGAATTTTTTTTACTTTGTATCAGAAGTATTCAAAACTTATTTACATCAGATCTGCTGATGAGACATTTACCTCACTGCAGTAAGTATAGATTTCTGTCTTGTCATCCCTTCTTTATCAAGAACTTCAACATTTATAACTGTTGTTTTTTCTTTGTATTTTGCTGTTACATAAAACATGAATAAATAACCTTGTTTAAAGATGTGAATAAATACTCTTGTTTAATTGAACAGTTTCTCTTCAAAGTCTTATAGCATTGACACTATGCTACATTTTCTCTTTTCAAGTATCTCACGATAAACACTCTGACTCGGCTATGACTACTGCTGTATCCCTAAACTGTTCTCAAACTTCAGCACCACACTCACAACTTTAAATAACCACCATTAACAGTTGTTTTGATACTGTAACAAATTAAACACAATGCCAGTGTGCACGTGCACACACACACACACACACACACACACACACACACACACACACACACACACACACACACACACACACACACACACACACACACACACACACACACACACACACACACACACACAGATGCACACACAGACACACACACACACACGCACACACACACACACACACACACACACACACACACACACACACACACACACACACACACACACACACACGCACACACACTCACACACACACATGCATGCATGCATGCATACACACGCATACACGCACACCTTAGACTTCCAAGTAAATCACAGTGTTTTTCCCCACCCAGTATCACATAAGTGAATATCTCACACATTTCCATATATATATCTATTTACAACACTTTCATAGGGAAAGAATCATGGGTTCATAGGTTAGTCCTAGGCTATCTGCTCTTGCAGGCCACCTTAAACCTAATCAAATATCCCAACTCATATGGTGTTTATAATATCCTTTGGATTACCCTTACCCCTACATGATGGACTAGCTTCATATTATACATAGTGCTAATTACTGGATGACACCATAAATATTTACAAGGCCCAAGTGTGATATATATTACTTAGTAGCTGCCTTGGGCCATTGGTAGAGTAGGGGGAAGTCTTGGGGTGAATTTTCTATTTCTCATCCACAGGCAGGGATGATCCTTGTTTTATGTCGATGATAATTTTTTCCAGATCAGCAGTATCCTGTGACACCTTTCGCTACACCATTCTGTTGATGTTGCAGAGGAAGTTTTGAACCCTGGACCATGTATTCCTAATGTTTAATTTGCTGAGGTGCATCAGATCCATCAGGGCTGAGTCAGAGTATGCATTATATGCCAGACCGACATCACTTCTTAGCAGTCTGTAAGAGACAGAGTTTGAGACAGTCCACGTTTAAGCCACGTATCCTTTTTATAAAGTATCTCTGTGATCATTGCAGCTGTTGCTTATGTCTGAACAGGTACATACAAAAGGGGGCATTATCTTCAATATTTGGCCTTAAGAGGGCTGAATAGAGGAGGGCAGTGACATTCTTGGATCTAGAAACACCCCCTTGTTAATAAACTGTACAATAATGAAGGACTTTGTCACCACAGGAGACAAATGTTGGTCGAAAGTTAAGCTGTTGCCCACTTAAGTTTCCAAATCCTGAACTAATGGGTCAGCTGTTCGGGTTGTATTCTCAATGTGGTAGTTCCCAGTGGTAGCTGACTTACCAAATGAGATGATAATGCATTTCTTGGCATTTAGCTTTAGTCCATGATTTTTGCACCAATTATTTATTTGAGGCAATTCTTCCTACATGATGGCTAATTCTATTGGGGATTCTGTAATTGCACCCAACATGTAGTCACCCACAAACATGGTTAGCCAGAATCCTTTAGTACTGGAGAAGTAGATGTCCAACAGGAGAGGTCCTAGCATTGAACCCTTGGAGAATCCACTGGTAATTGGTATTTGTGGAGGTAACTTCCTCTATTCTGATCTCTTGCATTGTATTCATAAACCAGTTGGTGATCCAGCAGGTGACATGTGACATGGGATTTTTATTAGTTTGCTTACGTTTTCTACTATGCCTAAGTGGGTTACTGTATCAAAGGCCTTTGGCCAGGTTAAAGTAGGTAAAGTGCACTGTTTTACCTTTATCCATTGCCTTGGTGACTCTTTCAAAGAAGTCCACCAGATTGAGTAAGCATGACCTACCTTTGATGAATCCAAAGTAACACGGATCTATTTGTAGGTTCCCTATGTCCTTATTGATTAACTCCAAAATAATCCTTTCTATAGCTTTACATATGAGGGTGGTCAGACTTATGGGTTTGTAGTCGCCCGGATCAGCATAAGGTCTTCCCTTGTAGAGGAGATGACAGTTGCTTTTCTACATTCACTTAGTACAAAGCCTGTGCTAAGGCTGTGTTGAACAGTTTTGTTAGAGGCTTAGCTAAATCATGCTTCATGCTATTCCGGATGCCTCCAGAGATAGTCAGGACCCATTGAAGCAGTATTTTTAGCTTTTGAAAGTGCTTTTAGGGCTTGGCCATGTGTGATAGCTAGGGTGGTTATCAGTTTCGGGTATTTCTTGTGCAACAGACAGGGAGGAGAAAGAGGAAATGTTTGAGCAGAATTTATCTGCCAGTAGGTAAGCTATATCTTTACTTTCACTGGTGAGATGACCATTCACACTCAGGTCACCATATTGTGCTTTGTGCTGTTGAGGTTTTGAACATATAAGGACTTGTGATTATCTTTAGCTTGGGTGGCCATCTTTGTCTCAAATCTGGTATTGGTGTATTTAACTAGCCACCCGAGTTGTTTGTTTAAAGTAGTGATGAAAGCTCAGCAAGTTCAACCAACACCTTGGGACAGTGCTATTAACCAGCACCCCCCTCGTCAGCTCTTCAAGTGAAGAAAAAAAATCAATCGGCTTCTTATATTGCAGTTAGATCTACACCCCCCCCCGCTCTTTTATTCAGGAGCAAAAAAAAAAAAAAAACATTGGATGTTCCTCCTACAGGGGCAACAACCAGGTGGCCAGACGCATTGCCTCCCCCCCAATTCAGACAGTCAGATCCTGCTTCTGTGTCCCTGACCCAACCCTCCTTTACTGTACCCTGCCTGCATGCAGCTCTACAGCGCTCATGCTTTATTTAAAAAAAAAACATTCTCCTTTTTAAACTATAGCAAACTGCTTGCTACAAATGTAACAACAGTTGCTACAGTTTATACCCTGCTCCTTTTTAAACTATAGCAAACTGCTTGCTACAAATGTAACAACAGTTGCTACAGTTTATACCCTGCTCCTTTTTAAACTATAGCAAACTGCTTGCTACAAATGTAACAACAGTTGCTACAGTTTATACCCTGCTCCTTTTTAAACTATAGCAAACTGCTTGCTACAAATGTAACAACATTTACTACACTTTATACCCTGCTCCTTTTTAAACTATAGCAAACTGCTTGCTACAAATGTAACAACAGTTGCTATACTTTATACCCTGCCTGCACAGAGCACTACAGTGCTCATACTTTAGTTTATAAAATAATAAAAACTTCTCCCTTTTAAACCATAGCAAACTGCTTGCTGTAAATGTAGCAAGCAGCTGCTGCAGTTTATACCCTGCCTGCAGGGAGTGCTACAGGCTCAGGTTTTCTTTTGATCTGTAGCAAACTGCTTGCTATAATATAGTGAGCAGTTGCTACAGTTTAGACCACACACACAGAGCACTATAACATTTACATTTGACAGTAAATGCAATACCAGCTTTTAAAAGTCAGTATTGTATTAAAAAAAGACCGAGATTGGCTGATTGGGCCCCTTGACATTTTGTACCTGGGCAGTTCCGCTTCTCCCCCTACCCTAGCTATGCAACTGTGAGAGTTCTATTATTTTTGGAATTGCTCTTTTTACTTTCAGCCAATGTCTTCTTCCTTTTATTTTATTGTTTATTGATGCTGTACATTCTCAATGAGAGTTTGTTTCTGTGGCTTTCCCTGCACTTATTTCTGCAGGGGAACAGCTGTGTCTGTGCAACTGTTTACATGTTGGTACTGTTAAGTGGTGTACAGTTCTGCATAAGCAGAATAATTTTCAGAGTTTGGTTGGGATTTGAAGCTTGACAAAGGATTGCTTAGGAGGAGATAGGTTGTCCTACAGAAGTTTCCAAAGGTAGCATGGGTGGAGGGGGGCCTCTGGTTTTCAGTTTTATTTCAAATGAGAAGGCATTATGGTCAGGCATGACAAGTACTGGTGATACACAAGGGATGATACAAGATGTAGCATGTCGGTAAGGACATGGTCCTGACATGGGTAGTGTGATGGGATGATACAAGATATAGCATATCAGTAAGGACATGGTCCTGACATGGGTAGTGTGACGGGATGATACAAGATGTAGCATATCGGTAAGGACATGGTCCTGACGTGGGTAGTGTGATGGGATGATACAAGATGTAGCATATCGGTAAGGACATGGTCCTGACGTGGGTAGTGTGACGGGATGATACAAGATGTAGCATATCGGTAAGGACATGGTCCTGACGTGGGTAGTGTGACGGGATGATACAAGATATAGCATATCGGTAAGGACATGGTCCTGACGTGGGTAGTGTGACGGGATGATACAAGATGCAGCATATCGGTAAGGACATGGTCCTGATGTGGGTAGTGTGATGGGATGATACAAGATGTAGCATATCGGTAGGGACATGGTCCTGACGTGGGTAGTGTGACGGGATGATACAAGATGTAGCATATCGGTAAGGACATGGTCCTGACGTGGGTAGTGTGACGGGATGATACAAGATGTAGAATATCAGTAAGGACATGGTCCTGACATGGGTAGTGTGATGGGATGATACAAGATGTAGCATATCAGTAAGGACATGGTCCTGACGTGGGTAGTGTGACGGGATGATACAAGATGTAGCATATCGGTAAGGACATGGTCCTGACGTGGGTAGTGTGACGGGATGATACAAGATGTAGCATATCGGTAAGGACATGGTCCTGACATGGGTAGTGTGACGGGATGATACAAGATGTAGCATATCGGTAAGGACATGGTCCTGACGTGGGTAGTGTGACGGGATGATACAAGATATAGCATATCGGTAAGGACATGGTCCTGACGTGGGTAGTGTGACGGGATGATACAAGATGCAGCATATTGGTAAGGACATGGTCCTGATGTGGGTAGTGTGATGGGATGATACAAGATGTAGCATATCGGTAGGGACATGGTCCTGACGTGGGTAGTGTGACGGGATGATACAAGATGTAGCATATCGGTAAGGACATGGTCCTGACTTGGGTAGTGTGACGGGATAATGCAAGATGTAGCATATCGGTAAGGACATGGTCCTGACGTGGGTAGTGTGATTAATTGTTCTGTAGTAATTGTTCTGGGACATTAGTAGTGACAAAGCTCAGGAATCCTTGTGCGTGTTCATTTGTTGTGAGGTATGTTTCCCAGTCAATGGATAAGTAATTAACAGCACCTAGGAACTTACCTCTCAAACTGTTAGTGCAAGAAATCTGGTCAAAGCCTAAAATAATGGAGGGGGGCATAGATAAAAAAATAGGGACATATTTTAAATTTTACTCTTATAACTCTTTAACTTAGAAAGTTGCTAAAGTTACACAATTTGTGTTAGCATGTATTTTTTGAAAAATATGATGTCTGAAATTCAAATGTATTCCATTATTTAGTGACTTTAGTCATCAGGGATTTGCCAGAAAACTACACAAGTTTTATGAAGAACAACCAAAAAGCTGGACATTCTACAAAAATCTGGAAAGTTGAGAGGTATGCCTAGAAATATGGTATTAGAGTTATTGTAGGTCTAGAGAGTTGCTGAGGGTGCTTTAAGCCTGTATTACATGATGGAGGCATTTGACGCTTATGCAAGTTAATCTTAAGAACCTCAGCATGTGGGTGGTTATATGTTGGTTATATATCACTATATCACCAACTCACTAAATTGACATACACTACATTGGCCACAAAGGGTTGACACTCAATTAATAGACACCCCTGGGTGCCTTCACACCTCCTGATAATTACATATACCAACTCCAAGATCACAAAACAGTGGGGAAAAGGTAATATCCCACCCCCCACTATGTAGTGATACTGTCAAGCAATTGCCTGCATCCTGTGAACTGGCAGTTTGACAAAACAGTCTTCCTAATTAACCATTCAGTGTAAAGAAAGTACAATCAAATACTGTGAACCAAATGTGTGTTATGTTGGACATTGTGTGGTCTGGTTTGGGCTGTGTTGCTGATGATCCTGTTGTCAGAGTTAGCTGTCTGAGATTCCTGACTTCCAATGCCATTACGTATGTGCATCTCTCACACACTGCATTGTGTTGCTTGAGTAACAGGCGATAATCAATCAATCAATCAGCACGAGACCTTTTGCACTTACGTACGTTTATAGTAGAACAGTTATTCAATCTTAATGTATAATAAGACAAAAAAAGTGTTATTCTTGTTAAACTATGTGGCCTATACAACATTTGTATTCATAATAATGTAATGCATTTGGATCTCAGATCTATTAAATAAATGGCAGAACATTCTAACACTAAGTGAAATAAATGCTTTAACCTTTCTGTGAATTGCACTGCTACATTATATATTCTTAACTTTTTGGTGTTTGCCCCTGATAGCATGAACTAATAAAATAGATTAAATGATAATAATTTGCTAACAGGCTTAGATGGTTATAGTACTACAGAGCTACCGGGGTTAATCCTGTCTAATGTGTGACAATGTCCAAAAAAAGGAAACAAGAATATGCTGTTCATTTGTGTGTCACAGTATGACACGCAGGTGACTGTATACAGCAATGCGAGGACTAGTACAGTAACTTATATACTGTTCATTTGACTAGTACAGTAACTTATATACTGTTCATTTGTACTAGTACAGTAACTTATATACTGTTCATTTGTGTCACAGTATGAAGGACTAGTACAGTAACTTATATACTGTTCATTTGTGTCACAGTATGACACGCAGGTGACTGTATACAGCAATGCGAGGACCAGTACAGTAACTTATGTTAAATTAAATGACTCATTAAATAAAACTGGAAGAAGGTACCATGCGGATAAATCGTTTTTTGTTATGTTGTTTAGTGAAAGTTAATTCATGCCAAATATTTGCATGGTCAGCCTGTAATGCATTTTAGGCTTCAAATTGCAATGAATTCATGAAACTTAAACTCATTACTAGACATAAATAACTTTTGATACTGGAAAGAATCCACAAATCACAATTCAAATGTTGATATCAAGCATACAAATAGTAATTGCTGCAGTATGGAAACACAGAACCATTTAAGCTGTGCCCTGAACACATGAGAAAGAACTGCATCACCTGCAGGGAGGGTGCCTAGTTACCATATACCGGGGAGTGTGAAGTATGGCAGGAGACCTGTGTGTCTGTGCTTGGCATATGTATATTTATTTGTGGAGAAATATGTATATATGTGTATGATTGTCTCATGAAATACTGAACACATAAAAGAGTGAATCAAAAAAGAGCAATCACTTTAGAGTGAATGTAAAATGATCAAAAACTGTATAGTCTAAAAGTAATGTTTTTGCAGGGGGCAAGCTCACCTTCTCTCCCAGATGCCCTGCAAATTATATATAATAACCCCGAGATCACACAACAGCAGAGTAAGGGCAAATTCCCTTAACCTGTTGTACTGTTATCTCATACAACAAGCTGCTGGCAAAAACTCCATAGAGAAGAATGTTCACCCACACGGGTGTCCACTTTTTTTTACATCCATAAAAAGTGTTTACTCATATGACTGTTCATTCTCCTGAGTTATAACCATATATATATGTATGTATAAAAATATATTTAAGTCTTTGTGTCCCGGACTTTGGAGTCAACTCTAAGAAAATCTATTTGGAACTTGTTGATCATGTTTAGGACTATTGATTTCAGAAAGTAACAAAGTATCACTTATTTTATTTATTTGAAGTAAACTAACTGCTTTTCAGCCTATGTGGTCATGAATAATACAGTTATGAAGTTTTACGCTTGTGTTCAGTTATATGATTTTATATGCAGTGCCTGATGACATGGAATAGGTATGTTTTCAACATGTACAATTTCATGTCAGGTAATAAAGGATAGGTTTTAAGCATTTTTCTTGAGTTTGTGCTTAGAGCTTGATTTTTTTGATGACTAATAACAGTATAAAATAGTGGGCCTTATTCCAAAAGACTTGCACTCAGTGTAAGTGAACACTTACACTGAGAGCAGGCTGGGAGCAGGTCTTTGTGAATCTGACACTTGGCATAAGCCTGTTTATAGCTAGACCTTACATCAAAGTAAGTCACTTAACACTGAGAACACATCTTTAGAAATCTGGCCCAGTGAATGTAAGCTTTAACTAAGCTTTAATTAAGAATGCAGAAATAACATTTCAAGCTTGCTTAAAAATGTCAAAACGACATGTAATATGAGTATAAAATGTACTCTGCAGTGCAGGATAAATCACTTTCAGCTGCTGAACTCTCTTAAAAATGTGTTTTGTCATTTTAATTGTGACATTTAGGGGGTTTATGTTCTCTAAAGGTCTCTGAGGTATGAGGTCAGCATTACCACATACTCTTCCAGAGTGTGACAAATAGTTTTGCACGCTGTCTCAACACATATCTTTAAAAAGTAAAACTTAAAAGAAAGCAGTGGTTTATAGGCCTACTATGAAATGAGTCATCATAAAACTAAGAATGAAGTGTGTGCAAAATAATGTAGTAAAACGTTGCTGGAAATGTAACCACAGTTAGAATAAATAATGCAAATGTCAAAGTATGTTTTTGAACTTGCCAAGTTATTTAGAATAATTTTGTAACAATAACATTTGCTACATTGCTTGGCATATAAAGGTTTATGTCTTATAGCACAGTTTTAGACAGATACATAAATTTAAGATGTATAGAGTATTATGCTTTGTACCAAAATAATTCATGTTGCAAGTTAATTGCAAATTGTTGATTTCCTGTAATCATATTTGTATGCACAACTGACCCTTTCCAAATTATCCATTTGCCAGTTGTACTTGTAAAACATTTCTCCATGTGTGTTTTTAACTTCTGAGGAAAGATAATTGCTACCCCTCTTCCCACCATCCCAAGCCTTATGGTTAACAGCTATGTCCACAAAAGCTTTACATTTTATTATAAAATAGCCTCAAATCTCAGTGATGCAAACCTATCACTCCAACATATTCTATTTATTTCCTAAAACAGATTTAGATACCTTAAACAGATGCCTATGATACCATTGTGCTGGCCTGTTTGTAATAAGTCTAAAAGAATAGGATTTGTTAAAGGTCTTTATACAAAGCAAAGGTTACTTCTTAGTAGTGTGCATGATATGATATGGCGATGAGGGACAAGGGTTTGAGACAGACTGTATACTTTTTATGATTTAGACCCTTCTTTTCTTAGTGAGAAAGCACTGGGATAGTTCCATTTTCAACAAGTGATTGGAGAGGTACAAACCAAAAAAAGTATTACACTCAAGTGATTGGTCTAATGACTGCTGAATACAGTGGAACAATTACACCCTAGATCTGGACATAATACAAGGGAAGTATGGGGTGACGGTATTGCTAATTAAGGAGACAAGGTGCCTCATGGGTAGGTGGTTATGGTGTAAGTAATAATATCATTTAGAATAGGCTCTAAGACAGGGGATCTGTTGGACATTGGAAAGACTTAATTACCAATTATTGAGCTGATAGTCTGCTAGAATATTATTTCATTCTACTGAGCAGAGATGACTATAGGCTTCTAAACTATTCAGGTTTAACAGCATTAGTTTTAATTTTAGTATTACACTTCAAACTGTGATATTAATTGAATTTATTGTTATCATGTGGAATATTTTTCAGTGCAGACCAAGCTGTTTATCATACATTACTGGCCTTAGACAAAGGGGATTTAAGGCACCTTACTAGCTTTAGCAATAAGTTTTGAGATGACAATAAGCGTATACTGAGCAGAGATCAAAATATTAGAAAACATAGCAGATGCAGAGGTGGGGTCTGTAGCCGAGAAAAGTCAAGATGAGTCAAGCTTGCAGCTCATTCTACAGGACATGCTTATCATTATTAGGAAAGGGGTACGCAGTTTTATATGTGGGGGGGTCGCAATGGATATGAAAAAAAAACAGTAGGATAGAACTGTTCTCAATGAGGTCATCAGAAAGAATCTCCAGCTGGAGCAGTTTATTGGGAATTTTGCCAATCAGAACATCCGGCCTCAATGACTCTGTCCTACTGTGGTTAAACCTAGCTCCTTACTTGGTCATTTGTGCAGGACTATAGGTACTACATAATAAGTCCAGGTGATTATTAAGTGGGCAGTTCCAGTCCTGCCTATGATTCTATGCTTATTTCAGCTTTTTTCTTTGTATGAATAACTCCATTATGTTTGGAGCACAATGACCTGGTTCATGTGTTATGTCTTTGCAGTTTGCCAGGTGTTTTCAATGATGACAGTTAGGCATGCCCATGCAATCATAATCAGATCTCTATGCCGTCTGTGGTAATAGAAAATACACATATTCTGCAATAGCAATTAGGTGCTTTCTAATACATAAATTGTAAGTATAGTTCTCACTGCATTATACTTTCTTCATTAACATTTGACTGTTGAGTTGGCTTACGGGACATCATTTCACCTCACATCACAGTCCAACAAACACACATGCACCTCAAATTGCAAAGCTAACTGGTAAACAAGTGTAATACATGGTAAGGGGAACCATAGCTTTACGACTTTGCACTGTATCTGTATCATTTAATAGGTAATGTCTTGACATCTTGTGAGATAAATAATACAGATATAGCTTTATGGAAGAAATGCCAGAAAAGGGTTTGGGAGACCTGAGAGTCAATTTGGGTTTACTGAATGAGCTCACAGACAGCATTTAGTATTTTCATCTTTTGAGTATTTCAGCTGATATGTTATCAGATTGTAGAACTGAAATAATACCTTAGCAACATACTTAAACAGAATAAAAACTCACATGACAAAGAAAAACTGGACAGTGCAATCCCAGAAAAAAATGAATAAATAATTAAATTAATAAAATGACACATACTTCTGCTATCATTTCAGTTTTTATTCTATTACTCCACAGACTGAAGAAAAGGTGGATAAAATGCAACTGTAGCTGAAAACACACAGATGCAAAGATTGTGTTAAGGTGAATGTCCTGAGGATCATTCATATAGAAGCTTAGTTCAATCTCAGTGTGGGGGGTAACACAGACATTTTAATGTGACTTGGCCTGAAGGGGAATAGTTACAGGAGTATTGACATAGCATGGTGTGCATGGGATTAGTTACAGAAGTGTTGACATAGCAAGGTGTGCCTGGGATTAGTTACAGTAGTGTTGAAATGGCATGGTGTGGCTGGGATTAGTTACAAGATTGTTGACATAGCATGGTGTGCCTGGAATTAGTTACACATAAGTATTGACGCAGCATGATGTGCCTGGGATTAGTTACAGGAGTGTTGACATAGCATGGTGTGCCTGGGATTAGTTACACATGAGTGTTAACAGAGCATGGTGTGCCTGGGATTAGTTACACATAAGTGTTAACAGAGCATGGTGTGTCTGGGATTAGTTACATGGGTATTGATATAGCATGGTGTGTCTGAGATTAGTTACAGGAGTGTTGACATAGCAAGGTGTGCCTGGGATTAGTTGCACTAGTGTTGAAATGGCATGGTATGCCTGGGATTATTTACATGAGTGTTAACATATCAAGGTGTGCCTGGCATTAGTTAGATGAGTGTTGACATGGCATGGTGTGCCTGGGATTAGTTACACATGAGTGTTAACATAGGGTGGTGTGCCTGGGATTAGTTACACAAGTGTTGACATAGCATGGTGTGCCTGGGATTAGTTACATGAGTGTTGACATGGCATGGTGTGCCTGAGATTAGTTACACATGAGTGTTAACATAGCATGGTGTGCCTGGGATTAGTCACAAATTAGTGTTGACATGGCATGTAGTGCCTGGATTAGTTACACATGAGTGTTAACATAGCATGGTGTGCCTGGGATTATTCACAAATTAGTGTTGACATGGCATGTAGTGCCTGGATTAGTTACACATGAGTGTTAACATAGCATGGTGGGCCTGGCATTAATTACACACAAGTGTTTACATGGCATAGTGTGCCTGGGCTTAGTTACACATGAGTGTTAACATAGCATGGTGTGCCTGGGATTAGTTACACGTAAGTGTTGCTATAGCATGGTGTGCCTGGGATTAGTTACACATGAGTGTTGACATAGGGTGGTGTGCCTGGGATTAGTTACACAAGTGTTGACATAGCATGGTGTGCCTGGGATTAGTTACATGAGTGTTGACATGGTATGGTGTGCCTGAGATTAGTTACACGTGAGTGTTAACATAGCATGGTGTGCCTGGGATTAGTCACAAATTAGTGTTGACATGGCATGTAGTGCCTGGATTAGTTACACATGAGTGTTAACATAGCATGGTGGGCCTGGCATTAATTACACACAAGTGTTTACATGGCATGGTGTGCCTGGGCTTAGTTACACATGAGTGTTAACATAGCATGGTGTGCCTGGGATTAGTCACAAATTAGTGTTGACATGGCATGTAGTGCCTGGATTAGTTACACATGAGTGTTAACATAGCATGGTGGGGCTGGCATTAATTACACACAAGTGTTTACATGGCATGGTGTGCCTGGGCTTAGTTACACATGAGGGTTGACATGACATGGTGTACCTGGGATTAGTTACACATGAGTGTTGATATCGCATGTTATGCCAGTTATTAGTTACACACAAGTGTTGACATAGCATGGTGTGTCTGGGATTAGTTACACATAAGTGTTGGCATAGCATGGTGTGCCTGGGATTAGTTACATGAGTGGTAACATAGCATGGTGTGCCTGGGATTAGTAACAAATTAGTGTTGACATGGCATGGAGTGCCTGGGATTAGTTGCACGAGTGTTGACATAGAGTAGTGTGCCTGACATTATTTACATATGTGTTGACATAGCATGGTGTGTCTGAGATTAGTTACATGAGTGTAGACATGACATGGTATGCCTTGGATTAGTTATACATGAGTGTTAACATAGCATGGTGTGCCTGGGATTAGTGACAAATTAGTGTTGACATGGCATGGTGTACATGGGATTAGTTACACATGAGTGTTGATATCGCATGTTGTGCCAGTTATTAGTTACACACAAGTGTTGACATAGCATGGTGTGCCTGCGGTTAGTTACACATAAGTGTTGACATAGCATGGTGTGCCTGGGATTAGTTACATGAGTGGTAACATAGCATGGTGTGCCTGGGATTAGTAACAAATTAGTGTTGACATAGCATGGTGTGTCTGAGATTAGTTACATGAGTGTTGACATAGCAAGGCGTGCCTGGGATTAGTTATACTAGTGTTAAAATGCCATGGTGTGCCTGAGATTATTTACACATGAGTGTTAACATAGCATTGCGTGCCTAGGATTAGTTACATGAGTATTGACATGGCATAGTGTGCCTGAGATTAGTTACACATGAGTGTTAACATAGCATGGTGGGTCTGGCATTAGTTACACACAAGTGTTACTATGGCATGGTGTGTCTGAGATTAGTTACACATGAGTGTTAACATAGCATGGTGTGTCTGCGATTAGTTACAATAGTATTGAAATGGCATGGTGTGCCTGGGATTATTTACACAAGTATTAACATAGCATGGTGTGTGTGGCATTAGTTACACGTAAGTATTGACATAGCATGGTGTGCCTGGGATTAGTTACATGAGTGTTGAGATGGCATGCTGTGCCTGGGATTACTAACACATGAGTGTTAATATAGCATGTTGTGCCTCGGATTAGTTACAAATTAGTGTTGACATGGCATGGAGTGCATGGGATTAGTTACATATGAGTGATGATATCGCATGGTGTGCCAGTTATTAGTTATACACAAGTGTTGACATAGCATGGTGTGCCTGGGATTAGTTACACATGAGTGTTGACATGGCATCCCTGGGATTAATTACACAAGTGTTCACATGTCATGGTGTGCCTGGGATTATTTACAAGAGTGTTGATATAGCACGGTGTGCCTGCGATTAGTTACATATGAGTGTTGATATAGCATATTGTTTCTGGGATTAGTTACATGAGTGTTGACATGGTGTGCCTGGCATTAGTTACACATGAGTGTTGACACAACATGGTGTGCCTGGGATTAGTTACATGAGTGTTGCCATGGTGTGGTTGGGATTAGTTACACATGAGTGTTGACATAGCATGGTGTGCCTGGGATTAGTTACACAAGGGTTGACATGGTGTGCCTGGGATTAGATACATGAGTGGTGACATGACATGGTGTACCTGGAATTAATTACATGAGTGTTGGCATGGCAGGGTGTACCTGGGATTAGTTACAGGAGTGTTGACATGGCATGATGTACATGGGATTAGTTACACAAGTGTTGACATGGCATGGTGTGCCTGGGATTAGTTAAATGAATGTTGACATAGCATGGTGTGCTTGGGATTAGTTACAAAAGTGTTGACATGGCATGTTGTGCCTGGGATTAGTTCCATGAGTGCTGACATATGATGGTGTGCCTGGGTTTAGTTACACGAGTGTTGACTTGGTATGGTGAGCTTGGGAATTTTTACACAAGTGTTGACATGTCATGGTTTGCCTGGGATTAGTTACAGTGTGTTGAAATGGCATGGTGTGCTGGGATTAGTTACACACAATTTTTGACATGGCATAGTGTGCCTGAGATTAGTTACATTAGTGTTCACATGGCATAGTGTGCCTAGGATTAATTACACAAGTGTTAACATGGCATAGGGTGCCTGGGATTAGTTACACATGAGTGGTGACATAGCAAGGTGTGCATGGGATTAGTTACATATGAGTGATGATATCGCATGGTGTGCCAGTTATTAGTTACACA
Organism: Protopterus annectens; assembly: GCF_019279795.1. NCBI lineage: Eukaryota > Metazoa > Chordata > Ceratodontiformes > Protopteridae > Protopterus > Protopterus annectens. The sequence continues at coordinate 41,721,178 of NC_056746.1, forward strand.
TGAGTGTTGACATGGCATGCCTGGGATTAATTACACAAGTGTTCACATGTCATGGTGTGCCTGGGATTATTTACAAGAGTGTTGACATAGCACGGTGTGCCTGCGATTAGATACATATGAGTGTTGATATAGCATGTTGTTTCTGGGATTAGTTACATGACTGTTGACATGGTGTGCCTGGCATTAGTTACACATGAGTGTTAATACAACACGGTGTACCTGGGATTAGTTACATGAGTGTTAACACGGTGTGGTTGGGATTAGTTACACATGAGTGTTGACATAGCATGGTGTGCCTGGGATTAGTTACACAAGGGTTGACATGGTGTGCCTGGGATTAGATACATGAGTGGTGACATGACATAGTGTACCTGGAATTAATTACATGAGTGTTGGCATGGCAGGGTGTACCTGGGATTAGTTACAGGAGTGTTGACATGGCATGATGTACATGGGATTAGTTACACAAGTGTTGACATGGCATTGTGTGCCTGGGATTAGTTAAATGAATGTTGACATAGCATGTTGCGCTTGGGATTAGTTAGACATGAGTGTTAACATAGCTTGGTGTGCCTGGCATTAGTTACACACAAGTGTTGACATGGCATGGTGTGCCTGGGATTAGTTAGACATGAGTGTTGACATAGCATGGTGTGCCTGAGATTAGTTACAGGAGTGTTGACATAGCAAGGTGTGCCAGGGAATAGTTACACTAGTGTTGAAATGGCATGCCGTGCCTGAGATTATTTACACAAGTGTTAACATATCATGGTGTGTGTGGCATTAGTTGCATGCAACTGTTGATATAACATGGTGTGCCTGGGATTAGTTACATGAGTGTGGACATGGCATGGTGTGCCTTGGATTAGTTACACATGAGTGTTAACATAGCATGGTGTGCCTGGGATTAGTGACAAATTAGTGTTGATATTGCCTGGAATGCCTGGGATTAGTTACACATGAGTGTTGATATCACATGTTGTTCCAGTTATTAGATACACAGAAGTGTTGACATAGCATGGTGTGCCTGGAATTAGTTACACATGAGTGTTGACATAGGGTGGTGTGCCTGCAATTAGTTACACAAGTGTTGACATAGCATGGTGTGCCTGAGATTAGTTACATGAGTGTTGGCATGGCATAGTGTGCCTGAGATTAGTTACACATGAATTTTAACATAGCATGTTGTGCCTGGGATGAGTTACAAATTAGTGTTGACATAGCATGGAGTGCCTAGGATTAGTTACACATAAGTGTTAACATATCATGGTGGGTCAGGCATTAGTTACACACAAGTGTTACCATGGCATGGTGTGCCTGAGATTAGTTACACATGAGTGTTAACATAGCATGGTGTGCCTGGGATTAGTTACAATAGTGTTGAAATGGCATGGTGTGCCTGGGATTATTTACATGAGTGTTAACATAGCATGGTGTTATGTGGCATTAGTTACACGTAAGTGGTGACATAGCATTGTGTGCCTGGGATTAGTTACATGAGTGTTAATATAGCATGGTGTGCCTGGGATTAGTTACATATGACTGTTGACATTTCATGGTGTGCCAGTTATTAGTTATGCACAAGTGTTGACATATCATGGTGTGCCTGGGATTAGTTACACGAGTGTTGACATGGCATGTCTGGGATTAATTACATGAGTGTTCACATGGCATGTTGTGCCTGGGATTATTTACAGAGTGTTGATATAGCATGGTGTGCCTGTGATTAGTTACACATGAGTGTTAATATAGTATGTTGTTTCTGGGATTAGTTACAAGAGTGTTGACATGGTGTGCCTGGGATTAATTACACATGAGTGTTGACATAGCATGGTGTGCTTGGGATTAGTTATGTGAGTGTTGACATGTTATGGTTGGGATTAGTTACACATGAGTGTTGACATAGAATGGTGTGCCTGGGATTAGTTACATGAGTGATAACATAGCATGGTGTGCCTGAGATTAGTAACAAATTAGTGTTGACATAGCATGGTGTGTCTGAGATTAGTTACATCAGTGTTGACATAGCAAGGCGTGCCTGGGATTAGTTATACTAGTGTTGAAATGCCATGGTGTCCCTGAGATTATTTGCACATGAGTGTTAACATAGCATTGCATGCCTGGGGTTAGTTACATGAGTATTGACATGGCATAGTGTGCCTGAGATTAGTTACACATGAGTGTTAACATAGCATGGTGTGCCTGTGATGAGTTTCAAATTAGTGTTAACATGGCATGGAGTGCCTGGGATTAGTTACACATAAGTGTTAACATAGCATGGTGGGTCAGGCATTAGTTACACACAAGTGTTACCATGGCATGGTGTGCCTGGGATTAGTTAGACATGAGTGTTGACATAGCATGGTGTGCCTGAGATTAGTTACAGGAGTGTTGACATAGCAAGGTGTGCCAGGGAATAGTTACACTAGTGTTGAAATGGCATGCCGTGCCTGAGATTATTTACACAAGTGTTAACATATCATGGTGTGTGTGGCATTAGTTGCATGCAACTGTTGATATAACATGGTGTGCCTGGGATTAGTTACATGAGTGTGGACATGGCATGGTGTGCCTTGGATTAGTTACACATGAGTGTTAACATAGCATGGTGTGCCTGGGATTAGTGACAAATTAGTGTTGATATTGCCTGGAATGCCTGGGATTAGTTACACATGAGTGTTGATATCACATGTTGTTCCAGTTATTAGATACACAGAAGTGTTGACATAGCATGGTGTGCCTGGAATTAGTTACACATGAGTGTTGACATAGGGTGGTGTGCCTGCAATTAGTTACACAAGTGTTGACATAGCATGGTGTGCCTGAGATTAGTTACATGAGTGTTGGCATGGCATAGTGTGCCTGAGATTAGTTACACATGAATTTTAACATGGCATGTTGTGCCTGGGATGAGTTACAAATTAGTGTTGACATAGCATGGAGTGCCTAGGATTAGTTACACATAAGTGTTAACATATCATGGTGGGTCAGGCATTAGTTACACACAAGTGTTACCATGGCATGGTGTGCCTGAGATTAGTTACACATGAGTGTTAACATAGCATGGTGTGCCTGGGATTAGTTACAATAGTGTTGAAATGGCATGGTGTGCCTGGGATTATTTACATGAGTGTTAACATAGCATGGTGTTATGTGGCATTAGTTACACGTAAGTGGTGACATAGCATTGTGTGCCTGGGATTAGTTACATGAGTGTTAATATAGCATGGTGTGCCTGGGATTAGTTACATATGACTGTTGACATTTCATGGTGTGCCAGTTATTAGTTATGCACAAGTGTTGACATATCATGGTGTGCCTGGGATTAGTTACACGAGTGTTGACATGGCATGTCTGGGATTAATTACATGAGTGTTCACATGGCATGTTGTGCCTGGGATTATTTACAGAGTGTTGATATAGCATGGTGTGCCTGTGATTAGTTACACATGAGTGTTAATATAGTATGTTGTTTCTGGGATTAGTTACAAGAGTGTTGACATGGTGTGCCTGGGATTAATTACACATGAGTGTTGACATAGCATGGTGTGCTTGGGATTAGTTATGTGAGTGTTGACATGTTATGGTTGGGATTAGTTACACATGAGTGTTGACATAGAATGGTGTGCCTGGGATTAGTTACATGAGTGATAACATAGCATGGTGTGCCTGAGATTAGTAACAAATTAGTGTTGACATAGCATGGTGTGTCTGAGATTAGTTACATCAGTGTTGACATAGCAAGGCGTGCCTGGGATTAGTTATACTAGTGTTGAAATGCCATGGTGTCCCTGAGATTATTTGCACATGAGTGTTAACATAGCATTGCATGCCTGGGGTTAGTTATATGAGTATTGACATGGCATAGTGTGCCTGAGATTAGTTACACATGAGTGTTAACATAGCATGGTGTGCCTGTGATGAGTTTCAAATTAGTGTTAACATGGCATGGAGTGCCTGGGATTAGTTACACATAAGTGTTAACATAGCATGGTGGGTCAGGCATTAGTTACACACAAGTGTTACCATGGCATGGTGTGCCTGATATTAGTTACACATGAATGTTAACATAGCATAGTGTGCCTGGGATTAGTTACAATAGTGTTGAAATGGCATGGTGTGCCTGGGATTATTTACACGAGTATTAACATAGCATGGTGTGTGTGGCATTAGTTACACGTAAGTATTGACATAGCATGGTGTGCTTGGGATTAGTTACATGAGTGTTGAGATGGCATGCTGTGCCTGGGGTTACTAACACATGTGTGTTATTATAGCATATTGTGCCTCGGATTAGTTACAAATTAGTGTTGACATGGCATGGAGTGCATGGGATTAGTTACATATGAGTGATGATATCGCATGGTGTGCCAGTTATTAGTTATATACAAGTGTTGACATAGCATGGTGTGCCTGGGATTAGTTACACATGAGTGTTCACATGGCATGCCTGGGATTAATTAGACAAGTGTTCACATGTCATAGTGTGCCTGGGATTATTTACAATAATGTTGATATAGCACGGTGTGCCTGTGATTAGTTACATATGAGTGTTGATATAGCATGTTGTTTCTGGGATTAGTTACATGAGTGTTGACATGGTGTGCCTGGCATTAGTTACACATGAGTGTTGACACAACATAGTGTGCCTGGGATTAGTTACATGAGTGTTGACATGGTGTGTTTGGGATTAGTTACACATGAGTGTTGACATAGCATGGTGTGCCTGGGATTAGTTACACAAGGGTTGATATGGTGTGCCTGGGATTAGATACATGAGTGGTGACATGGCATGGTGTACCTGGAATTAATTACATGAGTGTTGGCATGGCAGGGTGTACCTGGGATTAGTTACAGGAGTGTTGACATGGCATGATGTAAATGGGATTAGTCACACAAGTGTTGACATGGCATGGTGTGCCTGGGATTAGTTAAATGAATGTTGACATAGCATGTTGTGCTTAGGATTAGTTAGACTTGCGTGTTAACATAGCTTGGTGTGCCTGGCATTAGTTACACACAAGTGTTGACATGGCATGGTGTGCCTGGGATTAGTTAGACATGTATGTTGACATAGCATGGTGTACCTGAGATTAGTTACAGGAGTGTTGACATAGCAAGGTGTGCCAGGGAATAGTTACACTAGTGTTGAAATGGCATGCCGTGCCTGGGATTATTTACACAAGTGTTAACATATCATGGTGTGTGTGGCATTAGTTACATGCAACTGTTGACATAACATGGTGTGCCTGGGATTAGTTACATAAGTGTAGACATGGCATGGTGTGCCTTGGATTAGTTACACATGAGTGTTAACATAGCATGGTGCGCCCGGGATTAGTGACAAGTTATTGTTGATATTGCTTGGAATGCCTGGGATTAGTTATGCATGAATGTTGATATCACATGTTGTTCCAGTTATTAGTTACACACAAGTGTTTACATAGCATGGTCTGCCTGGAATTAGTTACACATGAGTGTTGACATAGAGTGGTGTGCCTGCAATTAGTTACACAAGTGTTGACATAGCATGGTGTGCCTGGGATTAGTTACATGAGTGTTGACATGGCATGGTGTGCCTGAGATTAGTTACACATGAGTGTTAACATAGCATGGTGTGCCTGGGATTAGTTACAATAGTGTTGAAATGGCATGGTGTGCCTGGGATTATTTACATGAGTGTTAACATAGCATGGTGTTATGTGGCATTAGTTACACGTAAGTGTTGACATAGCATTGTGTGCCTGGGATTAGTTACATGAGTGTTAATATAGCATGGTGTGCCTGGGATTAGTTACAAATTAGTGTTGACATGGCATGGAGTGCATGGGATTAGTTACATATGACTGTTGACATTGCATGGTGTGCCAGTTATTAGTTATACACAAGTGCTGACATAGCATGGTGTGCCTGGGATTAGTTACACGAGTGTTGACATGGCATGCCTGGGATTAATTACATGAGTGTTCACATGGCATGGTGTGCCTGGGATTATTTACAGAGTGTTGATATAGCATGGTGTGCCTGTGATTAGTTACACATGAGTGTTAATATAGTATGTTGTTTCTGGGATTAGTTACACGAGTGTTGACATGGTGTGCCTGGGATTAATTACACATGAGTGTTGACATAGCATGGTGTGCTTGGGATTAGTTATGTGAGTGTTGACATGTTGTGGTTGGGATTAGTTACACATGAGTGTTGACATAGAATGGAGTGCCTGGGTTTAGTTACATAAGTGGTAACATAGCATGGTGTGCCTGAGATTAGAAACAAATTAGTGTTGACATAGCATGGTGTGTCTGAGATTAGTTACATGAGTGTGGACATAGCAAGCCGTGCCTGGGATTAGTTATACTAGTGTTGAAATGCCATGGTGTCCCTGAGATTATTTACACATGAGTGTTAACATAGCATTGCGTGCCTGGGGATAGTTACATTAGTATTGACATGGCATAGTGTGCCTGAGATTAGTTACACATGAGTGTTAACATAGCATGGTGTGCCTGGGATGAGTTACAAATTAGTGTTGACATGGCATGGATTGCCTGGGATTAGTTACACATAAGTGTTAACATAGCATGGTGGGTCAGGCATTAGTTACACACAAGTGTTACCATGGCATGGTGTGCCTGATATTAGTTGCACATGAGTGTTAACATAGCATGGTGTGCCTGGGATTAGTTACAATAGTGTTGAAATGGCATGGTGTGCCTGGGATTATTTACACGAGTATTAACATAGCATGGTGTGTGTGGCATTAGTTACACATAAGTACTGACATAGCATGGTGTGCCTGGGATTAGTTACATGAGTGTTGAGATGGCATGCTGTGCCTGGGGTTACTAACACATGAGTCTAAATATAGCATATTGTGCCCCGGATTAGTTACAAATTAGTGTTGACATGGCATGGAGTGCATGGGATTAGTTACACATGAGTGATGATATCGCATGGTGTGCCAGTTATTAGTTATACACAAGTGTTCACATGTCATGGTGTGCCTGGGATTATTTACAAGAGGGTTGATATAGCACGGTGTGCCTGCGATTAGTTACATATGAGTGCTGATATAGCATGTTGTTTCTGGGATTAGTTACATGAGTGTTGACATGGTGTGCCTGACATTAGTTACACATGAGTGTTGACACAACATGGTGTGCCTGGAATTAGTTACATGAGTGTTGACATGGTGTGTTTGGGATTAGTTACACATGAGTGTTGACATAGCATGGTGTGCCTGGGATTAGTTACACAAGGGTTGACATGGTGTGCCTGGGATTAGATACATGAGTGGTGACATGACATGGTGTACCTGGAATTAATTACATGAGTGTTGGCATGGCAGGGTGTACCTGGGATTAGTTACAGGAGTATTGACATGACATGATGTACATGGGATTAGTTACACAAGTGTTGACATGGCATGGTGTGCCTGGGATTAGTTGAATGAATGTTGACATAGCATGTTGTTCTTAGGATTAGTTAGATTTGAGTGTTAACATAGCTTGGTGTGCCTGGCATTAGTTACACACAAGTGTTGATATGGCATGGTGTGCCTGGGATTACTTAGACACGAGTGTTGACATAGCATGGTGTGCCTGAGATTAGTTACAAGAGTGTTGACATAGCAATGTGTGCCAGGGAATAGTTACACTAGTGTTGAAATGGCATGCCATGCCTGGGATTATTTAAACAAGTGTTAACATATCATGGTGTGTGTGGCATTAGTTACATGCAACTGTTGATATAACATGGTGTGCCTGGGATTAGTTATATGAGTGTAGACATGGCATGGTGTGCCTTGGATTAGTTACACATGAGTGTTAACATAGCATGGTGTGCCTGGGATTAGTGACAAATTAATGTTGATATTGCTTGGAATGCCTGGGATTAGTTACACATGATTGTTGATATCACATGTTCTTCCAGTTATTAGTTACACACAAGTGTTGACATAGCATGGTGTGCCTGGAATTAGTTACACATGAGTGTTGACATAGGGTGGTGTGCCTGCAATTAGTTACACAAGTGTTGACATAGCATGGTGTGCCTGGGATTAGTTACATGAGTGTTGACATGGCATAGTGTGCCTGATATTAGTTACACATGAGTGTTAACATAGCATGTTGTGCCTGGGTGAGTTACAAATTAGTGCTGACATAGCATGGAGTGCCTGGGATTAGTTACACATAAGTGTTAACATAGCATGGTGGGTCAGGAATTAGTTACACACAAGTGTTACCATGGCATGGTGTGCCTGAGATTAGTTACACATGAGTGTTAACATAGCATGGTGTGCCTGGGATTAGTTACAATAGTGTTGAAATGGCATGGTGTGCCTGGGATTATTTACACGAGTGTTAACATAGCATGGTGTTATGTGGCATTAGTTACACGTAAGTGTTGACATAGCATTGTGTGCCTGGGATCAGTTACATGAGTGTTAATATAGCATGGTGCGCGTGGGATTAGTTACAAATTTCTGTTGACATGCATGGAGTGCATGGGATTAGTTACATATGACTGTTGACATTGCATGGTGTGCCAGTTATTAGTTATACACAAGTGTTGACATAGCATGGTGTGCCTGGGATTAGTTACACGAGTGTTGACATGTCATGCCTGGGATTAATTACATGAGTGTTCACATGGCATGGTGTGCCTAGGATTATTTACAGAGCGTTGATATAGCATGATGTGCCTTTGATTAGTTACACATGAGTGTTAATATAGTATGTTGTTTCTGGGATTAGTTACACGAGTGTTGACATGGTGTGCCTGGGATTAATTACACATGAGTGCTGACATAGCATGGTGTGCTTGGGATTAGTTATGTGAGTGTTGACATGTTGTGGTTGGGATTAGTTACACATGAGTGTTGACATAGAATGGTGTGCCTGGGATTAGTTACATGAGTGGTAACATAGCATGGTGTGCCTGAGATTAGTAACAAATTAGTGTTGACATAGCATGGTGTGTCTGAGATTAGTTACATGAGTGTTGACATAGCAAGGCGTGCCTGGGATTAGTTATACTAGTGTTGAAATGCCATGGTGTCCCTGAGATTATTTACACATGAGTGTTAACATAGCATTGCGTGCCTGGGGTTAGTTACATGAGTATTGACATGGCATAGTGTGCCTGAGATTAGTTACACATGAGTGTTAACATAGCATGGTGTGCCTGGGATGAGTTACAAATTAGTGTTGACATGGCATGGAGTGCCTGGGATTAGTTACACATAAGTGTTAACATAGCATGGTGGGTCAGGCATTAGTTACACACAAGTGTTGCCATGGCATGGTGTGCCTGATATTAGTTACACATGAGTGTTAACATAGTATGGTGTGCCTGGGATTAGTTACAATAGTGTTGAAATGGCATGGTGTGCCTGGTATTATTTACACGAGTATTAACATAGCATGGTGTGTGTGGCATTAGTTACACATAAGTATTGACATAGCATGGTGTGCCTGGGATTAGTTACATGAGTGTTGAGATTGCTTGCTGTGCCTGGGGTTACTAACACATGAGTGTTAATATAGCATATTGTGCCTCGGATTAGTTACAAATTAGTGTTGACATGGCATGGAGTGCATGGGATTAGTTACATATGAGTGATGATATCGCATGGTGTGCCAGTTATTAGTTATACACAAATGTTGACATAGCATGGTGAGCCTGGGATTAGTTACACATGAGTGTTGACATGGCATGCCTGGGATTAATTACACAAGTGTTCACATGTCATGGTGTGGCTGGGATTATTTACAAGAGTGTTGATATAGCACGGTGTGCCTGCGATTAGTTACATATGAGTGTTGCTATAGCATGTTGTTTCTGGGATTAGTTACATGAGTGTTGACATGGTGTGCCTGGCATTAGTTACACATGAGTATTGACACAACATGGTGTGTCTGGGATTAGTTACATGAGTGTTGACATGGTGTGGTTGGGATTAGTTACACATGAGTGTTGACATAGCATGGTGTGCCTGGGATTAGTTACACAAGGGTTGACATGGTGTGCCTGGGATTAGATTCATGTGTAATGACATCACATGGTGTACCTGGAATTAATTACATGAGTGTTGGCATGGCAGGGTGTACCTGGGATTAGTTACACAAGTGTTGACATGGCACGATGTGCCTGGGATTAGTTAAATGAATGTTGACATAGCATGTTGTGCTTGGGATTAGTTACAAAAGTGTTGACATGGCATGGTGTGCCTGGGATTAGTTACAAAGTGTTGAAATGGCATGGTGTGCTGGGATTAGTTACACACAATTTTTGACATGGCATAGTGTGCCTGAGATTAGTTACATTAGTGGTCACATGGCATAGTGTGCCTAGGATGAATTACACAAGTGTTAACATGGCATGGGGTGCCTGGGATTAGTTACACATGAGTGCTGACATAGCATGGTGTGCCTGGGATTAGGTGGACAAGTGTTGACATAGCAAGGCACACCTGGGTTTAGTCACATGAGTGTTGACATGGCATAGTGTGCCTGGGATTAGTTACACATGAATGTTGGCATGGCATGGTGTGCCTGGGATTAGTTACACATGAGTGTTGAAATGGCATAGTGTGCCTGAGATTAGTTACATTAGTATTCATATGGAATAGTGTGCCTGAGATTAATTACATGAGTGTTTTCATGGCATGGTGTGCCTGGGATTAGTTACACATGCATGTTGACATAGCATGATGTGCCTGGGATTAGGTACACAAGTGTTGACATAGCATGGTGTGCCTGGGAATAGTTACAAATTAGGGTTGACATGGCATGGAGTGCCTGGGATTAGTTACACATACGTGTTGACTTTGCATGGTGTGCCAGTTATTAGTTATGCACAAGTGTTGACATAGCATGGTGTGCCTGGCATTAGTTACACGAGTGTAGACATGGCATTGCATGCCGGGGATTAGCTACACAAGTGTTCACATGGCATGGTGTATTTGGGATTAGTTACACGAGTGTTAATATAGCATGGTGTGCCTGAGATTAGTTACACATGAGTGTTGATATAGCATGGTGTGCCTGAGATTAGCTACATGAGTGTTGACATGGAGTGCCTGGGATTAGATATACATGAGTGTTAACATCGCTTGGTGTGCCTGGCATTAGTTACACACAAGTGTTGACATGGCATGGTGTACCTCTGATTAGTTAGACATGAGTGTTGACATAGCATGGTGTGCCTGAGATTAGTTACAGGAGTGTTGACATAACAAGGTGTGCCAGGGAATAGTTACACTAGTGTTGAAATGGCATGACATGCCTGTGATTATTTACACAAGTGTTAACATATCATGGTGTGTGTGGCATTAGCTACATGCAACTGTTGATATAGCATGGTGTGCCTGGGATTAGTTACATGAGTGTAGACATGGCATGGTGTGCCTTGGATTAGTTACACATGAGTGTTAACATAGCATGGTGTGCCTGGGATTAGTGACAAATTAGTGTTGATATTGCTTGGAATGCCTGGGATTAGTTACACATGAATGTTGATATCACATGTTGTTCCAGGTATTAGTTACACACAAGTGTTGACATAGCATGGTGTGCCTGGAATTAGTTACACATGAGTGTTGACATAGGGTGGTGTGCCTGCAATTAGTTACACAAGTGTTGACATAGCATGGCATGCCTGGGATTAGTTACATGAGTATTGACATGGCATAGTGTGCCTGAGATTAGTTACACATGAGTGTTAACATAGCATGGTCGGTCAGGCATTAATTACACACAAGTGTTACCATGGCATGGTGTGCCTGAGATTAGTTACACATGAGTGTTAACATAGCATGGTGTGCCAGGGATTAGTTACAATAGTGTTGAAATGGCATGGTGTGCCTGGGATTATTTACATGAGTGTTAACATAGCATGGTGTATCATAGCGTGTGTGGCATTAGTCACATGCAGGTGTTGATATAGCATGGTGTGCCTGGGATTAGTTACATGAATGTAGACATGACATGGTATGCCTTGGATTAATTACACATCAGTGTTAACATAGCATGGTGTGCCTGGGATTAGTGACAAATTAGTGTTGACATGGCATGGAGTGCCTGCGATTAGTAACACATGAGTGTTGATATCACATTTTGTGCCAGTTATTAGTTTCACACAAGTGTTGACATAGCATGGTGTGCCTGGGATTAGTTACACGTAAGTGTTGACATAGCATGGTGTGCCTGGGATTAGTTACATGAGTGGTAACATAGCATGGTGTGCCTGGGATTAGTAGCAAATTAGTGTTGACATGGCATGGAGTGCCTGGAATTAGTTACACGAGTGTTGACATAGAGTGGTGTGCCTGACATTATTTACATAAGTGTTGACATAGCATGGTGTGCCTGAGATTAATTACAGGAGTGCTGACATAGCAAGGCATGACTGGGATTAGTTATACTAGTGTTGAAATGCCATGGTGTGCCTGGGATTAGTTGCACATGAATGTTAACATAGCATGGTGTGTCTGAGATTAGATACATGTAAGTGTTGACATAGCATGGAGTGACTGGGATTAGTTACACATGAGTGTTGACATAGGGTGGTGTGCCTACAATTAGTTACACAAGTGTTGACATAGCATGGCGTGCCTGGGGTTAGTTACATGAGTGTTGACATGGCATAGTGTGCCTGTAATTATTTACACATGAGTGTTAACATAGCATGGTGTGCTTGGGATTAGTTACACATTAGTGTTGACATGGCATGCAGTGCTTGGGATTAGTTACACGTGAGTTTTAACATGGCATGGTAGGCCTGGCATTAGTTACACACAAGTGTTACCATGGCATGGTGTGCCTGAGATTAGTTACACATGAGTGTTAACATAGCATGGTATGCCTGGGATTAGTTACAATAGTGTTGAAATGGCATGGTGTCCATGGGATTATTTACACAAGTGTTAACATAGCATGGTGCGTGTGGTATTAGTTACATGTAAGTATTGACATAGTAGTCTGTGCCTGGGATTAGTTACATGAGTGTTGAGATGGCATGCTGTGCCTGGGATTAGTTACATATGAGTGCTAATATAGCATGGTGTGCCTGGGAGTAGTTACAAATTAGTGGTGACATGGTATGGAGTGCATGGGATTAGTTACATATGAGTGTTGACATCGCATGGTGGGAAAGTTATTAGTTATACACAAGTGTTGACATAGCATCGTGTGCCTGGGATTAGTTACACATGAATGTTGACATGACATGGCATGCCTGGGATTAATTACGCGAGTATTCACATGGCATGGTGTGCCTGGGATTATTTACAAGAGTATTGATATAGCACGGTGTGCATGCGATTAGTTACACATGAGTGTTGATATAGCATGTTGTTTCTGGGATTAGTTACACAAGTGTTGACATGGTGTGCCTGGGATTAGTTATACATGAGTGTTGACACAGCATGGTGTGCCTGGGATTAGTTACTTGTGTGTTGACTTGGTGTGGTTGGGATTAGTTACACATGAGTGTTGACATAGCATGGTGTGCCTGGGATTAGTTACACAAGTGTTGACATGGTGTGCTTGGGATTAGTTACATGAGTGGTGACATGGCATGGTGTACCTGGAATTAATTACATGAGTGTTAACATGGCATGGTGTATGTGGGATTAGTTACACAAGTGTTGACATGGCATGGTATGCCTGGGATTAGTTACACAAGAGTGTTGAAATAGCATGGGTTGCCTGGGATTAGTCATACATGAGTGCTGACATAGCATGGTGTGCCTGGGATTAGTTAAATGAATGTTGTCATAGCATGGTGTGCTTGGGATTAGTTACAAGAGTGTTGACATGGCATGGCGTGCCTGGTATTAGTTACATGAGTGTTGACTTGGTATGGTATGCCTGGGAATTTTTACATGAGTGTTGACATAGCATGGTGTGCCTGGGATTAGTTACACAGTGTTGAAATTACATGGTGTGCTGGGATTAGTTACACACAAGAGTTGACATGGCATAGTGTGCCTGGAATTAGTTACATTAGTATTCACATGGCATAGTGTGCCAGGGGATTAATCACACAAGTGTTGACATGGCATCAGGTGCCTGGGATTAGTTACACATGAGTGTTGACATAGCATGCTGTACCTGGGATTAGGTGCACAAGTGTTGACATAGCAAGGCACACCTGGGATTAGTTACATGAGTGTTGAAATGGCATGGTGTGCATGGGATTAGTTACAAATGAATGTTGGCATGGCATTGTGTGCCTGGGATTAGTTACACATAAGTGTTGAAATGGCATAGTGTGCCTGCGATTAATTATATGAGTGTTTTCATGGCAAGGTGTGCCTAGGATTATTTACACATGCATGTTGACATAGCATGGCATTCCTGGGATTAGTTATACGAGTGTTATCATGGCATGGTGTGCCTGGGATTCGTTACTCGAGCGTTGACATGGCATGATGTGCCTGGGATTAGTTACACATGAGTGTTGACATAGTATGGTGTAGCTGGCATTAGATACACATGAGTGTTGACATAGCATGGCTTGCCTGGGATTAGTTACACAAGTGTTCACATGGCATGGTGTTCCTGGGATTAGTTACACATGAGTGTTGACATAGCATGGTGTGCCTATGATTTGTTACACATGAGTGTTGACATAGGGTGGTGTGCTTGGGATTAGTTACACAAGTGTTGACATAGCATGGCCTGCCTGGGATTAGTTTCATGAGTGTTGACATGGCATGGTGTGCCTTGGATTAGTTACACAAGATTGTTAACATAGCATGGTGTGCCTTGGATTAATTACAAATTAGTGTTGACCCAGCATGGAGTGCCTGGGATTAGTTACACATTAGTGTTAAGATAGCATGGTGTGCCTGGCATTAGTTACACACAAGTGCTGACATGGCCTGGTGTTGACATGGCATGGGATTAGTTACACATGATTGTTGACATAGCATGTTGTGCCTGAGATTAGTTACAGGAGAGTTGACATAGCAAGATGTGTCTGGGATTAGTTACACAAGTTTTGACATAGCATGGCCTGCCTGGGATTAGTAACATGAGTGATGACATGGCATGGAGTGCCTTGAATTAGTTACACATGAGTGTTAATATAGAATGGTATGCCTGGAATTAGTTACACACAAGTGTTGACATGGCATGGTGTGCCTGGGATTAGTTACACATGAGTGTTGACATAACATGGTGTGCCTGAGATTAGTTACAGGAGTGTTGAAATAGCAAGGTGTGCCTGGGATTAGTTACACTAGTGTTGAAATGGTATGGTGTGCCTGGGATTATTTACACATGAGTGTTAACATAGCATAACATGTGTGGCATTAGTTACCTGTGGGTGTTGACCTAGCATGGTGTGCCTGGGATTAGTAACTGGAGTGTTGACATGGCATGGTGTCCCTGGGATTAGTTACACATGAGTGTTAACATAGCATGCTGTGCCTGGGATTAGTTACAAATTATTATTGACATGGCATGGAGTGCCTGGGATTAGATACATATGAGTGTTGACATCGCATGGTGTGCCAGTGATTAGTTACACACAAGTGTTGACATGGCATGGTGATCCTGGGATTAGTTACACAAGTGCTGACATAGCATGGTTTGCCTGAGATTAGTTACAGGCATGTTGACATAGCAAGGTGTGTCTGGGAATAGTTACACATGTTGAAATGGCATGGTATGCCTGGGAGTAGTTACAAATTAGTGTTGACATGGCATGTTGTGTCTGGGATTAGTTACAGGAGTGTTGACATGGCATGGCATGCCTTGGATTAGTTACATGAGTGTTGATATAGCACGGTGTGCCTGAGATTAGTTACATATGAGTGTTGATATATCATGGTGTGCCTGGGATTAGTTACATGAGTGTTGACATGGTGTGTCTGACATTAGTTTCATGAGTGTTGACATGGTGTGCCTGGGATTAGTTACACATGAGTGTTGACACAGCATGGCTGCCTGGGATTAGTTACCCGAGTGTTGACATGGTGTGCCTGGGATTAGTTACATGAGTGGTACTTGGCATGGTGTGCCTGAAATTAGTTATATGAGAGTTGACATGGAATGGGTGTACTTGGAATTAGTTACACAAGAGTGTTGACATGTCATGGTGTGCCTGGGCTTAGTCATACATGAATGTTGACATAGCACGGTGTGCTTGGGATTAGTTACAAGAGTGTTGACATGGCATGGTATGCCTGAGATTAGTTGCATGAGTGTTGACATGGCATAATGTGCCTGGGATTAGTTACATTAGTGTTGACGTTTCATGGTGTGCCTGGGATTAGTTACCCATGAGTGTTGACATGGCATGGTGTGCCTGGGATAAGTTACACATGTGTGTTGAAATGGCATGGTGTGCCTGGGATTAGTTACACACAGGTGTTGACATGGCATAGTGTGCTTGTGATTAGTTACATTAGTATTCACATGGCATAATGTGCCTGGCATTAATTACATGAGTGTTGACATGGCATGGTGTGCCTGGGATTCGTTACACGAGTGTTCACATGGCACGGTGTGCATGGGATTATTTGCACTTGAGTGTTGACATAGTATGACATAGCATGATGTGTCTGAGATTAGTTCCACAAGTGTTGACATAGCACACCATTCCATGGATTAGTTGCACAAGTGTTGGCTTGGCATGGTGTGGCTGGGATTACTTACACAAGTGGTGACATGGCATGGTGTGCCTGGGATTAGTTACACATGAGTGTTGACAAAGCATGGTATGCCTGGGATTAGTTATACATGAGTGTTGACATAGGGTTGTGTGCCTGGGATTAGTTACACAAGTTTTGACATAGCACAGCGCTCCTGGGATTCGTTAGCCATGAGTGTTGACATGGCATGGTGTGCCTGGGATTAGTTACAAGAGTGTTGACATGGCATGGCATGCCTGGGATTAGTTACACGAGTGTTCACATGGCATGGTGTGCCTGTGATTATTTACATGAGTGTTGATATAGCATGGTGTGCCTGCGATTAGTTACACATGAGTGTTGATATATCATGGTGTTTCTGGGATTAGTTACACAAGTGTTGACATGGTTTGCCTGGGATTAGTTACACATTAGTGTTGACACAGCATAGTGTGCCTGGGATTAGTTACGCGAGTGTTGACATGGTGTGGTTGGGATTAGTTACACATGACTTTTGACATAGGATGGTATGCCTGGGATTAGTTACATGAGGGTTGACATGATGTACTGGGATTAGTTACATGAGTGGTGACATGGCGTGGTGTACCTGGAATTAATTACATGAGTGTTGGCAAGGCAGGGTGTGCCTGGGAGTAGTTACACAAGTGTTGACATGGCATGGTGTACGTGGGATTAGTCACTCAAATGTTGACATGGCATGGTGTACCTGGGATTAGTTACACAAGAGTGTTGAAATAGCATGGTGTGCCTGGGATTTGTCATACATGAGTGTTGACATAGCATGGTGTGCCTGGGATTAGCTACATGAATGTTGACATAGCATGGTGTGCTTGGGATTAGTTACAAGAGTGTTGACATGGCATGGTGTGCCTAGGATTAGTTGCATGAGTGTTGACATGTGATGGTGTGCCTGGCATTAGTTACACGAGTCTTGACTTGGCATGATGTGCCTGGGAATTTTTACACGAGTGTTGACATGGCATGGTGTACCTGGGATTAGTTGCACATGAGGGTTAAAATGGCATGGTGTGCTGAGATTAGTTACACACAAGTGTTGACATGGCATAGTGTGCCTGAGATTAGTTACATTAGTGTTCACATGGCATAGTGTGCCTGGGATTAATTACATGAGTATTGACATGGCATGGGGTGCCTGGGATTAGTTACACATGAGTGTTGACATAGCATGCTGTGCCTGGGATTAGGTACATAACTATTGACATAGTAAGGTGCACCTGAGATTAGTTACATGAGTGTTGACATGGCATGGTGTGCCTGGGATTAGTTACACATGAGTGTTGGCATGGCATGGTGTGCCTGGGATTAGTTACACATGAGTGTTGGCATGGCATGGTGTGCCTGGGATTAGTTACACATGAGTGTTGAAATGGCATGGTGTGCCTTGGATTAGTTACACACAAGTGTTGATATGGCATAGTGTGCCTGCGATTAATTACACAAGTGTTGACATGGCATAGTGTGCCTTGGATTAGTTAGACATGAGTGTTGACATAGCATGGTGTGCCTGAGATTAGTTACACAAGTGTTGACATAGCATGTCGCACCTGGGATTAGTTACACAAGTGTTCACATGGCATGGTGTGCCTGGGATTTGTTACACGAGTGTTGACATGGCACGGTGTGCCTGGGATTAGTTACACATGAGTGTTGACATAGTATGGTGTGGCTGGGATTAGATTCACATGAGTGTTGACATAGCACGGTGTGCCTGAGATTAGTTACACAAGTGTTGACAAAGCATGGTGAGCCTGGGATTAGTTACACAAATGTTGACATAGCATAGTGTGTCTGGGTTAGTTACATGAGTGTTGAAATGGTATGGTGTGCTTGGGATTAGATACACGAGTTTTGTCATGGTGTGGTGTGCCTGGGATTAGCTACACATGAGTGCTGACATAGGGTGCTATGCCTGGGATTAGTTATATGAGTGTTGACAAAGCATGGTGTGCCTGGGATTAGTTACACACATGTTTACATGGTGTGCCTGGGATTAATTACACCAGTTTTGACACAGCGTGGTATGCCTGGTTTTAGTTACCTGGGTGTTGGCATGGTGTGGTTTGGATTAGTTATATGAGTGCTGACATGGTGTGCCTGGGAATAGTTACACATGAGTGCTGACACAGCATGGTGTGCCTGGGATTAGTTACCCAAGTGTTGACATGGTGTGGTTTGGATTAGTTGCACAGGTGTTGACATGGTGTGGTTTGGATTAGTTACACGAGTGTTGACATGCTGTGCCTGGGATTAGTTACACATGAGTGGTGACACAGCATGGTGTGCCTGGGATTAGTTACCCGAGTGTTGATATGGTCAGCCTGGGATTAGTTACACATGAGTGTTGACATAGCATGGTGTGCCTGGGATTAGTTACATGAGTGTTGACATGGTATGGTATACCTGGGACTAGTTATATGAGTGTTGACATGGAATGGTGTGCCTGGGATTAGTTACAGAAGAGTGTTGACATAGCATGGTGTGCCTGGGATTAGTCACACATGAGTGTTGACTTAACATGGTGTGCCTGAGATTAGTTACATGAATGTTGACATAGCATGGTGTGCGTGGGATTAGTTACCAGAGTGTTGACATGGCATGGTGTGCCTGGGATTAGTTGCATGAGTGTTGACATGGCATGGTGTGCCTGGAATTGGTTACACATGAGCGTTGACATGGCATGATGTGCCTGGGATTAGTTACACATGAGTGTTGAAATGGCATGGTGTACCTTGGATTAGTTGCACACAAGTGTTGACATGGCATAGTGTGCCTGAGATTAGTTACATTAGTGTTCACATGGCATAGTGTGCCTGGGATTAATTACACAAGTGTTGACATGACATGGTGTGCCTTGGATTAGTTAAACGTGAGTGTTGACATAGCATGGTGTGCCTGAGATTAGTTACACAAGTGTTGACATAGCATGGCGCACCTGGGATTAGTTACACATGTTTTCACATGGCATGGTGTGCCTGGGATTTGTTACATGAGTGTTGAAATGGCATGGTGTGCCTAGGATTAGTTACACATGAGTGTTGGCATAGTATGGTGTGGCTGGGATTAGATACACATGAGTGTTGACATAGCATGGTGTGCCTGAGATTAGTTACACAAGTGTTGACATAGCATGGTGTGCTTGGGATTAGTTACATGAGTTTTCACATGGCATGGTGAGCCTTGGATTAGTTACATGAGTGTTGACATGGCATGGTGTGTATGGGATTAGTTACACATGAGTGTTGATATGGCATGGTGTGCCTGGGGTCGGTTACACATGAGTGTTGACATGGGATGGTGTGCCTGCGATTAGTTACTTGAGGGTTGACATGGCATAGTGTGACTGGGATTAGTTACACATGAGTGTTGACAAAGCATGGTGAGCCTGGGATTTGTTACACAAATGTTGACATAGCATAGTGTGTCTGGTTAGTAACATGAGTGTTGGAATGGTTTGGTGTGCTTGGGATTAGATACACAAGTTTTGACATGGCATGGTGTAGCTGGGATTAGCTACACATTAGTGCTGACATAGGTTGGTATGCCTGGGATTAGGTACACAAGTGTTGACATAGCATGGCATACTTGTGATTAGTTACATGAGTGTTCTCATGGCATGGTGTGCCTGGGGGTCATTACATGAGTGTTGACATGGCATGGTGTGCCTGGGATTAGTTACACAAGTATTGACATAGTATGGTGTAGCTGGCATTAGATACATGAGTGTTGACATAGCATGATGTGCCTGAGATTAGTTATACAAGTGTTGATGGGATTAGTTACAGAGTGTTGACATGGCATGGTGTACCTGGGATTAGTTACACATGTGTGTTGACATGGCATGGTGTGCCTGGGATTATTTACACATGAGTGTTGACATAGCATGGTGTGCCTGCGATTAGTTACACATGAGTGTTGACATAGCACGGTGTGCCTGGGATTAGTCACATAAGTGTTGACATTGCGCAGCCTACCTGACCTTAGTTACATGAGTGTTGACATGGCATGGAGTGCCTGGGATTAGTTACACATGAGTGTTAACATAGCATGGTCTGCCTGGCATTAGTTACCCACAAGTGTTGTCATGGCTTGGTGTGGCTGGGATTAGTTACACATGAGTGCTGACATAGCATGGTGTGCCTGAGATTAGTTACAGGAGTGTTGACATAGCAAGATGTGCCTAGGATTAGTTACACTAGTGTTGAAATGGCACGGTGTGCTTAGGATTATTTACACATGAATGTTAACATAACGTAGTATGTGTGGCATTAGTTGCATGTAAGTGTTGACATAGCATGGTGTGCCTGGGATTAGTTACATGAGTGTTGACATGGCAAGGTGTGCCTGGAATTAGTTACACATGAGTGTTGACATAGCATGGTGTGTCTGGGATTAGTTACATTAGTGTTGACATGGAATGGCATGACTGGGATTAGTGACACAAGTGTTCACATGGTATGGTGTGCCTGGGATTAGTTGCATGAGTGTTGATATAGCACTGTGTGCCTGAGATTAGTTACACGGGTGTTGACATGGCATGGTGTGCCGGGGGTTAGTTACAAGAGTGTTGACATAGCATGGTGTGCCTGGAATTAGTTACAAGAGTGTTGACATAGCATGGTGTGCCTAGGATTAGTTGTACAAGTTCTGACCTGGCATGGTGTGCCTGGGATTAATTACACATGACTGCTGACATAGCATGGTGTGCCTGGGATTAGTTACGCATGAGTGTTGACATTGGGTGGTGTGACTGGGATTAGTTTCACAAGTGTAGACATGGCATGGTATGGCTGGGATTAATGGCTCTGAGCTTCACACGGATTTCCTAGCTTTAATTATCCATCATGGCTGTGAGTTATTGGAACTTTTGTTAAAAGATAATGACAAAAAGTTTAATGTGTTGAAAGAAGCTGTGAATAGATTGGATGAACAAATAAAACAGGATCTGTTTTTCTTTTAAAATAAATGAGTACAAAGCTATTTTTGTAAATGTTGATGAGTATTGCTGTTATTAGAGATAAAAAAGTAAAAAAAATTGGAAAGAGACAGAACACAGCATGATCAAGGACAGGCATACCCTGTACCAAAGGGGAGAATTGGGTCCAATTTGGCGCAGATTGAATTTATAGACAAAGGCTCTGTACATGATGTAGAAGTAAGGCATATAGTAGATGAATATCCAGAGGACAGTCACAATTATGAAAATCTTCCTTTAGGAACCCCCCAGGAGATCAGAGAGAATCAGGAATCTTTTGCACAATTACAACAATTGGTCCCACAACAGGAATTCCTGGAATGGCCGTTTATGGGGGAGAGGAGCACATGGGAACATGGGGAGGGAGAGAGGCAGGAATAATGCTGGGAACTGGTAGGAATAGAGAATGAACACTTAGGACTGGATGACAACCCAAATAACATCATTTGTAATATACACCAGGATTTCAAAATTTATAATCTATCCAATATCCAATATCCAGGTCATCGTTGAATGGGCCAATCTGTTCAAAAAAGGGCTCAATTTTGTACCCTTAAATAATGCCAGAATAGACAGAACATTGCTTGATTTTATGGTATATATATTAGGAAGCTCAATTTGAGTTTGGTTTTAAACAGTGGTAAAGGAAACCACAGTATTCCAGCATGTAGAAAAGCCAGTGTGTATATAATCCCCTCCTGCACCCCACCATACAATTATTTTGAAATTATATGTATGAACAATTTTAGGGAGATTTGTAAATGCAAAAGGATCTCTAGGGGTGAAAGTAACTTGACCCAAGATGAAGAAAAATTACTTAGTAGCATCTTGGACAACAAGTCACTAAGGATCATGAAACCTGATAAAGTGGGAGGATTGGTGGTAATGGAACAGCAACGATATGTGGATAGTATGTTAAGTCATTTATATGGGGATGGATATGAACAATTTTCAGTGAATTAATTAAACATAGCATATGGAAAGATAGATGCCACTCTATATGAGCTGTTACTTAATAACCAAATCACCAAAGAGGAATATGACTTTATCGTACAGGAAAATCCTAGGATTCCAACTATTTTTGGTATCCCCAAGATCCACAAAGATGCCACCAACCCTCCCTTGAGGCCTATAGTAGATGTCAAGGCCTCTAAGACCCTGACCATTGCTAAATTCCTGGACTTTTTCTTGAAAAATAGTCTTGGTAGGTTCCCTCACATTATAAAAGATTCTTGGGACTGTTTAAAAAAATTTAACCAGGACTTATACAGAGATGATATTATTCTAGTTACAGTGGACATGAAGGACCTTTTCAATGTCATACCACACTCTGATGGAGTAGAATTGTTCTAGGATTATCGGTACAAAAATTCTGATTACACATATTCTAGAATACTTACACTCAGGACATTAATAGACTTGGTCTTAGAGAATAATTACATTTTATTTGAAGGCCAACTTTTTAGACAAATGACAGGGGTTGCTATGGGGGCAGTATGTGCCCCTATCTTTGCAAATATTGTTTTGGCCCAATGGGAGTTGACCAAGGTGTTCCCTTGTGATGGTTACAGCAGGATATACTTATTCTGTGGGAAGGTAGTGAGGGTCAACTGATTGAATTTATTTCTTACCTGAACACTAGTACCTCTTTTTTAAGATTTACTATGGAGATGAACACAGAAAGTATTAGCTACCATGACATTCAGATTAGGAAAAAATGAGATTTAAAAAGGTATTTATCTACCATTTACAGAAAACCAACGTATTCAAATACTCTTCTCCATTTTGATAGCGGCCACCCCTTGCATCAAGAAACGTCCCTTGTTAAGGGACAAGGTGTAAGGCTCACAAGAATGGTTAGAGAGTTAGATATATTCTATCATGAAAGAGACATACTGTCAGACATGTTGAAAAAAAGTGGATACCCACAAGATTTGTAAAACCAATATTAGAGGAGGTCACCCAAAAAAGAATATCGGGACATTTTTACCCCTTGTTGGGTCTTGTTAATGGAGAAGTAACACAAGGTGGAGTTATGGATAATAGAGATAATAACAATAGTGTGTATAAGAATGCTATGATCTTGACATATACTCCACAATACTTCCAATTCAGGGATGTCTTGTTTAAGAACTAGTTCATCTTACAACATGATGTACAACTGGGAAAAATCGTAGGTAGTAAACCACTGCTGGTATACAAAAAAAGACATCAGTTTAAAGAACATGCTGGAAAGGAATAAGGAGAGGGTAGGAACATTGGAAAGTGCAGACATTGTTCACAGTGTAAATTTATATTAGAGGGTGACAAAGTGAATATACCTGAGTATGGTATTGTGAAATCATTGCACAGAAATAATTGTGGTACTAAAAATGTAGTTTGTATTGCACTATGTCAAAATTGCAATAGATTCTACATTGGTAAAACAAAAAACTCATTCAGATTGTGGGTATACCAGCATATGTATGGAATTGGGAAGGGGAATGTTAATAATGCCCTTACCAAGCATCTCAGTAAGTTTCCAGAGCATTGTTTTAAATTTACAATACTTGAACACCTTGAAGTCAGTGAAATAGGGGGACCAACTGACTTACTTTTAGAGCATAAGGAAATGATGTGGCAATTAAGGGTCAATGCCACTAGTCCCCCTGGACTGAATGAGGTCGTCTGTTTAACTAGTTATTTAAAGCTAAAATCAGACTACCATCTGTGAAGAAATTGATATATGTGTGTACATACTCTGTAATTCTGTCTCATATCTTGTCTATATGTTTTAATGAAATAATACATTTATGGCAACAATATTTACAAGAATTGGTTTTATAAAATGTATATATGCAACGCACAGGGTATTGAATTTTAGCAACAAGGTAAACATTTGCAATTAATTTAATAGGGGGTAAAGCTTTAAATTTTTTTTTAGGTTAAGAGAGGCTAATTGTTTTAATTGATTTAATATTTGACAGTATATAAGGTGGACGAAAGGTTTTTACTTTATTCTGAAGAAGTCATTGTCTTATGAATTGATGAAAGCGCTCAATAAATATTAACCAGCTGCGAGTGTGACCTGTTTCTTCATTTAATTTATTTGGTTTGTGCTTTTCGTGGCTTTTTTGTTTTTATGCCTGGGATTAGTTACACAAGTGTTGACATGACATGGTGTACCTGGGATTAGTTACACGAGTGTTGACATGACATGGTGTGCCTGGAATTAGTTACACAAGTGTTGACATGACATGGTGTGCCTGGGATTAGTTAGATGAGTGTTGACATGACATGGTGTGCCTGGGATAAGTTACACGAGTGTTGACATGACATGGTGTGCCTGGGATTAGTTACACGAGTATTGACATGACATGGTGTGCCTGGGATTAGTTACACGAGTGTTGACATGACATGGTGTGCCTGGGATTAGTTACACGAGTGTTGACATGACATGGTGTGCCTGGGATTAGTTACACGAGTGTTGATATGACATGGTGTGCCTGGGATTAGTTACACGAGTGTTGACATGACATGGTGTGCCTGGGATTAATTACATGAGTGTTGACATGACATGGTGTGCCTGGGATTAGTTACATGAGTGTTGACATGACATGGTGTGCCTGGGATTAGTTACACAAGTGTTGACATGACATGGTGTGCCTGGGATTAGTTACACGAGTGTTGACATGACATGGTGTGCCTGGGATTAGTTACATGAGTGTTGACATGACATGGTGTGCCTGGCATTAGTTACATGAGTGTTGACATGACATGGTGTGCCTGGGCTTGGTTACATGAGTGTTGACTTGACATGGTGTGCCTGAGATTAGTTACATGAGTGTTGACATGACATGGTGTGCCAGGGATTAGTTACACGAGTGTTGGCATGACATGGTGTGCCTGGGATTAGTTATATGAGTGTTGACATGACATGGTGTGCCTGGGATTAGTCACACGAGTGTTGACATGACATGGTGTGCCTGGGATTGGTTACACAAGTGTTGACATGACATGGTGTGCCTGGGATTAGTTACATGAGTGTTGACATGACATGGTGTGCCTGGGATTAGCTACACAAGTGTTGACATGACATGATGTGCCTGGGATTAGTTACATGAGTATTGACATGACACGGTGTGCCTGGGATTAGTTACACGAGTGTTGACATGACATGGTGTACCCGGGATTAGTTACACGAGTGTTGACATGACATGGTGTGCCTGGGATTAGTTACACAAGTGTTGACATGACATGGTGTGCCTGGGATTAGTTACACGAGTGTTGACATGACATGGTGTGCCTGGGATTAGTTACACAAGTGTTGACATGACATGGTGTGCCTGTGATTGGTTACACATGAGTGTTGACATGGCACGGTGTGCCTGCGGACAGAACTGCATAATGAATCTTCACACTTGCAAACTGTCAATAACTTTGAAAACTGAGCCAGCCATACTATATGTGACATCATGCTATGTGTATGTGTGACATCATGACCAGGAAACATTATCATGCAGGTAGTATGCTTGCTGCTATGAATATTCACACATTCATCAATGTGTCATGTAGAAGCTGCCTGGACAAAACTTGGAGCCCATGTAGGGGTTTGATTGAAAAGTGCCATCTGATGTTATTATATAAATGTTCAGGTAATGGAGTGACAGGCAGGGAGAAAAGAGGAAGAGCATTCCAGAGAAATGCACAGAAGGGTAACAGGAAGGGAAGTGTGCTGTCAGGTGGGGGAACAAAGTTATATATATTGGTAGCCAAGTACTTTTTTTTTGAAGTATAGAGGGGAGGGTAGCATGGGAAAGGTGTGTCTAAGATGAATGGTATAGGAAAGGATCAAGACATACATAAATAGAAAAGGCTGACAGGTACTAATGGTGAAGTAGTGACACATAAGGGAGGGCAACGATGGACAGACACATGACGACACAAGGGGGACAGTGGGTGAAGGAAAGGACTGAACTAAAATCAGGAAATAAGGTATGAAATTGAAAAGTGGGGTACACAATGATGGGGGATAGAAAGGGGATGTGTAAGGCCTGCCAATATTTCTGAGAGCGGAACCCACACAGATGGGAATCACCTCCATGTCTGACATCATGGCCTGGTCCATCTCTAGGATACAAATCTGGGCAGAGAGACACTGGTCCACCTCACCCTTCACCAGACACACCACCTCACCACCAGGTTACCCAAGAGTGCCCCTTGGCACCACTGTCTGATAAAGAGATGATGCCCTCCACAAGAGAAACAGTAATAATGGCCAGCAGTCAGACATGCAGGCCTGAGGACTACTGGGGCCCTAGTGGCTGGCACAGGGCTAGAGCAAATTATGGTGGCTCCCACATCACCTCTTCTTGACTACTGCTCGTCATCAGAGAAAGAGAAAGAAAATATTACAGTAAGATAATACAAAAGTAATTGCATTGAAAAATGAGTAAAGAAAGAACATAGATAAAAATAAAAATGGTCATTTGTATGTGGTGCAATTTGCTAATACTGACCACTTATGACTACATAGGTATTAAACTAGCAGATTAACTAGAAAAAAATACCATATTGCCAAATTATAGAAAAAGAAGGAACAGAACTGCTCAGTAATATCTTCTACAGTATTATTACAATATTACATAATACAACAATATGCCACACTAGCCAGCCTTGACTGCCAGCACTTGAAGGTGATCCTATTGTCCTCTGTCTCTTGTGGTGTTGGAAAATATTAAAAATAAACAGTATTGGACACAGTGTATAGTATTCCTTTAGTAATAATAAGTCATTTGGTAACAGAATATATAGATTTGGGTATTAAGAGAGAGACAGCATTATCTTATAAAACTTGTGTTATTAGCATTTAATCAATTTTTGTATCTGCATTCTTCAGGTATGAAAATATTCTCACCACATAACTTTTAATTGATTATATACTGACATTGCTAGTGAATATTACCAGTTGCTTCAAGATGGAAGTTTTGCAAAAGCCTTCTAAATACTGTGCTTCTTTGTTTCAGCTACATCATCAGCAATATATTCCTTATATTTTGTAATCATTTCACCAACATAAAAATGATCATTTTCATTAAACCAATATTTCTTTTCTTCTTTTCACAAAATATTGAAACTACATATCGTTATTACTTTTGGGGGGACACAGTTATATACCGAGATGCACACTTGTGACATGTACTTGTACCTGGCAATGTTTACAAAAAGCATCGGTATTTTTATGTTAAATTACTTGCCAATAAATAGTATTTGCCTTGGTAGTGATAATTTTAGCTACCTCTTTGTTACCTGCAGAAATCAGCCAATAAGTACCATGCGCCTTATACAGGCTATTTCTACTTGATTGATACTTTATAGCAAAAGAGAAATTATGATCATCTGTTAACATTCATTCTATAATAAAGCCATTCTCTCTACTACGTTCTGTGTCATCATGCTGTATCAAACCTCTGCCTCTATTCTGAGGGGGTATTCTTTCACCTTCCACGTTAGTACACGTTCTGTAAAATGTGATGCATGCTAAACACAGATGATGATCATACTTTAGCATAGAAAACGTTTGTTCTGACTGATATTTGTTTCTTCGTCTTTGTAAATGTTCACTGAGGGATGCTTTTCTTAATATGTTAGTGCAGTTAGCACTTGCAGCAGTTTAAGCCAGCACCATAACACAAGTTTTATTTCTTTGCTTACCATCCATATGGTGACATCGTACAAAATACGTTGTTTAATCACCTTTATTTAGATTATTGTATGAGAGAGTCATTGCAAATCTTGCATAGATTTGCAAACCAGTCTTTCACAGTATTTATAAAAGCATATTGTCTATAATAAAATTGAGTAATGCTTCATCATTGAATAAAACAAACACATCCTCTACTAATGCAATTTAGAAAATGCACTTATTTTTATCATAAGAAATAATATGCCCTCAACCCATCTAATTCTGATTCGCTGTTCCATACTCCAGGTTCAACCACTTCTCCTGGAATAACATGCAGTGTACTATAGCTTTCCATACTCCAGGTTCAACCCCTTCTCCTGGAGTAACATGCAGTGTACTATAGCTTTCCATACTCCAGGTTCAACCCCTTCTCCTGGAGTAACATGCAGTGCACTATAGCTTTCCATACTCCAGGTTCAACCCCTTCTCCTGGAGTAACATGCAGTGTACTATAGCTTTCCATACTCCAGGTTCAACCCCTTCTCCTGGAGTAACATGCAGTGTACTATAGCTTTCCATACTCCAGGTTCAACCCCTTCTCCTGGAGTAACATGCAGTGTACTATAGCTTTCCATACTCCGGGTTCAACCCCTTCTCCTGGAGTAACATGCAGTGTACTATAGCTTTCCATACTCCGGGTTCAACCCCTTCTCCTGGAGTAACATGCAGTGTACTATAGCTTTCCATACTCGGGTTCAACCCCTTCTCCTGGAGTAACATGCAGTGTACTATAGCTTTCCATACTCCAGGTTCAACCCCTTCTCCTGGAATAACATGCAGTGTACTATAGCTTTCCATACTCCGGTTCAACCCCTTCTCCTGGAATAACATGCAGTGTACTATAGCTTTCCATACTCCGGGTTCAACCCCTTCTCCTGGAGTAACATGCAGTGTACTATAGCTTTCCATACTCCAGGTTCAACCCCTTCTCCTGGAGTAACATGCAGTGTACTATAGCTTTCCATACTCGGGTTCAACCCTTCTCCTGGAGTAACATGCAGTGTACTATAGCTTTCCATACTCCGGGTTCAACCCCTTCTCCTGGAGTAACATGCAGTGTACTATAGCTTTCCATACTCCGGGTTTAACCCCTTCTCCTGGAGTAACATGCAGTGTACTATAGCTTTCCATACTCCGGGTTCAACCCCTTCTCCTGGAGTAACATGCAGTGTACTATAGCTTTCCATACTCCGGGTTCAACCCCTTCTCCTGGAGTAACATGCAGTGTACTATAGCTTTCCATACTCCGGGTTCAACCCCTTCTCCTGGAGTAACATGCAGTGTACTATAGCTTTCCATACTCCGGGTTCAACCCCTTCTCCTGGAGTAACATGCAGTGTACTATAGCTTTCCATACTCCAGGTTCAACCCCTTCTCCTGGAGTAACATGCAGTGTACTATAGCTTTCCATACTCCAGGTTCAACCCCTTCTCCTGGAGTAACATGCAGTGTACTATAGCTTTCCATACTCCAGGTTCAACCCCTTCTCCTGGAGTAACATGCAGACTATAGCTTTCCATCCAGCATAAAATCTTCCTTCCCAGCATAAAGACAACTCTATGCCTGCCTTGTTATCCTGTGAAAGCATCTTTGCTGGATATTGGATTCACTCACCTAGCCAATCCCGTGCCTAGAATGAAGGGGATGTTTGCCAATAGATTACTTCCACCATGCTTAAATTTCCATCATTTGAAAATCAACAGTGATGCTGTATTTTTATAGAAAAGCAATCAGATGAAGCCCGACTTTCTTTATTTGCAAGATTTATTCACACTAGTAATGTACATGCCTTTTTCTGTGGTTGACATTTAATATCAGTGCAGCTATAAATGTTGAGACTGTATTTAAATTATTGTGTTATCACAAGCATCAAAATGAAGGGAATGCTAATCATTAATATCTTTGCATTAAATAGTCCCTTTCTTGACACACAGAGACTTGACCATCAACTTGTTTTCAATAAACCTGTGTCTACCCAGCACAGTACCTCTGTTTAAGAGTACCAATATGTTATTCACCAAGGCCATCACAAGACTGATAATTAACAATGAACTTTCATTTGTATAGTACCTAACATTAGCATGATCTTTGCACCCGTCTTCTAAAGACTAATAATTTTACTGTCAAGTAAGCTACCTTACCTACATACCCTTAGACAAACATCATCATTGAAAAATGTCTCTTCAATAACCAACTCATACTCAACCCCCAGAAGATCAAACTTCTACTTTTCCACCGTAAGTCACTGTTCCACCACAAATCCACATTCAGCATTATATCTCTTAACAACACAATCATTAATGTCGAAACCCATACTAAGCTTCTCGGAGCCATTATTGATGACCAACTCAAATTTATTCATCATGTGTTCCACTGTATTAAGAAAGCACATCACAAATGAGGCATATTGTATAGAAATAAGTTTCAAACTAATGAGTCCCGATAGATAGCATATCATGCTTACGTTTTCTCTAATCTCTTCATCTCCCAAATCCTGACCAACTTACAATCTAAACTCCCCACTAAGCTTAAAAGCACTTATAATAAGGTAGCTAGATTTGCTTTGAATAAGTCTTCCATATCTCATCATTGCATTGCTCTCAAGACACTAAGCTGGTTAGAATTCTCCCATCATCTCTACCTTTTTCAGATTACTATCATCCATTCCACTTGTACCAACCCTCCTCCTGCACTGGCGTCTCCACCTTACTCCCCCCTATACCCCCCAAAGAATCCTTAGAAGCTCTGAGCAATATCTCCTAGAAGTTTACCAATGAAAAAGATCTACTGGACAAAAACTTTATAGCTAGTTACCGGCCCTCTCATGGAACAATTAAAGGAAGCGCTAAAAGGTTGCCTAAATATTACCTGGTTATGTCAGTGCAGAAGTCCTCCTTGAACTCTTTACCGTTTACCGTAGCCCTCTTTTCTTATTCTCTTTATACATAGTCCTTAAATCCCATCGTATCAGCACCCCCTTGTTCATCTCATTCCTTCAGTCATTTCCTCTAATCTCTCTGTCTCCCCTCCCTTCTCACACTACCTTCCCTTCTCATTTTCAACACTCTAATTATCTACGTACTATACTAATTCTAGTCCCTACCCTCACTACCGTCAGAGCACATTCATTTCTTATTTTATCTTTAATGCTAACAGCTGTCTTCCTTTTTCTTTAACTTCCTTTTACTAACTTGATTGTTCCCTTGTCTTTTGTCTCTTGTCTTTTGACAATACCATTTGCACATCATCATAAAGGAAAACATTGGTATTTGCATAATTTTCCTCACAGAGACAGAAATACACTGTATTTAACTCAATAAATCATTGAATTCAAACGTTTTCAGGAGGATTTACCTATATAACTCCCAGTAATGGTAGGTTTTGTGGCCTTAACTCTCAAGTGTACCATGTCTAAGTACCAAGTTGCCCATATCAAGTCAGTCTAACAAGGCTTCTTTTACCTCTTCATCTTCTTGGGCAGCAGACAAAAGTGTCCAGAGCCCTTCCCAGGACAAGAAAAAATGAGTAAAAAGTAAATAACGCTGATGTTTAGTTTTATTTCTTTTAAACTAAAAAGATGAATGACAACATGATACTACCAGAAAAAAAAAACAACAGAGTCAATGAGTTGGAGTTGAACAAATATGTGTTTCTAAATGTTATTGTTGTTGCCAGCACCGAAATATTAAAAGGTAAAGAACCAGTAATTTAGTTTCACTACCCCATCTGCTACACCTAATGCCCTAGTTAGAAGCTTTCCTAATGGTTTAAGTCAGTGCCTTAGGTTTATCCATTGTGTGAAACATAAGGATGAACATACGCTAACTTATATGGAGGGAAAAGTAGAGGTATGAAGCAGCCGCGATTGCTGATGGGATGAAGAAAAGGATGTGTAATTCAATTTAATTTGTCTTTTTTAAAAGTCAAGAAGAAAACTACAATTATTTAGCTGGAGTTTTGGTGATTTATGTAGCTGCCATACAATCAGGAACCTAGGGCAGCTGCCGCTTTCACTCACCCCTTCCTACACCTGTGAGCCACGTGCTCTGCTTCAGTTCTCCTCTGGTATATCTAACCCCTTCACCTTCACATTTAATTAATACAACTTTCTTTCTTTCTCTCTTAGTCAATTGCATTGTGTTAACCCTTTTAAGTTATGGAATGTTCATTTATTGTTTAAGTTTTATTTCTTTCCTAACAGAGGACGTAAGAGAGGACCCTTTGCAAACTGTCCTGCATTTTTTTCCACATGTTATCTGCTCTTGAGATGTGATTAAGTGAATGGTTATCACTACTGCTTTTGTGAGTAGTTTACACTGGCTAACACCACACATATTTCCTCCTATCATCGACAAGCAATGGTTCTGTCTACTTCTGCTTCTGTCCCCTGACCCTAGCATCAGCATTCCTGTGGAAAGGAATTGTGTTACTTTTCTTTCACATATCTATTCCTTCCAGATATATTCATTAATAAACTCATTTAAAAACAGGAATGAAGACAAACTCCAATATAACTCCTGGCAACAGGAGAGACACTGGACACCTCCAGAATATTAAAAATGTATTTAGTACTGAAATTAAAATAAGTGCTTTTGTCCACTTATACATATAGACTTCATCAGATAAAGCAATTGAAATTAACATGTGTTTATATAATGAATTTAGGTATAACATCACACAGCATTGTCAAACCAGAGCAGTTCAAACTATATGCATAGGAATACGTACATTTAAAAGTGTATGTACCAATGTTCTTCTTCTTTTGGCTTTTCCCAGTTAGGGGTCACCACAGCGGATCACCTGTCTGCTCATGATTGGCAGTGGAGTTTTACGGTGTCGAGTTGCCAGCCCAGTGCCCAACCTTCCACAGAAGACACACACTCATGCCTAGGGCCAATTTAGAGTTTTCAATCCACCTACAGCATGTCTTTGGGATGTGGGAGAAAACCGGAGCACCTGGAGGAAACCCACGCAAACACAGAGAGGACATGCAGACTCTGTACAGAAGGCACCCCAGCCAAGGATCGAACCAGAGAACCTCTTGTTGTGAGGCAGTAATGCTAACCGCTGCACCACTGTGGCCACCCTAAAAGTGTATGTACCAATATGAAATACATTTACACTTGCATTTGTGTAAAACTATGAGCACATAAAAATCCCTACCATGTCTTCCTGATATAAATAAAAGTCACATAAATATATTTATATATAAATAAATATTATATAACAAAGTTTAAACAAAGTCCTAAAAATAACTTGTTAATTATTTCCACCAGTGAAAAGTACACATATATAAATCATGTTACAAAAGTATAAATGTGTGTGTGTGTATATATATATATATATATATATATATATATATATATATATATATATATATATATATATATATATATATATATATATATATATGTGTGTGTGTGTGTGTGTGTATATACACACCTGATGTTACCCAAGTGGCCTCCCATCCAAATACACCTGATGTTACCCAAGTGGTCTCTCATCCAAATACTAACCAAGTCCGACCCTGTTTAGCTTTCAAAAATCAAATAAGGTCAAGTACATTAAGACTGGTAACAGCCACAATATAAAGGCACTCAAAAAATTAAGATGAAAATGCCTTAAGTTTTAATAAACATCTGATGGAAAGTATATCATTTAAACC
Source organism: Protopterus annectens (assembly GCF_019279795.1). Lineage (NCBI taxonomy): Eukaryota > Metazoa > Chordata > Ceratodontiformes > Protopteridae > Protopterus > Protopterus annectens. Next base: position 41,755,226 of record NC_056746.1, read on the forward strand.
TGGTCAAGCACAAGAATTTAATTCTAGCGGCTATAATAACTCCTTCTTCTCCAAAATGAACATCCACGGGCCCCCTCTGGCATCTAATTCAACATTGTCAATGGCCCTAAACTTAAAAGAATATGTTGGATATTTAATAATATGTCGAGCCAAGGCATTATTTGGATTCTTTCTCCTAATACCATAGAAATGTTCATAGAATCTGTCCTTTAATCCAAGTTCAGTCTTACCAATATAGTAGCATGGACAAGCATTACACCTAGCTAAGTATACTTAGGCTTTTGATTCACAATTACATTTTTATATATATTTGATATTCCTTGTTTCTTATAATAAACCTGTCATTCTCACAAATCCACAATATTTACAAAAAACCCATTTCTTCATCCCCACATTTTGTCTGTTATATATTTTTGATGTATTTTCCAATATTGTTTTTAAATTCTTACCTCTACAATATGCAAAAAATGGCCTGCCATTTATATTTTGTCTCAGTTCACTGTCCTCTAATAATATTGGCCAGTTTTTCTTAATAAATTATTTCAATATCCTTACTGTTCAAACTAAATGTGGTGATAAAATCAACATTGTAAGTAATGTCATCATCAGAGCTACATAATATTGTAGATGCTAAACACATATCATCAGATGTATTCTCCATAATGCTATGAGTCAATAATCTTAAAATTGGTTTAAAATAGTCAGATATTCTTTTTTGCCTTACTACAATGATTATTTCATGCACTAAAACCCCTGGATATCCTCTGTTTATAAACTTATTATATAATAATTCATATTCATTGCTGAAATCTGTGTCCTTAGGGACCATTCTTTTTTGACTAAAAGGGTGTAAGCTGGAAACATTTAACAGGTTGTTTGAATAGGTCTTGTTTTCTATGTATTTTAGATACATAACCTTATTTATGAAGTCCTTGTTCAAAAACACATCCAAATAAACTATACTATTAAGGCTAAATTCACTAGTAAATTTTAAAAAATCAGTTGAAATTTTAATATAATGCAAAAATTGTTCACATATATATCATTGCCTTCCCAAATGATAAAAAATATCATCCAAAAAATGTGTATATAATTTGAAAAATTTGTCCAGTGACTAGAAAAAATATATTTGTATTCCCAATAGGCCATTACAATGTTTGTGAATGCCCCCCACAAGGGGAGCCCATGGCAACTCCAGAATTCTGTTTGTAATAACTAAAAAGCAAAAAATGCCAAATAATGCACCGCGGACTCCAATAAGTAGTTTTTAGCATAGTCAAACTTTAATATTTGCTATATGTCTAACAGACTTGTTCAGAAACTAAACATAAAAACTCAGTCAGTTAAACATTTAAATAATAACAGACAATAAACACCAGCCAGTCAATACATCATTCTCGTTAAAACTGATGACATCATACTTAAATACTAATTAAAAGCCATAGGACAAAGTAAAATGCAAGCGGATAAACTGTTTCAGTATTCAAAACTTTGCTGATTAAAAAACAATTAAAGACTAGCTGTAGGAAACAACCAAAACTAATATTTATTAATAGTCACTTTCCTATTGTTTAAAAAATACTTAATATTCACAGTGTCATTAAGACCTGGGGAAATATAGGAGGCCAGCCTAAATTGCCACTCAGCCTCCCTCTGGGCCACAAGATTTGTAAAATTGCCTCATTTCCTGCCTAACCACCTCCAACACAGAAAAAGTAATTTTTTTCCCAGTTAACACAAACAATAGAATGCTTAAACAGAGCATTGTTGAATTTTTTGTTTTAATGGCATACTCATGCTCCAAAATTCTTTTTCTTAAACTCCTAGTGGACATGCCAACATAAAAGGCAGGACATGCAGAACATAAGGCAATATAAACAATACCTTCAGTACTACAATTTACCCAGCCAGGGACCATGAAGATTCTATCCACATGGCCTAAGGAAATGATTGGTCCTTCAAAAATAAATCTACAAGCCCTACAACCAGAGCATTTAAACATACCCCCACCACTCCCAACAATACCCCTGGCACCAGAATAACTTCTGTTAGACTCCAAAAGTTGTTTTATACTTCTATTCTTTTTGCAAACAAAAGATGGACTGTCTCCCAAAACCCTGGCTACATCAGGATTACCTGCAATAACCTTCCAGTTATCACAGATAATTCTACGTATAGCATGACTAGGTACACTCATCTATAAAACATACTTGGGACCGTCACTAGTCTTGTTGTTAACATTGCCTAACTGTCCCACTACAACGTCTTTCTTGTGAAAGCTGTGTGTTAAAATAGAAAGAAAGCCCTTATACCTTTTACTGGTGACTTCATCTGCTGCATAACAAAATATCTCTGAGGGATACCCCCTGTTAGAAAAAAGACCCTTAATAAACTCTAATTCTAACAGGAAAGCAGAATCGCCAACAATCATACGAGATGCTCTTATAAACTGTCCTCTAGGGACATTATTTTTAATAAAGTTTGGATGCCCACTTTTAAAATTAACATAACTGCTACAAAATGTAACCTTCCTATGTATGGTGCTAAGAAACCTTTTACTAATAGTGTCCCAAATGATGTTACCATTTAAAAAAAGACACCTTGGTACCTACTTCACCTACAACAAACTTTAAAAAAGAAGTACTTTAACTCAAATAATCTACAAATTCCTGCACATGAAAATCTTCAGCCTTAGCGATGAAAAACAAATCATCTGCAGACCTTGTATAGAAAAGAATATTACCAAAGCATGAAACATTAGGTAGGATTTCCAAATCCCACCACCCTAAAACAAGGTTAGCATATGTGGGCCCTACAGTAGCACCCATCAATACTCCCTTCAGCTGATTAAAATAATTTCCATTAAACATAAAAAATGCATTTTCCAATAAAATGTCTAACAAACACATATATGTTGTAATATTATTATTGCTTAAATCAGTGGATGTACACAAAAAACATCTTACAAAATCTACACCCACATCAACAGTAAATAAAACTAAATTATCAGAAATGTTGCTTGAACCAAAACTGCTTAGTTTGTCTAAAAAATCCCATGAGTCAGCTGTATAAGAAGGTAAACTCTTGACACATGCCTTGAACATGTGGTCCAAATACAAAGAAATGCAGTCAGTGGAACTACCCGAAGCAGAAATGATAGGCCTGAAAGGGGGTTTGGTGGTAGACTTATGACGCTTTGGGATCCCAAACATTATATCTTTTCTGGGATCCTCCACATACAAAAATTGAAATAACTTATTGCTGATGTCATTGTTCAAAAGTTAGTCATATAATAGTGGGCAAAACCTGCCTTCCAGTTTATAGCCTGCTACAGACCACCCTCCCAAACCCAGGAACCCCACTCGGCCTTCCTGTGAACACTGGAAAATATGAAGGTCTCTCCAAACACCATTATATTGGGCGACTTCAACTACCCAAACATAGACTGGGAGCATTACTCTAGCTCCAACACCCTAGCCCAAAGGTTCCTAGAATTTATAAACTCAAATGCTATGGAACAACTTGTTACCACTCCCACAAGAGGGGAAAACATACTGGACCTGATCATCACCAACATGGGGACTCTATCCTCCAGACCAGAAGTGTATCCCTCACTGGTAAGATTAGACCATAAACTAATCTCGCTAGATATTCACATCCCGACCCCACCCCTTGCCCAGAAAACCACAGTGAAAAACTTCTCTAAAGCAAATTTCACACTCCTCAAAACCGAGGTGGAATCCTTCAAAGCCCCCAGGCCTGTGGAAAATACGGCCTAGACCGCAGAATCCTTTATAAACGCATTCTATGAACACCTTCAGGAATGTATGGATTATGCAATCCCAAATAAAACTAAGACCCAATCCCCCAAAGACAGACATCCTGTCTGGTGGACCCCAGCCATAAACAAACTATACAATAGAAGGAGGAAGCTACTACATGATAGAGCAAAATCTCAAAAAGAGAAGGCATCTCTGATCAGTATTAGCAAAAAACTATGGGCACTCATAAAATCGTCTAAGGCCAGCCTAGAGAGAAAAATTGCACAGGACACTAAGGATAATCACAAGGCTTTCTTTAGTTATGTTAGGAACCTCTCTGGGAATTCCCAGATATGCTCAGAATTATTCCAAAATGACAAAAAATACACCGAACCCACAGACATTGCCAACATCCTAGCTGACAGGTTCAGCGCAAACTTCTCCCCCCCCTCCCCACCAAAAGGGCAAATATCTATCCCAGCAGAGTGCTGCCCCCCTGACATCTCAGATGCTCAGGTAAGAGCCACCCTCTCCAAAGCAAAAAACACAGCATCAATGGGACCAGACGGTGTCCCGGGCTGTGTCCTACATGAACTCCAAGAAGAGCTAAACCCAAACATAAAACTACTGTTCAATCTCAGCCTTACTACAGGATATGTACCCAAAGAGTGGCGTACAGCAACAGTGGTCCATCTCCACAAAGGTGGTGCCTCAACGGATCCTGGAAACTATCGCCCATAAGCCTGACTAGCTTGGTCTGCAAAGCTATGGAAAGGATCATCATGGACCTCATAAATAAAGATATTGGGGACCTACAGTCACTGGATCCTACCCAGTTCGGCTTTGTTAAGGGCAGATCCTGCCTCTTAAACCTGGTCAATTTCTTTGAAACAGTCACCAAGGCCATTGACTAGGGGAAGGTGGTCCACACAGCCTACCTGGACCTCGCAAAAGCCTTCAATACAATACCCCACTCGGGCATTATAGATAAGCTCACCAGCTTAAATATAAACCCCTATGTCACTAGATGGGTTGCAAACTGGCTCAAGGACAGAACCCACATGGTTAGAATTGCTGGAGCCATGTCAGACTCCAAACCAGTTACAAGTGGCATCCCACAAGGCTCAATCCTGGGACCTCTCTTGTTCGGTATATATTTCTTGGAGGTACAGGCCAACACGGAAGGACTGTGGCTGACCAAGTTCGCAGATGACTGCAAAATGGGTGTCATAATCGACTCTCCAGCCAACACAAGCATCCACCAAAAGGGCCTCATAGAAACAGACAACTGGTGCCAGAGCCATGGCTTCAAGCTAAATGCCAAAAAGTGTATAGTCATCCCCTTTGGCAAAAACAAAGTGCCCACAAATTACCACATAGTTGGTAATCCATTAAGTACGGAAGAAGTAATTAGGGACCTGGGGACCCAAGTTGATAGCAATCTCTCATTTGACAACCACGTGGCCAAAGTGGTTAGAAAAACATTTTATATAGCCCACCTAATCATGAAGGGATTCACATCTAGATCAGGGAAGGTCATCGTGCCTCTTTACTCATCCCTCATCAGGCCCATAATTGAGTACAATGCCCCTTTTGCAATGTACCTTACCAGACACCTGCAGCAACTGGAAAGACCTCAAAAGTACCTCACCAAGAGGATCAAAGGGCTCAAACAGATGCCATATGCTGCCTGGTTAAAGAAACTCCAGCTCTACTCAGTGGCATACCGCCTGCTCAGAGGCGATCTGTGCCTGACGTATAAAGCCATGTCCAACCCGGAATTAATGGACATGCTGCACCTTAGAAAATCCAAATCCCATCGAGCTACGCTCGAGACTTGAACCTCAGCACTGAAATAAATAGGACATGCTGGAGGGACAGATTCATAACCCAGAGGCTCCCTTCACTCTGGAATAAAATCCCAGTCCAGGTTAGGTAGAGTCCCTCATTGACTCCAAGAGGAATCTTGATGAGTGGATGGGAGATCGTAGGTTTACCCCGGGTATCACTTCTGTGTCACTGTTAGACAGAGGCCAGTATACTAACCTCGAAAAAGGGCATAGCAAAATTAATTTAAAATGGGTGGCGAAAGCCAAACACACTCTGGCTAGGCTTATAAATGCCCTAGGGCAGATAGCCTAGTATGAACCTGTGAACCTATGAACATACCGTAAATAACACCATAACTTTTAATGATGTCTAACTTCTCAACCCTTGCATATTCGACAGGGTTAGAAAACACACTTTTCATAGCAATCTTGTAGTCATCCACATTTATAATCACCACCCCCCCCCCCTTATCCGCCTTCATGAACCTTAAATCAGTTCTACTTTTAAGCTCATTTAAGGCTCTACTTTCACTGTCATTGAGGTTGTAAAAGCTGACAGCATTTTTACCAGATAGACAATTCCAAATAGCATTTTCACAAAAGCTTTCAAAGACATTAATTGTATATGTTAAACTGGGATTATATTTAGATGGTTTATAAATTACATTTGTACAATTCACATCACTTGTACTTTAAATTTAATTTACAAGAAAATAACTTCAACTCTGTCAAGGACTTCGTAGTATTTGCCCTCCTACTTGGTTGAAAGTTAAAACCCAGTTTCAATACCTTAACATGGTCTTCAAATAACTGAAAACTAAACAAATTAAACACTGACATTTTAGAGCTCTCACAAAAGAGGAGCTGCATTAATTGCAAAACCTGCTCCTCCCCCGACTTTGCCTTTGATATCCCCTGCTGTTGCTCCAGTTTCTGTTGTCCTTTCTGGAAAAAATTGCTTGTAAAAAAACTCCTTTATTCTTGACATTCTTATTAGAACTAGAAGCAGCATCACCATGCATTTCTCCGTTGTCGATAGAATCACCCGCCATTGTATGTGAAACACCATTCTCAGTGCCAGTTGCTGCTGCTGTAACGTCAATTTTCCTTCTCCCCACCTGTTGGCTGCCGTCATTTCCTTCTGCTGTGTGGCCAGAGTTTAAGGTGGAACTAGAATCCAGAACAATGTCATTAACTTCTTTTTGCCCAGCCTTTAAGGGCGCCACCTTAAAACCCTTACCAAAATCCTGTCTGTTGTTTGAATTCACAGAACAAAAATCATTGTAAACCATACTGGCTTCCTAGACTGCTACATCCCTGGAAATCGTTTTACTTTTACAGAAGACCAAAGTTCTTTCATACTTATCAACCTTATCCAGGACCTGATGATAGTCTATATCTAAACCAGGACAGACTTGCATTAATTTTGTAAGGCTATCTGTGTCTGGAAGTCGTTCCTTAAGGTCATTTAGGGTGGATAAATTATTTTTGATTAACAGTTTAAAGAAAGTCCTTGCCTGCTGTATCAAAAAAACAAACCAGCTCCTTATAAAAGGGGCTGTTAGACACAACACCATTCGGTATCTTAAAAAAACACAGGCCTTTTGGAACCACCCCGACCTTTATGCAATGCTCAAAATACTTGTTTTTCACATATAGGGCATGGTAACATTTTAAGTCCCTTTCCAATCTATCCAAGAGATTGGATGCCTCGTTTCTAACTGAAGCATTGCCAAAATAAAATTTTCTCCACCAAATGGGTCAAAGCTCTCATTTAACAGACCCTTATCACCCTTATCAAAAATGTTTGAATTTACCTCAAGTCCAGGACTTTGTATCACAGTGTTGTTAACCAAAGAATTGCTCAAGGCTCTGTCCACCTTTTTACCACTATTACTCTGGCCCCTATGAGTATAAATGTCCTTGATTTTATCTGCCAGTGTCACAATCACTTTTTGCATTTCAGCCAATGTGGAAACCAACTCTTCCAATATTTTGTCACTGTGAGCTGAAGTGGAATGTAAGGTCAAATCCATAATGTCCTCCTCAAATGCATCAGCCATGGGCTAACTGAAAAAAACTCAAATGAAAAACACAGCAGTACCAGGCAAAGGTGCAAAGACAAAACCAAGAAGCAAAAAACACCAAATAATATACCAGGAGGACTCCAATACATAGTTTTTAGCTTAGTCAAAGTTTAATATTCCACAAAATCCACCAAGAAAAGCACTGGAGAAACTAAGAAAGTTCTTTTTAGCGTAATTAAAATTTAATGTTCGCTCTTCGTCCCAGAGACTTCATCAGAAATTATAAAATACACTTCCAAATCACTTTTAAACCATTCAAAAAACATTTGACCAATCAGAGCATTTCTTTAACAAATCAATTAAATACATAAATACATTTAAAGGCATGCTACAAAAATGTTCAACCCAAAGTGTCCACATAGTTAACACAGTTTAAAACACGAGGGCATTCACCCCTGTATATTCACTTTAGTAATTTTCCTATTTTTTTTTTAAGAAACATTTTATGTTCACCATATCATTCAGACCAGGGGGATAAATAAGAAGCCAGTTTAATTTGCCAGTCTACCTCTCTTTGTTCAACATAATTTCTGAAATCCCCTCCCCTAAGGTCACGCTTAACAACTTCTACTATAGAAAAAGTAAATTTCTTCCAGTTAGAACATGTCAAAAAATGCTTAAAAAGGGCATTATTACTACCTTTTGTTATTATAGCAGACAAGTGCTCTAATACCCATTTCTTTAAACTCCTGGTGGACATGCCAACATAAAAACTTGTGCATGTTGAACACATCACAAGATACACTATCCCTGTTGTACCACAGCTCAATTTTCCAGGGATGGGTATAGTAAACTGTAGATGTTCCAGGAACACAAAGGGACCCCCAGAAATAAATCTACATGCCCTGCACCCTGAACATTTAAAGATACTCCTAGTTTCACCAGAAGTAAGGGTACATTTGAACATACCCCTAGTTTCCCCAGAAGTAAGGGTACATTTGAACATACCCCCAGTTTCACCAGACTTAAGGGAACATTTGAACATACCCCCAGTTTCCCCAGAAGTAAGGGTACATTTGAACATACCCCCAGTTTCACCAGATGTAAGGGTACATTTGAACATACCCCCAGTTTCCCCAGAAGTAAGGGTACATTTGAACATACCCCCAGTTTCCCCAGAAGTAAGGGTACATTTGAACATACTCCCAGTTTCACCAGACGTAAGGGTACATTTGAACATACCCCCAGTTTCACCAGAAGTAAGGGTACATTTGAACATACCCCCAGTTTCACCAGAAGTAAGGGTACATTTGAACATACCCCCAGTTTCCCCAGAAGTAGGTACATTTGAACATATCCCCAGTTTCACCAGATGTCGGGGTACATTTGAACATGCCCCCAGTTTCACCAGATGTAGGGGTACATTTGAACATGTCCCCAGTTTCACCAGACTTAAGGGTACATTTGAACATACCCCCAGTTTCACAGAAGTAAGGGTACATTTGAACATACCCCCAGTTTCACCAGACGTAAGGGTTTGGCCCAAAGTTATTATTTATTAACAAATGTTTAAAATTTTGATTTCTTCTTATAAACAAAATGGGGGCCTTCTCCAAGAACTTTAGATAAATCTGCATTACCCGTAACTACTTTCCAATTCTCAGTAATAATCTGATGGGTGTAATTACTGTCTACATTCATGTCCAAACAGAATCAGGGGCTTTCTGCCCCTCTCTCCCTTTTACATGTGTGCCACTAGATGCTACATTCTGAGCTTTTTTAAATAAACCTCTTAGCAGAATAAGAGGAAAATCTGTCTGTCTCCTATGAATGACCTCGAGCCATATTTTCAAGTAGGTCTCCAGGGTAACCTCTTTCCAAAAACAACTCTTTTATGAGGTTAATTTCCTTCAAAAAAACAAAATCTTCCACTATCATTCGAGATGCTCGAACAAACTGTCCTCAAGGAATATTTTTTCTTATAAAGTAAGGGTGGCAACTCTTGAAATGGACATAGCTATTATAGAATGTACTCTAGCGATGAATACTACTCAAAAACACATTCTTATTAGTGTCCATTATCAAGTTAACATCCAAAAAGGAAACCTTGTTGCCTATTTCCCCCACCACGAACTTTAAAAATACTGTACTAGCACTTAAAAACTTCACAAGACTGTGTTTTTATGTTTAGTTTCTGAAGAAGTCTGTTAGACGAATAGCGAATATTAAACTTTGACTACGCTAAAAACTACGTATTGGAGTCCTCCTGGTGCATTATTTGGTATTTTTTGCTTCCTGGTTTTGTCTTTGCACCTTTGCCTGGTACTGCTGTGTTTTTCAGTCATGTTTGTAATAATTACCATATTGAAGAATAAACCAAAGGTCCAAACATCTGAAAAACATGTATAAAATAACTTTAATATAAACGCAAAGCTTTCAAGTTACACATAGTTCCTTTTCAATGCAAAAGCAGTAAATTAACACATTACTAACATTAAATAAGCCAGCCTGTCAAAGAATAAACTTTCATCACATGTTTTAAAAGGTGCCTTAATATTAAAGTAAGGACTACTTAAAAAAAAAAAAAAAAGTAAAACTATGCATCAATAATCGAGCATTTAAACACAACCTGGATGTTATCATTAAATAAAGTTACGTTTATTTTCAAAACTGGTTTAATACTATTCATGGTATTAAGACCTGGTGGTGTATCAGCTCTAATAAACTAGATGTTATTATGGTCTCCCTACAACCACCCCAGTTCAATAATGCAGAAAATCTTATTACCAAACTACAGATTCACAATAATTTTATTTATTAGGTTCATAAGTTCATAGGTAGGTACTAGGCTATTGGCCCTAGGGCCTATATAAGCCTACTCAAAAGGTACCTTAGCTTTCGCCAACTAAGAAAATTATTTTCCTGTGCCCCTGTTGAGCAGAGCCACAGAAATGATCCCCGGTGTTAATTTCCTATCTCCCATCCAATCATCAAGATTTTTCTTGAAGAGTGCTAATGAGGAGCTTTGTTTGATATAGATAGGTGTTTTTTTCCAGAGTATGGGAAGTCTCTGGGACAGGAATCTATCCCTCCAGCATGTTCTGTTTATGGTGGTGACAAGGTTTAGGTTCCTAGAGCATGTAGCTCGGAGGGATTGGGATTTCTTTAAGTGGAGCATGTCCAACAGCTCTGGGTTTGACATAGCTTTGTATGTTAGGCTGAGATCACCTCTGAGTAGGCGATATGTGACGGAGTAAAGCTGGAGTTTTTTGAGATGGTCTGCATAGGGCATCTGTTTGAGGCCACTAATCCTCTTTGTGAGGTGTTTCTGTGGCCTTTCCAGTTGTTGTATACATCTTGTGAGGTACATACCAAAAGGGGCGTTGTACTCTATAATGGGTCTAATGAGTGATGAGTAGAGGGGAACAATGACCTCTTTTTTTCTGGATGAGAAACCTTTTGTGATGAGGTGTGCCACGTAGAAGGATTTCCTGACCACTTTGGCGATGTGATTATCAAAGGAGAGACTAGTGTCCACCTGTGTCCCAAGGTCTCTTATCACACTTTCAGTGTTAAGTAGACTACCACCTATGTGGTAGTTCATGGGTACAGAGTTTTTACCAAAAGGGATGACAATGCACTTTTTGGCATTGAGCTTGAGGTCATGGCTTTAACACCAGACATATGTCTCAGTGAGGACCTTTTGTAGGATGTCCACATCGTTAGGAGTTTCGATTATGGCTCTTAGTTTGCAGTCATCTGCGAACTTCGTTAGCCAAAGACCTTCTGTGTTAGCCTGTACTTCAGAGAAGTAGATACCAAACAGGAGAGGTCCCAGGACTGAACCCTGTGGTGCTCCAATTGTCACTGGTCTAAAGTTGGATTTGGAGTCTGCTACTTTCACTGTGTGGTTTCCGTTAGTGAGCCAGTTGGCAACCCATCTTGTGACATAGGGATTTATACCTAGTTTAGTGAGTTTATCTATAATTCCAGAGTGGGGGATGGTGTCGAAAGCCTTGGCAAGATCTAGATAGGCTGTGTGAACCACCTTACCCTCATCTACGGCTTTGGTGACTGCTTCAAAGAAGTTAATCAGGTTTAGGAGACATGATCTGCCGTTTACAAACCTGAACTGGGTGGGGTCCAGAGTTTGGAGATTACCAATGTCATTGTTTATAAGTTCGATAATGATATGTATTTATTTATTTATTTGACATTTGTTTACCGGGGTGGTCTGACTGGGTCTACAGAACCCATTTTCAGCAGAGGCCCAGGGAAAAAAGCTCCACATACAGTACAATACAAATACAGTATAATCCAATACAATAAAGATTACATTAGAAATACTATACAAAAAATAAGTTGAAAGAACAAACTGCTACATGATGTTGTAATATATTATTACACATCTAAACAGTTCTATACAGTTAAAACATTACAGACGATAATAGTCATTCACATCATACGTGATGTAGAAACAGCAGCCAGAAAGTTAGCGATGCAGACATACAGTGAGAGAGAGTTAAGAGGGATAGAAGCAATAAAAGTGTGAGCAGCAGCTTAAGGACATGGTATAGGAGCAGAGAAGGAGTTAGAAGAGCCTTAGGACCTTGCAGTCTGTGAGGGATTGAAATGTGAGAGAAGAGGAAGACCTGAGCATTAGGCAGACTTTATGCAATGTATAGAGACAGAGTATGAATACAGAGAGTGACCAGGTTTTCTTGTGGGTTTTGAGACAGCTAAGAGATTTTTGTCTTCTGATCGTAGGGATCGATTTGGTGTGTAAGGTGTGACTAGATTGGTTAGTGCAGGGCAGGCAGTAGGCTTGAAAATAAGGTTGTGCAAGGTGGACAGCTGAATAAAGGCAAGTTGGTTGGGAAGTTCAAGCCAGTTTAATTCTAGGAGTGGTTTACAGTGGTGTGTGTGTGTGTGTGATATTTAGAGTTTGTGGCAAACTTTGCAACTTTGTTGTAGCACTGTTCCAACTTGCTTAGGGTAGAATTTTGTAAGTTAGTTAAGATAGGGGCACCATACAGAAGGGAGGGAAGTAAAAATGTTTTTACTATGGTAGTTTTGGTTGTTGCAGTAAAAAAAATGTTTGTTTCTGTATAAGAGTCCCAGTTTTTGATGAGTTTTCATTATATTTTGCTGTATATCGGGGTCAAATGAAGTTTATTGTCAGTGATAATACCTAGAAGTTTGATTTTCTGCACTATTTCTATGGCAGTGTTGTCAGATGCAAGGATGTTGAAATGATCAGTGACAGGGGAGGTGTTCTTGGGATGAAACAGTACTAGTTTTGTCTTCTTTGGATTAAGAAAGAGTTGGGCATTTCTTAGCCAGGATTCGACTGCAGTAAAGGACTGTTGAGTTTTTGAGAGTAGTTCTGGTAGTGATTGAGCACGGCAGATTATGGTGAAATCATCAGCATACTGAATCAGAGTCCCAGGGTGAGAGGCAGTGTGAAGGTTTTTTGTGAAAATGTTGAAGAGTAGGGGTCCTAGGATGGAGCCTTGGGGAACTCCAGTACGGTTGTTGAGAAAGGATGAAAGTTTGTTGATTGGAACACCTGTACCTCGGAATCTCCTACAACCCATGTCTACCTACACAGTTTTACGCAGCTCATATCCTCCCCAACCAGGATAGGCAAACCCAATAACAAAGACAGTATCCTAGATTGGATACTTATTAACAGCCACCCCTATATGTACAAGTCAGGGACCCTCCCAGATGACCTAAGTGACTACTTACTTACATACATTATCAAGCACTTGGTGGACAACCCCCACCAGACCACGTTTAAAACCATGAGAAATAATAAGAACTTCAACTCCACCAATTTTCAAAATGAACTTAAAGCTTGTAATTGGTCAGTCCTAAAGCACCTTTCACTGGACGATGCAGTAGCATACTTTAATTCCATATTCCTTACTATTCTTGATTTTCACGCTCCTGATCACTCCATTATAACCAAAACAAAAACTGCCCGTGGCTGTCAAAAGAGACCAAATCTAAAATTATAGCTAGAAATAAGGCATGGGACAAATGGCGTGCCACAAAAGACCCACTAGATCAACTCAGATACCAACAGCTAAGGAATCACACAAAAAAATCTATTATAGTAGACAAAAAAACTTCTACTACCATCTTCAACAAAAATCACAACAAACCTCAAAAGTTTTGGGCAGGAATAAACAAACTTCTTTACCCAGGGCAGTCCTCCACTCCTACCCCATCAGCTTCCAACCATAATCCCCAGAGGATATTACAAATACCTTCAATAGTTTCTTCACAGAGACTATCCAATCCCTAGACAGCCAACTTGCACCCAGCTGCTCCAACCCAAATTCTGCCACGCCAATACCCCACTCTCCTTTAGCTAATACCCCACTCTCCTTTAGCTAATACCCCACTCTCCTTTAGCTAATCCACCACTCTCCTTTAGCTAATCCCCCACTCTCCTTTAGCCAATACCCCACTCTCCTTTAGCTAATACCCCACTCTCCTTTAGCTAATACCCCACTCTCCTTTAGCTAATACCTCACTCTCCTTTAGCTAATACCCCACTCTCCTTTAGCTAATACCCCACTCTCCTTTAGCTAATGCCCCACTCTCCTTTAGCTAATACCCCACTCTCCTTTAGCTAATGCCCCACTCTCCTTTAGCTAATACCCCACTCTCCTTTAGCTAATACCCCACTCTCCTTTAGCTTTCAGCCTGTTTCTACGTCACTTATCAGATCTCTAATTAAGAAATTAAAACTAACTACTCTAGCAGCTGATCTCCTCCCGCCAGAGTATCTGCAAAAAGCAGCAGATGTCATAGCATACCCCATCTCCATCATAATCAACAGAACCGTATCTGAAGCCACCATCCCCTCCATCTGGAAAATATCTTATGTAATAGCACTCCATAAAGGAGGCAACTCCTTTGAACTGTCAATCTTTAGACCCATAGCTATTCTGTCACCATTGGCTAAAATTATGGAGAAGTGTGTCCATAAACAACGTATGCATTATATTATCCAGAATAAGCTGTTGGCTAACTCTCAGCATGGTTTTATGCTACACCACAGTACCACCTCAGCCTTCCTATCCTTCTCTAACATCATAAACCATAGCCAAAATAATAGCAAGCTTTCCTCAGCCCTCTTTTTAGATCTCTCCAAGGCCTTCGATATGGTCAGCCACCAAATACTCATGCACACCCTTAAGGCATTCTCACTAAATAGCCATGTGCTTCAATGGCTCCAATCTTACCTGTGTGGTAGACAACAAGCCATCCTATGGCAGGACAAACTATCAGCCTGTCTACCTGTCATCCTAGGTGTCCACCAGGGCTCCATACTTGGACCCCTTCTTTTCTCTCTCTTTATTAATGACCTTCCCACTGTCATCCCAAATGCTACCAGTATCTAGTATGTGGATGACTCCACCTTGATTTGTTCAGTCACCTCCCCAACAGATCTAATGACATTAACCCAGAATACTTACAATATAGTTGAAATCTGACTCTCTAACCATCAGCTGATATTAAAGGTAGGTAATGGTATAAAGTGTAACAAGGGTAGCAAGTGGTAATAGATGAGAGGTAAATGTAGTTACTTGAGGGTTTGTGGGTGGTGATTTGGTTGGTAGTGATAGTATGGGGGTATAGAGTTTGGTAGGAGGACTTGGTGGGTGGAGGGTGGGAGTGGGTTCATATTTGCAATTGTGTTGTTTTGGGATTGGATGAGGTGGCGGGTGGTTGCTTCTTTTCTCCCCCACTTGTAAGTCTTCCTCACTACTCTTTACCATAAAATCTAATAACGGTACCATTACCCCCCCCACCTCAGTACTCTGTACCATAAAATGTAATAATGGTACCATTACCCCCCACCTCAGTACTCCTTACCATAAAATCTAATAATGGTACCATTACCCCCCACCTCAGTACTCTGTACCATAAAATCTAATAATGGTACCATTACCCCCCACCTCAGTACTCCTTACCATTAACTCTAATAATGGTACCATTACCCCCCCACCTCAGTACTCTGTACCATAAAATCTAATAATGGTACCATTACCCCCCACCTCAGTACTCCTTACCATTAACTCTAATAATGGTACCATTACCCCCCCACCTCAGTACTCTGTACCATAAAATCTAATAATGGTACCATTACCCCCCACCTCAGTACTCCTTACCATTAACTCTATTAATGGTACCATTACCCCCACCTCAGTACTCTTTACCATAAAATCTAATAATGGTACCATTACCCCCCCACCTCAGTACTCTGCACCATAAAATCTAATAATGGTACCATTACCCCCCCACCTCACTACTCTTTACCATAAAATCTAATAATGGTACCATTACCCCCCACCTCAGTACTCTGTACCATAAAGTCTAATAATGGTACCATTACCCCCCCACCTCACTACTCTTTACCATAAAATCTAATAATGGTACCATTACCCCCCACCTCAGTACTCTTTACCATAAAATCTAATAATGGTACCATTACCCCCCCACCTCACTAATAACGGTACCATTATCTCCCTAGATGTGCAAACCAAACTCGTAGGTGTCACAATAGACAAAACCCTCAAATCTGATATCCATGTCAATCAAACTATCAAAACCATTAACAAAACACTTAGATCCTTCTATAAGATCACACCTTTCCTTACTCCATTTGCTAGGATGGCTATTGCTCATTCCCATCTACTCTCCACTCTTCTCTATGCCTCCCCTTTACTCACTAATTTGAACAAATCCACTCTTAGCAAACTCTCCAGCTGTTATAACCATATTGCTAGATTTGCAACAGGCACTGCCTATAGGACCCACCAGTGTCACAACCTAAATCTTCTGGGGTGGCTAGAATGGCCTAGCCTACTTCACTACACCCTTTCTATTATACTCCGAACCTGGGAGGTGCATCTATTAAACTTAGTAACATACCCAATAGACCAATTCTTTTCATTCTTGATGTCCTGGAGGTTAGCTTATTACCAAACAAATAAGGTTTTGCTATGCCTTCACATTCTAGGTTTCCTAAATGCATACTGTCTTTAATTCGTTTTGAGTCATATCCTCAAGAGTAAAAATCATCTGCCATATTATTCATCTCACTAAGAAATCCAACATTGGAGGTATTGAGTCTACTTGCTCTTAAAAATTGACTCCTAACCACACTTTTATAGCTATGTCTGGGATTCATGCTCTTAGCATGCACATATCTGGTGGTCTGAACATTTTTTCTGTGTATGGTTATATGAAAATTACCATCTGCATATATAATAGCTATATCCAAGAAATGTATTCGTTCACAAGAGAAGTGCAATTCAAACTCAAGGAAGTCAGTTGTTTTATGTAAGTCATTAACAAATAGTCTTAAACTTTCAACATTACCAGTCCAAAGAATTAAGATATCATCCACAAAATGTTTGTAAAAAAACAAATTGTTATTCTGAAATTCTACTGTAGAATCATTCATATAATAAATATGGAATTCCTCCCATCTAGAAAGAACCAGATTTGCATAACTATTACATTTGAGGGTCCATTTGGCTACTTGTGCAGTTTTTCTTGTAGCTTCCAGATATATAGCACCTGAATGTTCATATTTTTTTTTTAGTATATGCCAGGATGGTTGTGCTTCATAGTGCCATGAAATGTTTTGCACATGATCACTCAACAACCTTACACAAATTCATACCAAATTGATAACTCGATCTAGCACATCACTCACTTGTCTCTCTACCATAAATTTTGCTAGAAAAATAATACAGATCTTAAGCAGCACAAATTTCAAAGCTGAAACCACTGCCCACTTCATGCTATACATTTAAACATACATCGCAAGTGTCCAGATTTTCGCAGAATGTCAGATTTTTGCCTCATATGTTGGGTCTTTTCCTCAGAAAATTTGTGGTTTTCTGGCAAATCATTGAAGAGTGAAGTCACTAAATGATGGCAGACATTTGAGTTTAAGACTTTGAATCCTTCACAAAATGCATGTTAATATAAGACCTGTCAGTCTAGTAACTTTCTTTGTTTATAAGAATGATATTTAAAGTTTGTCGCTGGTATTGAATCTTTATTCCCTCCCTTCATTATGTTTGGCTTTGTCCCGAATTCTTGAGCATAGACGAGGAGAGATAGGAACTTACATTTTCTGTCCTATGCACCTCATTAAACAACAGAATTTGCAAAAAGAGAAGACATATAACCTTAGTCGGTAATGTGAATTTCCAGTTCTTCATAGATTTTCCTCATACCCTTCCATAGTTTACATTGTTGTACTGCAGAATTCAGTGCTGGCATTGGAATGACTAGGAGTCCGGAGTATCATGATACTTAATTCTGCTTAGCTTTTAAAGCTACAGCAGCCATACCAGACACAGCAGACTGGAAAACGAATATCTGTTCATTCCAGATGTTAACTTATGAATGACATTCCTTGTATGTACTGGCTTATAATGGTTTGGTAGCAATGGAACCAGTTGCATTGTTTTCAGATATGATACTGCATCAGCTCTGTAGATTTTTTTGTAATGGCCAGTCTTTACTGACCATCACTGGCTAGGATAGTCCTGAATGATGATTCTTTCTGTGTTAGGTAACATTTGACTAATCTGATTTTACTGCCATTAAAAAATGAATAAATAGTAGAGCATATAAAATATTGCATGATAATTATAAGAATCAATCAGAGGACATTAGAAAGGATTGAGAAGAGAGATTGGATAAGCAATTCACAATCAGACAGTGGGGGGGATATATGTGTATCTCCCAAATATGCAACAAAGTCTAGAAGATTTAGGATCTTTGCCTGGAAGTGTTTACATAGGTACTTTTATACCCCAGATTTACTCCAAATAAATTTTCCTCAGGTGGATAGCAAATGTTGGAGGTATGACAAGTAAGAAACAAGTGGCTGGGAACATATTTTTGGGAGTGTAATGAGCTGGCTGACTTTAGAGATTCCCTGCGAACTGTTTTGTCGGAGATGCTGGGTGAGCAGATTGGATTGACTGGGGAGATGATTTTTTTGAGCGATGGTACACAATCGGAATTTCCTAGACATAGAAAAGCCTTGCTGAGTCTAATTATGGTGGCTGCCAAAAAATCAATTACTAGAAAATGGAAATCAAAATCTAGACCAACTTTACTAGAAGTAGTGAATATAGTAACAGAAATAAAACAACTGGAAATGGGATCTTTAGACAAGGGACAGAGCAAACTACATAGAAAAAAATGGGAATTGTGGGAACGATATATGCAGAAAAGGAATGGGGTTTAAGAGGCAGGATTTGAATGAGCCAGTTAATACTTAACTGCCAATGACTGAATAGATTATAAGTGATGTATAATGTTTGTAATTAAAGTGGTGTCAATATTTGTTTTTCATTTATATAAATGTAAGATTGCCTTTGTCATACGTGATAATTTAATAAAGATGTTTATCGGAAAGAAACAAGAACACCATTACTCTGATAGCAAATAAATTGGGGCTTTTCTGCTGAAAGGATCTTGTTTGATGTTCAAAGAGATTTCATATTTTTATACTGACCTTGCAATACTAAGAGCTACAACTACAGATCTGTTGCTTAGTATCCGAGTCCTTATTGCCCTCAGCACTTAAATGCTTACTGTGACTGTGAAATGCCCATGACTGTAACGGACACTGTGGAACACAGGAGGCAAAATGCATGGTATGTCCTACAGCAAGGGCGCATAGCTCAGAGACGGGACTGCAGCTCTCTTTGTGCTAGAATAGAATGACCTCATTTGAAACTTGGGTCCATAGAGAGAAGGCCCAAAATAGAGTGACTAAGAACATCTGAAAAACAAAAGAATTAGTCAAATAAACTTTGCTTTATCATCTTAAATATTATATTATTGAAGGCATTTCAAATTATCTAAATGATCAAATGTAAAAAATTCCAACAGATATTTGTCATTTCACAGAAATCTACCTAAATGTACAAAGTTACAATAATGACACAGTTTTTGCATGTGTGTTTGTGTGTGTGTGTGTGTGTGTGTGCGTGTGTGTGTGTGTGTGTGTGTGTGTGTGTGTGTGTGTGTGTGTCACTATGTCTATCTGTATACAAGTGAGTGAGTGTGTGTGTGTGTGTGTGTGTGTGTGTGTGTGTGTGTGTGTGTGTGTGTGTGTGTGTGTGTGTGTGTGTGTGAGTGTCACTACGTATATCTGTTTACAAGTGAGTGTATGTGTATGTGTGCATATACACACACACACACACACACACACACACACACACACACACACACACACACACACACAACAGCTATGCTAATGGATTTGTTGGCAGAATGCCTTCTATTCTGTAAAATGCAGCTAGGGGAATTTATATTTTCATTGTAAATAAACAGTCGCATATGCTTGATTATGCATTTCAAAAGCATTAGGGCTTTAGGAATCTGATGAAGTCCATTCATTTTCAATTTAAATGCAAATTATGCAAATTACGGTATCTGTATTGATCTCTAAAGCAGGAAATAAGCATTGAGGAATGGGGCCCAAGCACAGCCTCGGGCATTTATTCCATTAGTTGCTTCAGGTCGTCTGTTTTCTTTTATTCTTATCTATCAGGTGGTGAACTGGATATAAAACATTTCAGCTATGGCAGACACTAATTCATAAAATAATGTCAGAGTTTTTGTGAGTTAAATG
Organism: Protopterus annectens; assembly: GCF_019279795.1. Lineage (NCBI taxonomy): Eukaryota > Metazoa > Chordata > Ceratodontiformes > Protopteridae > Protopterus > Protopterus annectens. Next base: position 41,775,534 of record NC_056746.1, read on the forward strand.
TTTAACTGTACATTCCAACAAGCCTTCTGACCATCAGAGTCCCAGTCACATTAAAACAAGGTTATAAGACATTCACTTTCCATATGAGATTTCTGCCGGGATGTGTATTCTTATCTTCAGGGTATCTAACCTTTTCTGTCTGTGTGTTTTTATTTTCCAGTTAGTCAGTATTGTTCCAGAGCGTGGTTAATGAATGCTGTACTGTAGGAAAATAATACAGCCCCACAGGGTCCAAAATCTGAAAATTACACATATACAACAATATTAGTTCCTGTTAATAAAATATCTAATTGCAATTTATATTCACCTTTATTTTTCTGTGAAAGCCTTAACAAGTCTCTGAAGTTTTATTCATTTATATTTTGTCACTTGTCCTATTTAAGGGTGAAATGCACTAATTAAACCTGATATATAGCAGTCATCATATGTGATTTTGTAAAAGAGCAGATTTCCAGTTCCGCATACACTTTTATAAATAAGGATTTCCCGCAGTTATACTTTTCTCCATACTTCTTTTAAAGCCTCACAGCATGTTGGTGCAGTTAGCCTGAAAAATTGTTGAAGAAAACATTTGAGAAGTTAGGTCTAATACTTATCATAACAAAATATGTCTTGTATTACCTCTTTCCTCTTAGTAAGATAACACTATACAGTCTCTAAATAATTCAATAAAACAACAGTAGCGTAAAGAATGTGAACATCTAAAAAATAAGTTTATTCTCTATGTTTAATTTATTTACTGATAGGCCGGCTATGTCCAAAAGTGTTATTTTGCAAAAATACATCATTAGTTACGATTACAGAATACATTTACAAAAAAGGCATGTTTTACCCTTCATATCATAAGCCAATTATGAATACATTGTTATAAAGCTATGGTCATGTGCATATCTGTGTTAAAATGATATAGTTTATTTTTATATATGTATCATGCAGCTTGAATCTGCTGACCACGAAACTCTTTACATTAGCTTTCGCATTCATTTCCCAGTACGAGCCAACATATTCTCCTAAAATAAAGGAAAGATGCATCATTTTTTCATGACCTATGTTCATGGTCCTGTTGTATTCTTGCATCAGCAGATGTCCAATAATTACTATGCGGGCAGCATGTGTATATGTCTTTGCACTCAGTAAACAGTAGTGACTGGGCTGTGTACTCCTGGGGAGAACTAACATCTCTGTCCGTCATGCTTCATGCCAGAACTTCTACCTCATGGGAGAAATTATTTAAGCCACTCCTTTCCATATAGGTCACTAATCAATCATGGGGCATCCTGGGTCACGGTCATGACTTGATTTCAAATGTCATTTATAAACTATGAGTGAAAATGCTTGAAGGAGATTTGATAAGCACTGGGAAATGAGATACATCTAAAGTCTCTTAGTGTGCAACATATTTTCAGATCCCCAGCAGCATAGCGAAATGAGGTAGACTATGGTAAATGGCTTTCTTCTGGAACACTGGTTCTTCCCAGTTCTTAAAAATGCCCCAGGCAAGATAAATGAAACTGTGTCTAACACTAACTTAGAATTCAGCAGTGAAATATAAATCCCCTTTACCAAGAGGCACCCTCTCAGTTACTGCCCCTCCCTGTTCTAATTGATAATGGAGCACCTGCCCCTGGTGTTACAGAGAGCTGCTGTCGTTCTGCTCTCAGTGCAATTCCTAACCACATGTGCTCATCTTTGCAGCTCAGGGAACATCAGCAACTCCACTAGATACATATAAGTTATACTCTTGTCAAGCCCTCTGGTCCATAACCTAGATTTTTAGACTCCTAACCCAGCAAGATATTTATTTACAAGTTATGTATTGTAGAGTCTTCCACAGTCATTGAGTTCCACATTCCAATAAGAATGTGGTGATGCAGTAACAAGATCCTGTTCCATATAAAACCACAATGTTTTCTACCTCTGTTGTCAACTTTTCCTTCCTTAGGCAGTCTGAAAGACGGCCCTGTTTACCAGTACAGCATTGTCTCTTTACACCTGTGGCTGTCTGACTTCTGAAGGATGTGTGCACATCTGGTGGGCATCAAATGTCTACTGTGGGTTCATGTTCAGCTGAGACAAAGGTTTTACCACTGTCCTTCTACTGGAATATGATTGGTTCAAATGGGATGAGTTGGTATTGAATGGGGGGGGGTCGTGGTGGATACTGCAGTGCAGGATGGAAGGTTCAGGAAATTAAAAAAAAAACAGTGAAATCAAATAAATATAGACTAGTTCACTGGACTTCATTTCACATCTTGTTTACTTAGGTTGAGTTACATTTGCCTGGTATTACAACCCCCCCTCCCCCGACTGATGTCACACAGAAACTTCTGAAATTGTTTGTAATCTTACCCTGGCTGATGTAACTGGAGTCGGTCTGAATGAAATCTTACCTTTCATACATAATGGTAATTTGTAGTCTACAGCAAACCCTAAACACACAAAAATCAACATTGTACTCTCTTATCGACCCAATTTTCAGTGTTATAAGTCCATTCAGATACCTATTTTACTTAAGACTTGTAGCAGGAGTGTGTGGGTGTGTGTGGGGGTGGGGGGGGTGGGAGGTTGTGTTTTGATTTTTGAATTTTAATTTAAATCCTATAACTTCTGTCCAAAAAGGCATGCATGGACACTCCACCTTACTCCCTTGATCTGTTCGCAGCATGAGCAGTCGATGTGTTGCATAACTGCAGGATGCTCTGGTCTGCTCTGTAATCACCCCCCCAATAATTTAATAGACGTGCCACATCTGCTGTGCTATCCATCCTTGCCATTTGTGCCAGTTACTTTAGATATTGCTCATATTGTAAGCTCACAGGCTGCTAACTTGTATGCCTTCATCTCCCTGTGGCCCATGCTGTTAAGCATTAACCATAAGACCACTTTACAGGTTAGTTAGTCTTTTCAGCGCCACCCTCCTTGCTGCTGAACCTTTTCCCTTTGACCTCTGAACCACACTCACATGCCACTGCATTGACAAATGCAACTTTGAAATGTGTAGCACCGTGAAAATATAAATGCATATAAACAGATGTATATTTATGTAAGTGAGCTGCACATCTGATAAGGTTGATGGTTATGCCTGCTATAGCAGAGCTGGATTGCATTAAAATTCATCTTTGAACCTCTGTTAGAAAAACCTTCTGATGACGGAGTATTTCCATTCTGTAACACACCTGGAAGTCTTGTCATGGTTTAAAAACAAATCATATGAGATGTATTTTTCCTGGAATCATGTTTTGAGTTAGTTACAGCACTGCTCATGATTTTATTTATACATTTTGCTTTTATTATGTTATTCTTTGGTGTAATAGGTTTGCATTCGCTACCCGACTGCTAGATTAAGATTGAACACTTAAGTTTCAACTCTGCAGTGATCAGAGTTCCTCCATGAGAAATCACTGTCAGTGAGCTTTTCCAGCAGTGACGTCTTTTTTGGTGGAATATCCCCTTCTTCAAGTTGGTGTGATCTTGGAGTTGGTATATATAGGTTCAGGAGTGCAGGGGCTTACTCCTCTGCAAAAAAAAAAAAAAAAACTTAGAAAAGTGTTTCTCAGCATTTCTTTTTGACAAATGCAGTTCAAGGATTCTGATCGTTGGTTCTTTTAATGTTGGCCACTCATAGCAGAAACAACTGTATTCATGCTTGCTTGTGTATTCAGTATAGTTTATTGCATTCATAATATCTATACTTTGTTTTTAGCTTATGTAATTACATTAATCAATACATATTGTGCTATTAGTATTATTAATGCATTTTTTCCTTTTGGTGTTTAAACTAATGTTATTTTTAACAAAGTGACATAATGGGAACATATTTCTTTACTGCTTTATATATTCTCAATACTGAGTTAATGTTTAAGTAAATTGTGTGTGGTACTGCTGACTGTTATATATTACAACATTTTTCATGTCACTGATTTCTACTTTTTTTAACCAGGTTTGCATGCCATTTATTGCATTGTTTCTTTTCCTTTGACAGGTGGGGAAATGGGAGAATAGCACCCTGACTCTGAAATACCCTGTTTGGCCCAGGTTTGGATCATTTTCAGACGGTGATGTAGATGATAACCACATCAGCATCGTTACCTTGGAGGAGGCCCCATTTGTTATTGTGGAAAATGTGGACGATCTGACAGGAACTTGCGTCAGGAACAGCATACCATGTCGCAAGCAAATGAAGTTGTCGTAAGTTGAGTCCTGCTGTTTACGTCTGAAACCCGTTAATTATTCTAGCATTTGAATTTCCTTCTTTTTTCTGTTACCTTCATCCTGATGTGGAGGGAGTAGAGGAACTGATTTTAAGGTAATAGCATACTACTACTAGTTGCATTCACCTGTAAGTCAGACTAAAAAGTTTTTCTGTTAAAAATGGTATGGGACAAACTTTTGAGTATCTATAGTTCAGTGAGCAAGTGATAAAAGTAGACAGAAATATGACTTGTCAAAAAAACTGCAGACAATTTTGAAAGGTATATATTTTTGTGAGGGTGGACCATAACTCACTCTGTGATTTCATAATTATTTTTCATATTTCCATAAATGGAAATAGTTGTATTTCCTGAAAAAAAAATACGGTTTCCATGCTAGGTTTCATGTTCTAAGGGGATGAAATCCTAATTATTACCTTGATGACCTGTGAACAGTTAGCAGCTCAGTCTGTAGTGGACGCAGACCACCGCATGTGATGGTGAGCGATCAGTAAGCAGACCATCGCGGGTGATGGTGAGCGATCAGTAAGCAGACCACCACGGGTGATGGTGAGTGATCAGTAAGCAGGAGGGTTACCACCTGTCCCACTTTGCGAGGGACAGTCCCTCTTCAGGCAGTTTTGTCCTGCAAAAAAATTGAAAAAATGGCAAATGTCCTGAGATTTTTAGACAAAAATATTTCCTATATTTTATGTAATAGTTGCATAAAACAGTTATTCTGTATCTGAAACATCTAAATGTTATAAGAAACAGAATAAGCAACTAAAATGCTATAAGAATAAGTTTTTATTTTGGCAAAAACGTGAACTTCTGTCTTTTGTACTGGCTGTGGGCATGTTTTGCTCTGCAAAATCTGATGTTTGTACCAAAAATGCCCCACTTTGGCCATTTGAAAAGGTGGAAACCACAGACCACCGTGGGTGATGGTGAGTGATCAGTTAATCAACTGCCCCAGGGAGATGAAGGCATTCCAAGCCATTCTGTCACCTGCTACACAAGATCTGAACAGCATTTAGAATATAGGAATATGTGCTTCACTTGCAAACCTGTTATCATAAGGTTGATTATATGGAACGTTTTTCGAAATTTGCAGACTCACGGAAGAAGGTGTAGCAGGCTTTCTGGTATGTGAACCGACCTATCAGCACGGGATAGTTTAAAATTATAAAGAAAAAACCCTGAAGGATGCCTAAATAAAGGTCACAGGAAATGAATGGACAAATCAAGGCTAATGTCTGTCAATCACAGGTGGGTTAATGGCTGTTAATCATAAGAAGGCTGGTGGCTCAATCACAATAGGGTTATGGCTGTCAGTCACTGGGAGAAAAAGAATGTATGCAAATAGTGCTTTCTTTCGTTAGGAATATGTATGTAATGACTTTGGAAAAGTCACATTTTAACAGCCACTTTCTATCACTTGTGCATCAAACAATTATCATTTAAACATTAGTTTGTTTATGTAAAAGGAGTTTTTGTGGTTTGAAATATAAACAGTATATAATTAATTGACTATTATACAATGTCCCCCATTAATATTCCAAAATGTACATGCTGATTGGTCAGTGTGCACGTTGTAAATCAGACTTATACTAATGGAAAAAGGTCCAGTCACCCAAACTTTTTCCATTAGTATAAGTCTTTTTTTTTTCTTATAGCAACAGAGAAAGCAAGATCTCCATTGCTTTTTAGAAAGTGTATCACTATGTAAAGGAATTTTTCGCCCTTGTGACCAAACCACATCAACCATGGGTAAATCCACCATTACCCACACCCAGGCGCGGGTTATTGCTTAATTAACTTGTAGCGGTGTGAAACGTTTCTCATTGAAAATGTTCAGGTCCTCATTTGTTGCTGGACAGGTTTTAGTTTATAAGTAGCTAATTTTAATCATCAGGAAGTTTCTCTGTAGTAGCTGAGACAGTTAATGCATTAACATCTACAGTTTTTGATATGCTATACTTCTGACTGTTAGTAGAATGGACAGCGATTGTCTGGAGCTCGGTCAAAGTAATTTAAGTTAGAGAAGATTATTATACTTGTTAGTAAAGCAGCTTTTTGACCCTGAATTGTTCAGTTAGATAATTGCTATACATTTAAAATGCTTAATCACTACACTAAGTCCAGTAAATTCAGTAACACAATTACGTTGCACTTAAGCAATAAAAATGATTGGTCATTGGTCTGAACTGATTGGTCATTGGTCTGAACTGATTGGTCATTAGTCTGCCTTTGAAGTGCTTCAGGTTTGAATGCAGCAAGGCAGCATGTCCAGCTACAGCTGCAGGAGTGAGACAGAAAATGGCAGTGCCACTGCTGTAGGTGCAAACAAGTTAAAACATACGTCATTTATGACGCATTTTCCATTGCAGCAATATTATGCTAACCACACTGTTGCACAATCCTTCTTATATAAGTTATTATTCATTTCACAAGCCACTAGTTACAGTGTTTTCTTGGTTTGAGAGCTCAATGTTTCTTTTAAAATGAGGCTGGCCATATTATTTTTGAAGGTCAGTTTACTGTACTGTCTTCCTTCTAATGAACCAAATTGCTTTTTGATAACATGATACAAAACCTTGAAGAGATATCATGCAGTTATGTTACTGCAGGGGCAGCAGGCCTACACAACATACTAGTTACACCTCACATGCATTGTATACTGCAGGGTTTCTATAGATACTTTCTTTGTGATTTTAATTAAGGCATGCATATACTGTAGTCTACCAGAAAAAAGATTGATCAAAAATTTGCAGTGTGTGACCATAAACTCAAATGTGCTTTTTATCAAATGCACTGGATTGTGAAGGTAAGTGCTGCTTTGGGGGTTGTGGGGCAGGGAGTGTGTGTGTGTGTGTGTGTGTGTGTGTGTGTGTGTGTGTGTGTGTGTGTGTGTGTGTGTGTGTGTGTCTGTGTGTGTCTGTGTGTGTGTGTGTGTAAAGATTAGATTAGGGTTAGGTCAGTTGATAGAAAATGTCCCATGTATTGTTTTTTTTGTAGTTCAGACTTTCAGTACTTTGATCATTTAACGTAAGGCATATATGCTTTACTAAAGAAGCAGTATGTATAAGTGTACATTGTGCTGTTGGGACAACTCACATGAACACATGCATGCACACAATGTACTGTGGGGGTAGTAGATATACGTTATAGGGCCAGTGGTAGACCTAAATGGTTACAACAGGCAATGTTATCTCTCATTAAGGGACACCATTTCTTCCTAGTTATGTTGTTTGTTATTTGCATTTGCCTTCTCTTCTTCCCAGCTTCCTGTATAATTTACATACTTGAATATTCCATCAGTTATGGATCTTTGAAATCTTTATGGGCTATGGTACAATGAACTCAGTTTATTTAAGGCAAAAGCCTGATTATACAAGCCAGATCCTAGAAAAAGGCCTGAAACAATAAATATTTGCTTGAGTGAGGTGCAAGTCCACCACACCAGTCATGCAGGAGACATTAGTCCCTGCATCCTATTTCCTTACTATGACAAACCCAAAGTTTCCCAACCTCAGTAGAATGCAACTCCTAGAGTTTTCAGTGTGAGTCCTTTTGCTGAATCTGGCTTGAGATCATTGTGTTTCACATGGACTAAATCTTGTCAAGCCAACCCATGGCTCCTTAGGACTTATGTTATACCCCAGCTTTCTGTATGATTTTGAGGACTATATTCCATGATGTAATTATTTTCATGAATGTAATTCTTGACTTTTGTTGTAGTGGATCTTACTAGCACAGGGGTTACATTGCCCACATCATACTGTCACCTCAGCATGTACCAGGTGTCACCCATTGATGTCGTGTGTGATTGCTGAGCAGGAAGAGAATCAGTCACTTTCAATAACTATGGAGTAGCTGCAGCAACAAAGCCAGTAAAATGAGTTAGGAAGGGTGCATAAACGTGTGACATCTCTACTGCAATGGTCATAATAGAATATCTGTTGCACAAGGTCACTTTGTTTCCAGTCTACTTGCAGCCATTTCCTGAATTATCACTTTCTGATGCTAAGCCCTGTCCCTGAACTCTAACTGTCTGAAGAATTATGTGCAGACCTTAAATGAGTACCTGGCAAAATGGCCAAAGTATAAAGTTCTACTTTGCACGTGTACACAATATGACTGCAGTCCTCCAGCCTGTGATCCACTGTATCTGTTGTGCATCCTTTGGAACAATGATTTAAAGTTACCATGGCTTGTTTTGAAGCCATGAACGTACTGCAAAAGTGTCACATTGAATGGAACAGCATCAGTGTTCACCCCTTTTGTAGTCTTTTCAAATTGTTGTAGGGACAAACTCTATATCACATTCTACTTACTGGGGCTAATATGTACACCTTCCTTTGTTGTTATACATGGAAACAGAGTACTGAGAAATGAAGGCATATGTATTCTACTTGCTGGGGCTAATACCTAAGCCTTTTTTGGGGGCTAATGCGTATGCCTTCCTTTCGGACTAATGTGCATGCCTTCCTTTGGGGCTAATACCTATGCCTTACGTTCTCAGTACCATGTTTCCATGCACAATGAGACAATGTTCTGCTGCTCCAACAAGTGCTGTATTTTGTAGTATAACAAATTCCAGGTAGTGAAACAGTACTGACAAAATTAGAAAAAGACCAAAACATGGCATGGGTACTGCTAGTGGAGTTTGACTTTATTACCCCGATGTAACCATAAAGATTTAAAAAGTAAAAATTCATGAGCTTTCACAAGCCATGTAGATGAAACAGCGGTATGCCCTTAAGAGGTCATTTGCATTTATCTCATAGGCCTCCACAACAGAAGGTTTAAGGTATTACATAGTGAAAACTCTGGTATGGCTGGGCCTTTTTTGCAGTTTTTAACTTAACTCACTAAAGAATAGATTTACCATAAAAGTTATTTTAATAAAGAGAAGCGCAGAATGCTACTTTATGGTGAGTGATGACAGATTCATGCCTGACACTCTAACCATTGACATCAAAAGTGGAAAGGGGACTTGATGACCACTAATTGTCATATAGTCTGTAGTCTGCCTACTCATCTATGTGTCATCAGAAATCGACACCACTTTTCTGATGAAATAGTTTTCACTACGTGCTTGATATTTTGATAGCAATGTTTCCTTGAATGTTTGGAAATCAGACAATAATCTTAAGGAAAGTAGCAGCAGGACAGTGGCTGACGTCTCACTAGTGACCTGCCTTGTGTACTGAGGTGATTTGGGTAATATTTTTCCATCTTTTTGGAGCAGTACATAACAGCCTTTTGGATGACTGCAACAAGAGAAATCAGATTTTTTTCAATAATTCACACACGTTCTTAGACCGTTGCCACAAGAAGATGGTGTAGATAGTGTTTCACACTCTCCAGTGTGTAGCAGAACAAGATTGTGTTTCTAGAGAATGAAGAGCATGCTGCACGTTAGAGGTCAGAATGTGATGGAACTGGATAAAACTGTGTTTGGCTTTAGGATAGCATACTAGATATAGTACTAACCACCATATCATTTCTCCAAACATGATATTTCTGTACAACAGGATCTTCTCAACAAGATTTCAGCTTCTTCACTGTTACTGCACTGTAAATGGTCTTTCTTATTTTTGTCTGTAGCCACATAGAAATGTGGCAGCTGGACATGGGCTTCCTCATTTTAGATTTTTCCCAAAACCTGCCTTTTTCCTCCAACTTAATTTTACACTATTCTCAAACTGTGTTATGTAAGGGCTTACTGACTTGTCCCATACTGTAGATTCTAATATTCTGTTATGCCCATTCATTATTAAGAAGATGGATTATTGTCTTGTAAGGGCTTATTGATTTGTTCCATACTGTAGACTGTAGTCCCATACTGTAGATTGTAATATTTATTTATACCAATTCATTATTAAGAGGGTGGACTTTGTTTTGTAAGGGCTCATTGACTTGTTCCATACTGTAGATTGTAATATGCTGTTATGCCCATTCATTATTAAGAAGACAGATTATTGTTTTGTAAGAGGTTATTGACTTGTTCCATAATGTAGATTGTAATATTCTGTTATACCCATTCCAGATCATTGTTTTGTAAGGGCTTATTAACTTGTCCCATACTGTGGATTGTAATTTTTTGTTATAAGAGGGTGGACTTTGATTTGTAAGGGCTTATTAACTTGTCCCATACCATAGATTGTAATATTCTGTTATATCCATTCATTATTAGGAAGCCAAATTATTGTTTTGTAATTGCTTATTGACTTGTCCCATATTGTAGATTGTAATATTCCATTATACCTATTCATTATTAAGAAGCTGGATTATTGTTGTGTAATTGCTTATTGACTTGTCCCATACTGTAGATTGTTATACCCATTCATTATTAAGAAGTCAGATTATTGGCCACATTGTGGTTGCCTTCAGGTGAGACACACTCGGATTCATTAATACTTGTTCTGCAGCTATAAGGATGCTCAGTGTGGTTGTGACTGTCCTTGTTTGCTCTTCCCCTTTCACATGTTTTCTTAAACCTTGCAAGGATTTATTAATATAACACGTCACCTTTTTGTAATACTGATAAAGAACCTTAGCCTTCTACATTTGGAGGGTTGCAAACTGAAGTTTCTCCCTTTCTCTGTATATCAAACCTTCAAAGCTTCTCCCCTTCTCTGTGTATCAAACATCTTTTCCATGTTCTTACACTTTTTTATAACGGTCTTCCAGAAGTTCTCTTCTAGCTTTGCAGAACTACAACATTATTTATTTATTTATTTATTTTTTGCTGTGTTATTCTCTTGGTGATGAACATGCCTTCTTCAGTATGGCATCCTAAAGTACCATATCGCTCATTTCTGCAAGCAAGCACTAATTTTAGCAGTTCAACTTGGTGTTTAGCCCCTCTGGGCTGGGGCCACCAACCTTCCCCCTTTAGGCTAGTCATAATGTAGTTCCTGCAATGGAGAAGTGAGCATGAGATCTACCACTTGTGCTTCAGAGGCAAATTAGGGCAGGTTGTGGCTTCATGTGTCATACTGAAGGTAGATATTAGCTATGAGATGCAGTTACTGGTTACTGGAAGTGCTGGAAGCAGCCTGTCCCAAAATAAAGTAACTCCTGCTGAAATAACACTTGTGAATTTCAGACTATAGGGATTATGTATAGTGATGCACGTCAGAGCCTGCTATAATCTGCTGCTTGTGGGACTTATATGACAAAGAAGCCTGTTTGCTGGTCAATGGAAACCTCCATATAATTTCTACAGATAATGATTAATCCTGCTATATACACTAAAGAAAGTTTATTTTGGTTACTTTCTTGTATCCATAATTTGAGCTCTTCCATGACCCCTTATACTTGAAAGAAAGAAATGGAGCATAGCATAGTAAGACAGTACTTGGTACCCCAATAACTTAAGAAAATGACACTAAAGCTTGTTCATGGTCACAAAATGGGAGAACATTTGGATATATAAAAAAGGAGAGAGTGTTTGTCAGATTTTACTGGTCAGGTATTTCCTCAGCAATTGAGAAATATTCTTTCTGCCCTGCTTGTCAGTATATAGTAGCTATCCTGGGCTTTACAAGCCCATTGTCCCACAGGTATAACTTATTTCTTTATTTATTATCTATTTGAAGTTTGTTAATTGGGTGGGTGGGCTGGTGCAAGACCCTTTACAGCAACTACTTGGAACAGTAGGCACCACAACTCATAAACACTAATATAACAACCAAAATGATGAACACAATAAGTACAGAAATACAGTCAAGCAGTAAAACACATTATGATAGAGGTGAATACATAAAACAGAGGTTTTATAGTCTGATTAAACGAGGGACACTTGAGCAAACAGATCAACAAGATAGCATTATTTAAGAATGTACAGACAATATAAAAAAAATGGCAATGACTTGAAATTCAGTACTTTTAGGCAGACAGATTCTTCCATCAGGCAGGGACTTGCTTTAGCTAAGAACATCCCCAGGTGCCTAAGATAATTTGGACCTGTTCAATTTGATGGCTGTGTTACTACATAGAGTGTAGTTGGATTTATGCACTCTTAATTTATTAGCCAGGGTGGGAAGTATATATTGTTAAGCAGTTCAAAAGTAAGAGAGTTAAGCAAACTGGATGATCTAGTCAAGAAAAGAAGCCAATTGACCTTACTATTAGAGGTGCAATGGTGCTCAGATATAAACACCTGAGTTTTTTTTTTTTTTTTTGTAATTTGAGGTGTGATGATATTTTGAGTTGAAAGAGATGTAATTAGAGGCAGAATTTTTGGTGAGATCCCATGGTCCTCATAACAGACCCTGATCTTTCGAGATAGCACTGAGAAAGCAGGATCTGTACAGTTGAGTCTATTTTGTGATATTAACTATTCAGAGCAGAAGGGGGTGTCTTTAGGTTCTGTCTGGATCTGCTGAAAAAAAGAGAAGGGAGTCTAAATTGGGTAGTTTACAGACCAGAGACCATATGCAAAATACTGATCTGTGCTTGACAGGGAGTGTGGCATTGTGGTGTGTTTCTTGTAGGGCTAGGTTTATAACTTTACAGATAATTATGGATGTAAATAGAAGAGATGTCACATTTTTTTGGAGATAACTGAGTTTATAGAAAGTCCGTACTTGTTTTTTACATGCTGTTGGCACATCCATTTCTTGTGTTATACGTGTTATGAACACTTCCATATTTGTGTTATACATGCTTCAGGTACTTCCATACTTTTGTTATACATGTTACGGGCACTTCCATACTTGTATTATACATGCTACATGCTGTTCCACACGTGTTTTACATATTATGGGCACTTTTGTGCTTGTGTTATACTTGCTATGGGCACTTTCATACTTTTGTTATACTTGTTATGGGCGAGTCCACGTTTATGCTATACATGGTAGAGCCACTGAAATACTTGTGTTATATGTGCTGAAGGTACTAGTACCATTTTGCACACATCTATACACTAGAGTTATTTAGACCTTTTATTTCATTTTTTAAATTCTACCAAAGAGGCCTGCTAATATCTAAGATTGAAAATACTAGTAAAGGCATAACTGCATTAATGTGGGATATTGGCCCAGTTGCCTGATACTGTAGATGAGACCTGCATGCAACCATTAATTGTCACTGACAGCATAAACATTAAGTCATATGCATTATTTTAAAATGGAATATGTCTAGCTTTACAAATAAATCAGTTGTAAAATGTTTTACTAATGCAACATGCATATGTACTTGTCAAGGTATTCTGGATATCATCAGGGAAATATATTGCCTAAAAAATATGTGCAGTCAGTGTCAAGTCCTCTGATAGAAGCTCTGTCACTATGCTATCTAAGTATCAAGGTAACACTGACAATGTTTTATAGTTCTTACCCTAGGTGCCTTATCTGCATGAAAGATGTCTCCTTCAGGGAAATACTGCGTCTCACCAATGTCAGGCCCATTAAACATTGATTAATTGGCCCCATCCTGTCAAATATGCATTTGTTCAAGATCAACATATTATTTTCCCAGAAATGCAGACTTTGCAATATTTGTCTGGGGAAGGGATGTGTTGCAAGGTGACTTTCTTGCATGGCATGTTATGGACATCTCTGTCACTGAACAGTTTATTTATTTATTTCATTTTTTTGTTAATAGGCTTTTACTTTTAAATGACTTTTAGCAAACAGTCTTCACTAAAGCAAAAAGTAAAATGCTTCAATAAAGTGGATTTGACTCGAATGAGAACCAGTACTTACAATGTTTCACACTATTGTTCTAAGATGTTCCTCATTCATAAAAACATGAATCTGTCAAACACAATTACTTCTCAGACTAGAAAGCAAAGATCGGGAAAAAATATGTGCAAAAGAAAGAAGGAAAGAAAAGAAACATAACAAACATCAATACAAAAAAGTTATATTGTACTTAAGATCTATAACATATCGCAATACAATACTAAGAACTGAGAATGTCATTTTTGGATTTATTTAAAAGAATTTCAAGTTCTGGCCAAAATTCATCATTTACTATGTCCCTTTATTTATAATTGAGATACCTGTATTTTTTATTATATTGTATTATATTATATTGTATTTGTTTATATGAATAAGTAACTAAATTCTGCAAGAAAGCAACTAGATAGACTATTTCAGTTTATTGTTATGATCATAGAGACAGCTAGGATAAACCTTATTAAGGATTTTTAATTCCAGGTGATATAACTAATTACTGAGGGGGTAAATACAACTAAACAGGCAAGTAATCTGAAGTCTTGTTCTAAAGTGTTTGACAAAAATGTTGCATATCATACCATCACTTTCTTAATAAATTGTCATTGAATTACTTTGCTATCAACTTTTATTGTTCTGTTTGTTGATTCTAACATTTCTTGACCACAAGGACTATAGCACTCCTGGCCTGTGTATCTAGCATTAATTCTTTGCATTTCTTGTAAATAGCTCTTTATAACTTTAGTAATGCATTCCAGCTATCATAAGCTTATGTGACCTTGTTTTTTAGTTTGCTTTCAATCTTCCTGCTGCTATTACCTTCTCCAGTGAATCATATCTTCACTGGATTTCTTTCCTTAAGTTTTGACAGGGTTGACCTTCTTGCATTTTATGAGATCTTTCAATGTTTTCTGAAACACAGTATAGAGGCATCAATGCTCCAGTGTAGAAGCTTACTTATAGTCCAACTCTCACAGCCTTATGTTATTCCTTGGAAAACCAGTGTTGTCAATGTGATTCCCTTGTTCTTTAAGAGCTTATATAAATTTCTGATGTATTTCCTCCAAAGAAAAATAAAATCTATCAGCATTATCACTTTTCCCCATCTATCTGCAAAGAAGTAATAGGAAAATATATAATCTTACCTTTTTCATACTGAGCAGCAAACTAGCTGTTGCACTTTCTACTTTCACATTCAACAGCATGTTTTGCAGTGCAGCTTATTCACACTTTCAGGGACAAAGTGTTATCATATGCATATCTAAGGTGGTTAGAAGTCTCTCCTGGAAATTTTGATTCTCTCATTTGATTCATCAGACACTGCAGTTTTTGCATGATGTAGTCAGAATATACATTAAACAGGGGGATGATATTGAGCCATATTGCACTTCTTTCTCAATCTTGAACCCACTGGTTACTCCACATTTGGTATTGATGCTTTTTCTGTCTGCATACACCTTCCTCAGAAGGCAGGTAAGGTGATCCATTATCCTTATTCTCATAACACCCTGCAACAGTCTTCAATAATCCACGTAAGGTGAGCCATTATCCTCATTCCCATAATACCCTGCAACAGTCTGCAATAATCCATGTAAGGTGATCCATTATCCTCATACCCATAACACCCTGCAACAGTCTGCAATAATCCACGTAAGGTGATCCATTATCCTCATTCCCATAACACCCTGAAGCAGTCTGCAATAATCCACGTAAGGTGATCCATTGTCCTCATTCCCATAACACCCTGCAACAGTCTGCAATAATCCATGTAAGGTGATCCATTATCCTCATTCCCATAACACCCTGCAACAGTCTGCAATAATCCACGTAAGGTGATCCATTATCCTCATTCCCATAACACCCTGCAACAGTCTGCAATAATCCACGTAAGGTGATCCATTATCCTCATTCCCATAACACCCTGCAACAATCTGCAATAATCCACGTAAGGTGAACCATTATCTTCATTCCCATAACACCCTGCAACAGTCTGCAATAATCCACGTAAGGTGATCCATTATCCTCATTCCCATAACACCCTGCAACAATCTGCAATAATCCACGTAAGGTGAACCATTATCCTCATTACCATAACACCCTGCAACAGTCTGCAATAATCCATGTAAGGTGATCCATTATCTTCATTCCCATAACACCCTGCAGCAGTCTGCAATAATCCACGTAAGGCGATCCATTATCCCCATTGCCATAACACCCTGCAATAGTCTGCAATAATCCATGTAAGGTGATCCATTATCTTCATTCCCATAACACCCTGCAATAGTCTGCAATAATCCACGTAAGGTGATCCATTATCCTCATTCCCATAACACCCTGCAACAGTCTGCAATAATCCACGTAAGGTGATCCATTATCCTCATTCCCATAACACCCTGCAACAGTCTGCAATAATCCACGTAAGGTGATCCATTATCCTCATTCCCATAACACCCTGCAACAGTCTGCAATAATCCACATAAGGTGATCCATTATCCTCATTCCCATAACACCCTGCAACAGTCTGCAATAATCCACGTACGGTGATACGTTATCCTCATTCCCATAACACCCAGCAACAGTCTGCAATAATCCACATAAGGTGATCCATTATCTTCATTCTCATAACACCCTGCAACAGTCTGCAATAATCCACGTAAGGTGATCCATTATCCTCATTCCCATAACACCCTGCAACAGTCTGCAATAATCCATGTAAGGTGATCCATTATCCTCATTCCCATAACACTCTGCAACAGTCTGCAATAATCCATGTAAGGTGATCCGTTATCCTCATTCCCATAACACCCTGCAATAGTCTGCAATAATCCACGTAAGGAGATCTGTTATCCTCATTACAATAACACCTTCCAACAGTCTGCAATAATCTACATAAGGTGGTCCATTATCCTCATTCCAATAACACCCTGCAATAATCTGCAATAATCCACAAAAATCAAAGGTTAGAGTAACCTAAAGAATTTTTATGGTACTCGTTTGTGTCCTTAATATCCAGCTGATCTTTGCAATCTGATCAATGGTGTCTCTTCCTCTTCTAAAATCAGCATATGCATCCAAAATGTTTGTATGTATTGTTGGGGTACACCTTTCTGGTTCTTAAACATGAACCTGGTAGCATGTGAAATAAATGCAGCTGTTCAATAATTTGAACATTACCAGTTTACAGGGGTTAGAATAGTTAGTCTTAGTTATAATGGACTTAAATAGCTTGTGGTTAACATTCAATAATGGGGAGTATCAGTATTTTGAAGACTCTTACAATCACAAATATGTCACCAGTTTGGGATTTCATGTTTTTTTACAGTAATAGCTAATAATGTTACCAACAGTAAAGATGTGGTTATCTTAGGAGCTTTGCAAAAAGCTCTGAAAAAAATTTACTAGTAAATCATTTCCTAAATAGGCAAGAATATGTATTAAGAGGAGATATCAACATGAGTCAGCTTTGTTGTTTGGTATTCTGAGAATAGTAAGAACTATTTGTATAAACATTGAGGTATATGTCTCATACTACTGTTCTGAAATCTTCTAAGACTTTTATATAAGATAGGGAGATGAGAGTTCAAGGGGGGAAATACAATGAAAATCATAGTTATTACTAAGTTGCTACTCACCTTCAAGCCCTTAATATTCTTATTTACATTACATTTATATTTATTATCCCCAATATAGTCATCAACCTACTTCTTAAATTTATTCAGAGTAAGATTCTCTAACCCACAGTGAAAGCTCATTCCACAGCATCAGAATACAACTAATACATTTCTATCTCCTTATACTTCTATTTTTTATTTAATTTAAAAATATGCCCCTATATCTTATTCAGGGGCATTCTTCTTTCAAATTTAAACCTAAATCATCGCTCAATTCCCCATCTTCAATGTGCATCTCACTATTTTGTAAAGTACTTTATAAAAATTGTTTACTTCACTCTGTCTTCATACAATACATTCTTAACATGTCTTGTTGTTTTGTACAATGTCTTTGAACTAACTCACTCAATGCAAGGTCAGTGACTAATAAAGAACAAAAGATTAGATTATAATCAACATTTAAATCTTTGGTTCTGTGGTACCAACAGTACTTATATTCATCCCATTTTTTCTTAAAGGTTTTCCTTAAATATCTTGTATATGAAGCTTGACTGCAGGCTTATTACATACAATTGCATTGCACTAAGATCTCTGCTCTGCTTAACAATTTCGAGTAATTTTCCCTATCATAATCATTAATTTCTAATAATCTCCAGATTATATTACTTTACATCTATTATGACTGAATTTAAGACCTATTTTGACTGCCTATTCATAAAGCACACCAAATACTTATTTTAATCATCTACATCATTAGAGTTATTTATTTATGCCTCCATGTTACAGTTATCAGAATATTTATATGACCAAATTTTTCAGGAAGTAGGTAGTCCCCAAAGCAGCACGTTAAATAATAGGATGAAAACTGACCATTGAGGAATACATCTTGTGACTGCTAATCAGCCTGATTTTTAAACCCTGATATTTAATCCCTTGCTTAAGATCTGATAGCCAATTAATAATCCAGTTTAATGTATAATGATTATATTTAATATTTCTGGATACATTAGTATTTGTTCATGTGTCACAACCTTTGGTGACATCAAGGTAAGCTACTACAGCCACTTTTTCTTGATCTCTCATAGTGGCAATTTTATCATAGAACATAGATTATCACACCAAGTCAATCTGCACTAAATAAATCCATATTATGTTGTATTGATTGGTCCAGATACATTTGCATCAATTAAATATTGTAATATTTATCTCAAACCATTTTGCAATGATTAAAGTACGTCTACAATTATCTATATCATTTTATAACTTCTTGAGGACAATATAAGACCTTTTTCCTGTCATTAGGTATCAATTTTAACAGTAGATTATTGAAACTATTAACTAAGGAAATACTGTGCTAATAAACATTTCATTTATGAATTGCCCTGAAATGAGATCTGGTCCCACAGAGCATTTTTAAGTATATGTAGTGCTTTTTAATATTCTCCATTGTTATTTTAAGAAAATAATTTATGTTACTAGTATTAACTTTATGTATAACATTTGGATTCTTCAAACTAACTAACCTTACAAAGTTTTCATTAAATATTTATGCTATTAGATATTTATCACTAGTAATTTTGAACTCGTATAATATCGAATCTCATCATACTGTTTCTTTGCGTTAATGTACCTAAAGATCTTATGTTTATTATCAGCAGTAAAATGAATGAATCCTCATGCTTTCTCCTTCTGTAATATGATCCTTTTCAAGCCTCTTGGCAATGCCTTTTATTCATTTGTATTGTATATTGTACAGGGTATTTATATATTGATTATATACATACTTCTTTTTTTCCTCAGGAGTCTAGTGAAATATTTATTCCATCAGGGTTTTGCTATTTTAATAGTTTTACTAGTCCTTTCTAATAATGCAGTGCAAATTAATTTCATCTTCTTCTAACCACAATCTTCAGATATATGTAAAGTATCATATTGCCAGTCAGCCTTGAGTAAATTATTCAACAGTAACTCCTTATTTAATTTACTCATATCATAATGTCTACTTTCACAGGAATATGTATGTATTTACTATCTCAAAAAGAATAATATTATGGTCAGAGTTTCCCAAAGGTGCAGATATGCTAAGATTTGAAAGGAGCCCCTTTTTGTTCATCAGTATTAAGCCTAAAATATTTAAATTCTCCATTTTTAAGAAAAACTGTACTCATTCACCAGATACAACAAATATCATTCTATATAAGTATTATAAGAACTTATGCTCCAATTAATAGCTGGGTAATTAAAATCACCCCAAATCAATAATAGGTCACCATCTAAGTACCCCTCGAGTGCTTATATACTGGATCGCTATGGCAAACTGTACTTTCTATATGCACTACATAATGTCATGGTTTTTAATATCATAATTAAGATTTTTTTCTTCCCCTTCTTCATACCTTCCATATAACAGGTAATTGATGAATGCACAGGTGGCATAACCCCTCCTCCTTCTTCATACCTTCTATATAACAGGTAATTGATGAATGCACAGGTGGCATAACCCCTCCTCCTTCTTCATACCTTCCATATAACAGGTAATTGATGAATGCACAGGTGGCATAACCCCTCCGCCTTCTTCATACCTTCCATATAACAGGTAATTGATGAATGCACAGGTGGCATAACCCCTCCGACTTCTTCATACCTTCCATATAACAGATAATTGATGAATGCACAGGTGGCATAACCCCTCCTCCTTCTTCATACCTTCCATATAACAGGTAATTGATGAATGCACAGGTGGCATAACCCCTGCTCCTTCTCTTCGTTCTCACAAATTCATATTTTTTAATCCCGTGAAAGTTCACATTTCTATAATCCCATGATTCAGTAAATGGCAATCAACTTTAACTAGTATCGTTGTGAAGTGAATTATCAGAAATAGTCATTGCAATTTCTAGCAGGCCAGTTAAAACAATGAAAGCCTTCACTTAAACTTACATTTCTGCAAAAAGTAGTACATTGTCTCATTTACTTTTCAGTAATGGTCAATAAAACTAAAGCAGATTGTTGTTTTGTTTTGATAATTTACAGTTTTCTGAAGTGAGATGTGAGACTGACTGGACTGCATAAAAGGATATGTGATTATTGATTAAATTTAGTTGCTGGTGAGATGTTTACCAGTACCAGCAAGATCACAGCAAATTGTCAAAAAAAGCATAGTTTTTCTCTTAGAGATATTACTACAGGCCATGGACAATGAAATACTATCATCAATGGCTTTCATTAAAATACACCGTCTTTACTGCAGCATATCAGGTACATTTTTATAATGTTAAAGTTGTTGGCATTCTACACTACTAAGAACAAAATTATCCTCATCACTAGGGCACACATTAAAGGTGATAGCTTAAACAGAACTCTTCAGGTGTTAGCTGCCATCATCACTAAGGCACACATTAAAGGTGATAGCTTAAACAGAACTCTTCAGGTGTTAGCTGCCATCATCACTAGGGCACACATGAAAGGTGATAGCTTAAACAGAACTCTTCAGGTGTTAGCAGCCATCATCACTAGGGCACACATTAAAGGTGATAGCTTAAACAGAACTCTTCGGGTGTTAGCTGCCATCATCACTAGAGCACACATTAAAGGTGATAGCTTAAACAGAACTCTTCGGGTGTTAGCTGCCATCATCACTAGAGCACACATTAAAGGTGATAGCTTAAACAGAACTCTTCGGGTGTTAGCTGCCATCATCACTACGGCACACATTAAAGGTTATAGCTTAAACAGAACTCTTCAGGTGTTAGCTTCCATCGTCACTAGGGCACACATTAAAGGTGATAGCTTAAACAGAACTCTTCGGGTGTTAGCTGCCAACATCACTAGGGCACACATTAAAGGTGATAGCTTAAACAGAACTCTTCAGGTGTTAGCTGCCATCATCACTAGGGCACACATTAAAGGTGATAGCTTAAACAGAACTCTTCGGGTGTTAGCTGCCATCATCACTAGGGCACACATTAAAGGTGATAGCTTAAACAGAACTCTTCGGGTGTTAGCTGCCATCATCACTACGGCACACATTAAAGGTGATAGCTTAAACAGAACTCTTCTTGTGTTAGCTGCCATCATCACTAGGGCACACATTAAAGGTGATAACGTAATCAGAACTCTTCGGGTGTTAGCTGCCATCATCACTATGGCACACATTAAAGGTGATAGCTTAAACAGAACTCTTTGGGTGTTAGCTGCCATCATCACTAGGGCACACATTAAAGGTGATAGCTTAAACAGAACTCTTCGGGTGTTAGCTGCTATCATCACTAGGGCACACATTAAAGGTGATAGCTTAAACAGAACTCTTCTGGTGTTAGCTGCCATCATCACTGGGGCACACATTAAAGGTGATAGCTTAAACAGAACTCTTCGGGTGTTAGCTGCCATCATCACTGGGGCACACATTAATGGTGATAGCTTAAACAGAACTCTTCGGGTGTTAGCTGCCATCATCACTAGGGCACACATTAAAGGTGATAGCGTAATCGGAACTCTTCGGGTGTTAGCTGCCATCATCACTACAGCACACATTAAAGGTGATAGCGTAATCAGAACTCTTTGGGTGTTAGCTGCCATCATCACTAGGGCACACATTAAAGGTGATAGCTTAAACAGCACTCTTCGGGTGTTAGCTGCTGTCATCACTAGGGCACACATTAAAGGTGATAGCTTAAACAGAACTCTTCGGGTGTTAGCTGCCATCCTCACTAGGGCACACATTAAAGGTGATAGCTTAAACAGAACTCTTCGGGTGTTAGCTGCCATCATCACTAGGGCACACTTTAAAGATGATAGCTTAAACAGAACTCTTCAGGTGTTAGCTGCCATCATCACTAGGGCACACATTAAAGGTAATAGCTTAAACAGAACTCTCCGGATGTTAGCTGCCATCATCACTAGGGAACACATTAAAGGTGATAGCTTAAACAGAACTCTTCGGGTGTTAGCTGCCATCATCACTAGGGCACACATTAAAGGTGATAGCTTAAACAGAACTCTTCGGGTGTTAGCTGCCAACATCACTAGGGCACACATTAAAGGTGATAGCGTAAACAGAACTCTTCGGGTGTTAGCTACCATCATCACTAGGGCACACATTAAAGGTGATAGCGTAAACAGAACTCTTCGGGTGTTAGCTGCCATCATCATTAGGGCACACATTAAAGGTGATAGCGTAATCAGAACTCTTCGGGTGTTAGCTGCCATCATCACTAGGGCACACATTAAAGGTGATAGCTTAAACAGAACTCTTCAGGTGTTAGCTGCCATCATCACTAGGGCACACATTAAAGGTGATAGCGTAAACAGAACTCTTTGGGTGTTAGCTGCCATCATCACTAGGGCACACATTAAAGGTGATAGCGTAATCAGAACTTTTTGGGTGTTAGCTGCCATCATGATCTTCAAGGCCATGGAACGTATTATCATGGAACTTATCAACAAAGACATTGGCAACCTTCAAACACTGGACCCCACCCAGTTTGGGTTTGTGAAGGGCCGATCTTGTCTCCTGAACCTGATTGACTTCTTTGAATCAGTCCCCAGAGCTGTGGACAAGGGTAATGTGGTCCACACAGCCTATCTGGACCTCGCCAAGGCCTTTGACACCATCCCCCACTCTGAAATCATAGATAGACTTACTAAGCTGGGCATTAATCCCTACGTCACTCGATGGGTTGCCAACTGGCTTACTGACAGAGCCCATACTGTAAAAGTAGCTGACTCCAAATCCAGCTCCAGACAAGTGACAAGTGGAGTTCCTCAGGGTTCAGTCCTGGGACCGCTCATGTTCGGCATCTACTTCTCTGGAGTACAGGCCAACACTAAGGGACTCTGGCTAACACAGATCGCAGATGACTGCAAACTGGGAGCCATTGTTGAATCCCCAAATGATGTGGATACTCTACAAATGGGCCTTACAAAAACAGATGCTTGGTGCCAGAGCCATGGGCTCAAGCTCAATGCCAAGAAATGTATAGTTATCCCCTTTGGGAAAAAACATGTACCCGTGAATTACCACATAGATGGCAGTATACTAAACACTGAAAGAGTGATAAGAGACTTAGGGACACAGATGGACAGTGGTCTCATCTTCGATAACCACATCACCACAATAGTCAGGAAATCCTTCTATGTGGCACATCTCATCACTAAGGGCTTTTCATCCAGAAAAAAGGAGGTCATTGTCAGACTGTACTCATCCCTCATTAGACCCATTATAGAATACAACGCACCGTTTGGTATGTACCTCTCAAGACATCTGCAACAATTGGAAAGGCCATAGAAATACCTCACTAAAAGAATCACAGGCCTAAAGCAGATGACCTACACTCACTGCCTTAAACTCCAGCTATACTCTGTCACATATCGTCTACTCAGAGGCGATCTTTGCTTAACATACAAGGCCATGTCAATTTCAGAGTTGTTGGTCATGCTACACTTAAAGAAATCCCAGTCACTCAGAGCCACATGCTCCAGGGATCTAAACCTTGTCATCACAATAAACAAAACATGCTGGAGGGATAGGTTCCTGACCCAGAGACTCCTCAGACTCTGGAATAGACTGCCTGTACATGTCAAGCAGAGCACCTGTTTGACTCTCTTCAAAAGGAACCTTGATGGTTGGATGGGAGAAAGGGAATTCACCCCGGGGATCACGTCAGTCACCCTGCTAGACAGGGGTCCAGGGAAGTAAATAGTGTGTGAAGAAATAGCCAGGGAATTGTAATGGCTAGGCTTGTATAGGCCCTAGGGCCAATAGCCTAGTACCAACCTATGAAGCTATGAACCTAATCATCACTAGTGCACACATTAAAGGTGATAGCTTAATCAGAACTCTTCGGGTGTTAGCTGCCATCATCACTAGGGCACACATTAAAGGTGATAACGTAATCAGAACTCTTTGGGTGTTAGCTGCCATCATCACCAGGGCATAAATTAAAGGTGATAGCTTAATCAGAACTCTTCGGGTGATAGCTGCCATCATCACTAGGGCATACATTAAAGGTGATAGCGTAATCAGAACTCTGCAGGTGTTAGCTGCCATCATCACTAGGGCACACATTAAAGGTGATAGCGTAAACAGAACTCTTTGGGTGCTAACTGCCATCATCACTACGGCATACATTAAAGGTGATAGCTTAATCAGAACTCTTCAGGTGTTAGCTGCGATCATGACTAGGGCACACGTTAAAGGTGATAGCGTAATCAGAACTGTTTGTGTGTTAACTGCCATCATCACTAGGGCACACATTAAAGGTGATAGCATAATCAGAACTCTTCAGGTGCTAACTGCCATCATCACTACGGCATACATTAAAGGTGATAGCTTAATCAGAACTCTTCAGGTGTTAGCTGCCATCATCACTAGGGCACACGTTAAAGGTGATAGCATAATCAGAACTCTTCAGGTGCTAGCTGCCATCATCACTAGGGCATACATTAAAGGTGATAGCTTAATCAGAACTCTTCAGGTGTTAGCTGCCATCATCACTAGGGCACACGTTAAAGGTGATAGCATAATCAGAACTCTGCGGGTGCTAGCTGCCATCATCACTAGGGCATACATTAAAGGTGATAGTGTAAACAGAACTCTTCGGGTGTTAACTGCCATCATCACTACGGCATATATTAAAGGTGATAGCTTAATCAGAACTCTTCAGGTGTTAGCTGCCATCATCACTGGGGCAGACATTAAAGGTGATAGCTTAATCAGAACTCTTTGGGTGTTAGCTGCCCTGGTAGAATACTTCCAAGCACAAACCATAAAGTACATATCTGAAGCTTGTGCTTAGCTCCTAGTAAAGGCAGGGACTACTTTCAGTCTTTCGAATGTGTAGTGACATTGTCAACCAGTCAGCAATTTGTTCAACAATGCAGCTCAAATCTGATACCTAATTTTGAGACACCAGCCTACAGCATACTATAAATGAATGGGCATAGATTATGCTGGTATCTAGACTACAGAATTTTGTTTCACATTTGAAATTCACAATATCACGGATGCCAGACATGAAAATATTCAGTATTCTCTGTGTCCACAACCACGGCCCACAGTGATTTGGATGCCTTCTCATATAGGTGGCTTTGCTCCTTTTTCCTTGTAGTAGTCTACATTTGTCCCCTGGTCCATCTCTTCACTTTATTCCAATTGCAGTCTATTGTCTCAAAATGAGTGCTTTCTCTTTTAATTAAACGATCCTTAGCTCTTCATTAATCTACATCTTTATGACATATCTTATGTAGGGTTCATCTTTATTACATCTCCTGTGTTGGACTCATTTCTGCCCTGCATAACCTCCCATTAGGCACTTTCTGTTTACAGCTCTCTTAATTATTCCACATATTTAAATGTTTCTGAATGGATTACATTCCCTTAGCTTATATTTTCTCCTCCTTTGAAATTCATTTTAACTCTGGATTGTGTTACAGTCCAAATATTTAATCAATGAAAAATAGAAAAGCTTGCAAAAATCCAGTGTTCATGGCTTTGATTGCCAGACTCATCATACGATTACTTGTCATTCAACAAGTTGCTTAATCTGTCATGTGTCCTTGATAACTCTCCGTAAGTATGCTGCACTGTGGTTCTCCCTTATTATTTGCAAACACATTTACCCTATAGTGGTACCTGTAAAACCAATAAGAAAAAAAGCTATTACACAGCAGGTAGTAGGAAGACCAAAAATACAATTTAGCATATCACAGATTTATTCTTCGCTTTTGTATTACAAGAACTTACTTCATCAGAATAAACACCACTCAAACTGCCAATGTAAAAGAAAAAAATGTTCCAAACACTAAAAACAAGAAAAAGCCAAAATCCAAGTAAGAATCCAAATGAAGTTGCACAGAAACCTTTACTGCATAGGTAAGCACTTTCACAACCTCTCCTGGTTGCTTCCTCAGACCAAAACAAACATGTTTAAAAACTATCCCCTTTTTATAATACACATCACACAAGACCCACCAATCCCCGTGGAGAATACAAGACTGCAAGAGTGGGCCAATGCTTTCCAGATTCAAAGAGATACACACTCTTATAAAACAGATAAAAACATATATGTAGAAAATGCATATAATAATACATGTAGAAATACATATAAAAAACACATAAAAAGTGTGTATAAAAATATATATATAAAAATGCGTGTAGAAAGCCTAAAAGCACTGTAAAGCATGCTTGCATGTCCTATTTGAAACATAACCCTCGTTCCAGAGCACAGCAGGTTGCTTCGCACTACTTTCTTCCTAAGTTCCCTGTTCTTCAGAACAGGTTTAAGGAATATATAATCATTCAGCCCCAGTGATTTATGTGCAGCCAGTATCAAAATCCATCTAAGTTCTTTCTGTTCAGTTCTATTACTTAAATCCCCACCTCTCATATTTTCTACTAAATTGTCTATAATGGAGAAATTAAAATAATGGTTCTCCCCCCGCTGCAACATATGCTTGGCTATTGCACTATGTGCCTGCCCTCTCCTAAAACAGTAAAAGTGATCTCATATCCGTTCTCTGAGGAGTCTGTTGGTTTTCCCAACATAGAATGCGTCACAGCATACACAGTGGGCTAAATATATCACATCCTTAGTTTGACAGTACCCCATGGCACTAAATTTATATGATTTCCGTGTTATGGGGTGTACAAATAATCTATTAGTTTCAATATACTGACAGAATGCACACTTGTTGCATCTCACTGTCCCATAGGTCACCAGAGGGGATGTTCCATCCTTTTTTTAGAGCAGAGCATTCCTCTGAGTGATTTACTGTTTTTATATGTAAACTTCGGCCTATCACCTACTATCTTACTGACCTGATCATCTGTACCTAGAATATGCCAGTTCCTATACAGTATATTCTTAATCAGATGTGTATCTGTCGAATGTGTCATGTTATAGCTCAAAACGTGTGTGCCACCTATCCTTTTCTCAGAGGTCAGATTATCTCTAGCTGGACTGGAGAAGTATGGGTTCCCTATATTGTCTCTCCGACCTTTGGCTGTTTTACAGTCCTCCTCTATCTCTTTATTGGGGTAACCTGTCACTGCAAACTCGTCCCTCAAAGTTTCCAAACTGGTCTCAAAATCCTGGTTCCTGGCATGTAACCTAGACATGCGCACAGCCTGATTCTTAACAACATTCTTAAAGATGTGGGGTGGATGCATATTTGTATGGTGAACATAACTGTTACGGTAACATTCCTTCCTTTGCAGGCTAGTGTATATCTTTCCAGTTGTTGTTTCCCTTATTACTTTAATATCCAAGAAGTCAATGCTAGTCCTAGAACTATTTATTTTATTTATTTTTATTTTATTTAACATTTTGTTGACCGGAAAAGTCCGACTAGGTTCCACAGATCCTGTTTTCAGCGGAGGCCCGGGGAGAAATGCTCCAGAAGCATGTCTTTAGAATGTGGGAGGAAACCGGAGTACCCGGAGGAAACCCACGCAAACGCAGGGAGAACATGCAAACTCCGCACAGAAGGCACCCCAGCCGAGAATCGAACCAGAGAACCTCTTGCTGTGAGGCAACAGCATTAACTGCTGCACCACTGCTCCACCCTCTATTAAGGGTAAAGTTCAAAAATTCCGTACTATTATTCAGATGTTCAATAAACTCATGTAACCTTTCTTCAGTATCACCCCTTAGAAGAAACAAATCATCCACAAAACACTGGAAAAATAATATATTCCTACTGAAATCATTATTATTCATCATGAAGTATTGTTCCCACTGTGCTATTAATATGATTGCATAACTGTTAGTTGTAGGGGTCCCCATGGCCACCCCCTGATGTTTGCAAAAAATACCTTGTTTCAAATGTGAAAACATTAAATTCTAAAATTAATTCAAGTAGGAAACAAATTAAATCAATCTTTTCTACAGCTATTGTGGCATCTTTCATCAAGAACTCCCTTACATTGCTTATTCCTACCTCATTGGGAATGCTAGTGAAAAGGGATACTAGATCCAAGGTAACCAAAAGTTCTTTCCCAGTTGCCTTGTAGCTGCTTAAAAAGGCATAAAAATATTTAAAAAAAATGCTCAGAATCTCTCAATATTGAACAATGTTTAGAAATAATAGGTCTCAATTGCTTTTCCAAATAAACTGATGCTGGTTTAGTAATCCATCCAGATCCTGAAACGATGGGTTTGAATGGTGGTCTCAGTTTATTCTTATGGACTTTAGGAAGTCCATTAAAACTGGGAATAACAGGTGTGTCAGTAATAAAATATTTATACAGACATTCAGGTATAGCATGCTCTAAATAGCAATTCTCAATTTGCCATTTATAGTTCTCAGTTATTGATTTTACCTCTGTTACTTCAAGTAATTTATATATATTCTCACAATCTAACATATTATTTAAGGATTCTGAATAAAACAATTTGTCCATCACTACTATCTGGTACCCTTTATCAGCAGGCTTAATAATTATATCCCCATCATTACGAAGCCTAGTCAATTCTTGTCTCTCATTTAACATCATGTTGTAAAACCTCTTATCTCTGCAGTCGGATCTAAGAGTAGTATATAAGTCATTCTCCCATGCTTTAATAAACACTTCAACACTCGGTGGTAAAGTGGGTGTAAAAATACTTGTTTTTTAAAAAAGATCAACATCCACATTTTCAGTACTTACATCATATATCATTTTCAGGGAAGCATTACGTGCAAACAATCTCAGTTCAATCAACGCACTTGGTAAATCCGCTTGCACAGAGGGTATGAAGCTTAAGCCCTTGTTTAACACTTTCACCTCATCTTCATCTAGTTGCCGCATGGAAATATTGCAAACTAGGTCATTTGCCACATTTTTTTTAGTGTCTGTACCTGTCCTTCCCCTGTCGAGTGTTTCCTTTTGAATTTTCTGCCCTCTGTTTCCACTTCCAGGGCTGTCTTTGAGTGTACATAAAAAGGGAGGGGTAAAGCCGGGAACGATCATTCATGGTTAATGGATGATTCCACACCCCCCACTGTAGTTTCCTTATTGGTTGTGACCTCCTTCCATCTCAGCACTTGTTCAGAATCTGGAATAGGTGGTGTATTGTTGAGCCATTCACTCGTCTTTCAGTATGTTTAACTGTAGTAATGCCAAGGGAGCTGGTAAACCCAGCAGTAGTCGAAGTGGATGCAGTCACTACCACACTTCCAACATTCTGCCGAGGCATGGTGAGCAGCTGCTCTTTACCATTCATGACGTTATTGTTAATGCTTTTTTCCAGCATCCTTTTCAGCATGGGCTATGTCTGCTCTAGGTTCCCTGGGCCACGAAAAGACATTCCCTTTCTGAAAATCAGTTAAATCCCTCTTTAACTATTTCTGCTTCGTCTGTAATAATCTCTGTTCATAGGAGCTGACTTGATCTGTCAATTCAGAAAAACGTGAATCTATAAAACTGTCATGAGAATTTTTATACAGCAATTCTTGCGTTTGTTTTATTTTATCATAGAGTTCATTTTCTAAGGGTAGGAAAAAGTCTATAATCAACTGCATGTATTTAATGCTAGTATCAGTATTTATCTGCTGCCATTTCACTAGCAGTTCTGGATAAAGAGCACCATATGAGGGCATATTCATTACTCGTAAACCCCTGGGTACTACTTTAAATTTAACACTGGCTTCCATGTTAAATCTCTGAAGCTGCAGTCTTTTCAGTCTATATAAATCATTCTCTAGTGCTCATAACTGTTGCCTCACATCAATCCGTTCCTGATTATTATCCTTGTCATATTCTAACTGAGATGGAAACTCACCAGTTAGTAATGGATTCAAATCCAATTTCAATAGTTGTAGAAAGCGTTGACAGCTCACATTCCCATCAGTCCTATCGGCAAACAATTGAGTGCCAACTATTCTCCTTCTGCCATGGTAAACAGGGCTAAAACACAATAACAAGCAATAATAAAAAAGGAAAAGCCCTGTTTGTTGAGTGATGGAACAAACAGAAAAGTCCAACATAAAAGAAAAAAATGTTTCAAACACTAAAACCAACGAGAAGCCAAAATCCAAGTAAGAATCCAAATGAAGTTCCACAGAAACCTTTATTGCATGGGTAAGCACTTTCGGAACCTCTTC
This sequence comes from Protopterus annectens, assembly GCF_019279795.1. Classification (NCBI taxonomy): domain Eukaryota; kingdom Metazoa; phylum Chordata; order Ceratodontiformes; family Protopteridae; genus Protopterus; species Protopterus annectens. Next base: position 41,806,110 of record NC_056746.1, read on the forward strand.
TGGTTGCTTCCTCAGATCAAAACAAACATGCTTAAAAACAATCCCCTTTTTATAATACATATCACACAAGACCCACCAGTCCCTGTGGAGAATACAAGACTCCAATGCTTTCCAGATTCAAAGAGATACACACTCTTTTAAAACAGATAAAAACATATATGTAGAAAATGCATATAAAAATACATGTAGAAATACATATGAAAAACACATAAAAAGTGTGTATAAAATATATATATAAAAATGCGTGTAGAAAGCCTAAAAGCACTGTAAAGCATGCTTGCATGTCCTATTTGAAACATAACCCTCGTTCCAGAGCACAGCAGGTTGCTTCGCACTACTTTCTTCCTAAGTTCCCTGTTCTTCAGAACAGGTTTAAGGGATTCTCCACAGGGATTGGTGGGTCTTGTGTGATATGTATTATAAAAAGGGGATTGTTTTTAAGCATGTTTGTTTTGATCTGAGGAAGCAACCAGAAGAGGTTGCAAAAGCGCTTACCTATGCAATAAAGGTTTCTGTGGAACTTCATTTGGATTCTTATTTGGATTTTTATTGGATTTTGGCTTCTCCTTGGTTTTAATGTTTGGAACATTTTTTCTTTTACATTGGACTTTTGTGTTTGTTCCATCACTCAGCAAACAGGGCTTTTCCTTTTTTATTATTACCAATCAAACTGCACATACATTATATACAACCTAACAACCAATGAAAAAATATAAAAGTTAGTCACATGCTCAACACCACTAATATTAATATAATCACATTAGATTAAAACACCCATGTGTGCTTTTGGTCTCCCTTGTTATTTCTTAGAAAACGTGTAAATAATAATCCTGTTGTGGGCTTCTTATAATGTTATGACTATTATATGATATTGCATACATGTGAACCTCAAAATAGTAAAGCTTAAGAGCAAGCAATATGAACTAAAACTCCAAAGCAAACAATATTCAGTTAAACTGGTTACTTGGTTCATAATGAAAACTCCATGTACAATTTAAGATTATAATTCAGGTTTTTTTCACTGCAACCATTAGGCATTTCTAGAGATACGTATTTATTATGCCTTGACCATAGCAGAATAATATTTTCAAGCATGACTCTGTTCTTTTGCTCTCTTCTCCCTGATTTATGCCTGAAATAAGCAAGTTGTTAAATTTAGAAAACAGAACTTTCTGTATGATAGCATATGTCAAGTTTACTCTCCAGATAACCGTGTAAACATGCTGTTTAACATGACATGGCCAGCAAGTCTTAACAAAATCACCATCTGCATTTCCTTCCACATCTGTACATAAATAAATACAATCTGATTTCATTCAGTATCCTGAATTTGGCCTAAACAGCTACAGAAATACTATTCTCTGGTTATCTGTAAATGGATTGGAATCAGATAGTGATTCAATTTAGTGCTGACAGATTCCTTGGCAGCTTCCATGCCAACGATTACAGATGCGCCTGCATTTTTCATATAATCTGTCTGGATTAGAACCTTAGTCTGTTAATTACTAGACATGCTGTGTACAGAGAACTTAATGGGGAAGTAATTACCACTTATGCTCTCAGTTTCACATTGCTATTAGCACGGCATAAAGCTAGAGCCAAAACACTAATTTAGATTTGACTCAGAACATTGAAGTATCATTTGATTCATAACATTTTTTTTCATTGCACCAGATAAATGTTCACTTTTAATCATGTGTGCACATCTTTTGCAGCAGCCTGCCAAGACTTTCTCGCCTGGTTCACACTTGAAATCCTTTATCTGCCAAGAGTACAAATGGGCAAAACTTTGCAACATGCTTAGCACAGACTTCTCCATGGAATAATTAAAAAAAAATTCTGCAGAGCTGTCATGGGTTATAAGCTAATTTTAAGAATGCTCTTCAAGAGTTATAGAAACAGTACACTATTCAGTTAATTTATGAATAAATTTAAACATGCTGTTTTGTAAGTGCCCTTTGTATCTAATTGCTTATTAGATGAGCTAAACCGGTTGTAAAATGCCAGCAAATATTCAAGCAAGTGACCATCATTCAGACTTTTCATTTGAGCCTTACAGACATGAATTGTACAGTCAAAAAATTAAAATAAATGTTAGCCTTATGTTACTAATATACAGACACAAGATGTTTGCTTTTGGCTTTAATCTGTATGCAGCTTTGGTATTGCCATTTTTCATTAGAGAATCTGACAACCCATATGTTGCATCTGAAATTGCATTTGAATCTCTGTCCTTTGATCTTAAGTTACGTAAATCAGGGCAGCATGCTAGATCAGTTGTAAGCCCTTCCCTTAAAGGTTCGGGGTTTGGGGTTCAGTGCTGATGTTGTGTCACTATCTGTGTCAAGTTTGCATGCTGTCCACGTGTCTGAAATGGCTTTATTTACAATACCTCCTGCCAAAATGCATGCTGGTGGATTTGACAGACTAAACTGCCTATCTGTCTACCTGTCTCTCTCTATATACAAAATGTGTGCTTTCTCTGCTAACTCTAACTCTAACCTTACTCCTGTCTATGCTCTTAACTCCAACAGTAAACCTTACCTTAGGAAAAAAATCTGGTGTAACACTACCACTGCACACAACATTCACAAATGCATCACAAACATCAGTACATGCAAACACTCACATCCACATTCTCCCACTCGTAATGCCACTTTTACCATAACCGCAAGCACACAATCACCCTCCTTTTCACACCTCCACAACTGCAGATCTGTTTCTAAACTAGTTCACTTTGGAAGAACTGACTAAATATGTATATATATATATATATATATATATATATATATATATATATATATCTGTAGATAGATATATAGATATGGATCTAGTTGGCATGATCGAACAACCACTATATCAATCTACATACTGCCAAGATGAAAGGATCAATTGGTTGAAACATTGAACATTCAGGCCGTCGGATCCAAACTCATTGAAATACATCGATTGACCATCTAGTCAGCATTTTTATCTATAGAACCTACATTCATGTTATGCTGTTTTAACATGTCAAACTTGTTTATAATGGATAACGGTTAAGATGTTGGTCTACCAATTTGCTTTGATGAGCTTGGATTTGAGTTATTTAACGTTCGATGTTTAAATTGTCCTACCCTTTCATCTCAATGATGTGTAGTGCAAAGAAATGGTTGTTTGATCATATCAATTAGATATATATATATATATATATATATATATATATATGTGTGTGTGTGTGTGTGTGTGTGTGTGTGTGTGTGTGTGCACATATGGATCTATGTCAAAATAAAGAATTACCATAATATCGAGTTGCAAAACGGTGAGACAGAAATGATGAAAGTTTACATTCATGAACGCCCAGATTGTCATAAGTATTTGCTGCAAAAGGAGTCAGCTGGCCAATGTAGTGAACATTGCCCTTTTCTCCACTGTAGTGCGATCTCGGAGTTGGTATACTTAGCTGAGGGTGTGTGGGGGGGCACAACCCCCCACTTGGGTGTGTTTTATTTGCTTTGGTTTGTTTTTTTAAGTTTTGTTGTCTGATTGTTTACTTACCAGTAGAAAATTTACGACAATCTGGATGTTCGTGAATATAAACGTTTGTCTTTTCTGTCTCACCGTTTTGTAACCTGATGTTATGGTAATTCATTATTTTGACATATATGTATACATACATATTAGGTTTGCCAACTTTTCATGTCAAACATTCCTGACATGTACTTGAAAGCAAAATGCATGTAATTTTGCTACCTCCGTCCCCTCTCATGAAGCCATTCCAGTGTCCCATTACTTTGGCTATTTCTCCAGTTCTTCTCTGTTGCCATAAACACTGTTCAAAACTCTCAGTGAGCATACTGTTGTCTGCTTTACTTCTACAATGATTACAGGTATTTGGATTTAATTTAAAACTTTTATTTCAAATTTTATAGCACAAACACGGATAGACATTTGTTAAACAAGTAACACAGTTTCACAATGAAAACAGACTAAGCATTAAAACTTTTCTGCCTTTGAAACTCACATTCACTGAAACAGCATTGAAAACCCACATTCAAAGAAAATGCATCTGGCCAGTAATGGGTGCTAACTGTATAATGCTGCCCCTTTCCTCTGCCTTAACCCTATACCTTACCTTCATCTATCCTATAATACTGCCACTACACAAGACACACTTGGACACACAGACAATAAGATATTTTATCCCCTAACCTATTCTCGACACTAACCATAAAATACACAGACTTGTACATAAATGTATAACACCTATCTTTTGCTCATCCCCGATCCTAACCCCACCTCACATACACATGCAAAAACACTCTCACACCTCCAACCTCACTTACCTATCTTGACATTACACAATATCAACATTTCAACTGTGTGGCTGTCTGTATCATTGACATATCTTGACATTACACAATATCAACATTTCCACTGCATGGCTATCTGTACAATTGACATTAAACCACACCCTCTGTGTTTGCTGAAGAAACGGCATTCAAAAAAAACATTGGGGATATATATATATTATATATGTATGTATGCATTATCATGTATGTGGTATATATATATATATATATATATATATATATATATATATATATATATATACATACATACATATCTAGCTATATATGTATGTATATATATATATATATATATATATATATATATATATATATATGTCTATATATGTGTGTGTGTGTGTGTGTGTGTATGTATGCAGTATTGCAGTATCATGTGTCCGTGGTACTCTAAGCTTTATAAGGCAGTCATAAAATCAGATACATGAATGTGCATATTGATCATATGGTCTTCTGACATGATCTCACTGAATACTGGTTTGGCATCCATCATCTTTATAGAGAGAGGGGTATGTTTAAATTGTCTGTTAGTATTTGACACAACTAGATTTTATTAGTACAACAGCATCCTCAGGCTTGTCACACTTGCACTTCTGGATACATTACATTTGTATAGCACTAGTTACTAATATTTGTCACAAGTCTGTGACTACATCTGTCACCAGAAATAATTTCACCCAGAAAAAGAAACATTTAAAAGACTTCTTTGATCACATTAAAAGATTGCATCCCCACCAATGATATTGAAATGCATAATTAAACACTTAGTGAAAACATAAATTAACACAGCATCATGACTAAAAACAGCATCATAATTCAGTAGCCTTCTTCTTCAAGATACATTTAATATTCATGGAGTCCTTCAGACCTAGTATCTTTAATGCTTGCAACTTTAGCTGCCAACACAACTACTTAATATCCAATAAGAGTACTTTGAAATATTACGGTATAGCTATGAATTCCATATTTTGCTTCCTCTATATAAGCAAACAGACTGTGGAATGAATAGGTAAAACTGCAGCATTTCATAAGTACCTGAACCACATTTGAAAGATGTCTGTTCCTGGTCCGCTGTACAGTTCAGATGTCTTCAAGAATTCAAATTCCAGGGGGGCGTGGCCAAGGATGAACACAGGATAGCAGCAGATTTCTTCAGCTCCACCAATTTCATTACACTGATAGGAATTAATTACTTAAAAAATTAATTTTTGAAGTAATTTTCTTTCTAAATATGTTTGTTTTATATAGTTCTTGAACTATATCTAAAAAAGAAAGGAAATTTTAACAATATTCCTGTCAGAAATCACTTTGGAAATTTTCCTGTCAGTTTATCAGTCTGAAATGAGTTCCAGTAAGACAAATTCTCAAGACTCCAGCATCAAGAAAGAACTTCAGTCTCTGATAACTATAATCCAGCAACTTACTGCTAAGATGGATAAAATGGATACTAAAATTGATACCTTCATAGAAAAATCTACAAAACAAATAGACTTGTTACATATGGACCTGCAACAACAGAAGATCCAGATGACAGGCATAGAAGAAGCTGTGAATGACATGGAAAACAGAATCTAAGAAGAGGAAATCAACATTGAGTTTCTGCTGAAACAAAATACACATTTACAAACAAAGCTGGATAACCTGGAAAATAGATCTAGGCTAATAACATTAGGATTTTTGGACTGCCAGAAAATATTGAAGGTAACAATATTACTTCTTTTTAACAACATGGCTCCCTAAAACTTTAGACTTACCAGAAGCATTCTCTTTTGGTATCGAAAGAGCACATAGATCTATAGCTAATACTAACTCTAACAAAAACTATCCTAGATCAGTTATAGTTAGATTTCTATCATCTTTGATAAAGAGATGGTTCTTAAATCTGCTTGGGCTAAAGCTCCTGTTAAGATTAATGAGACAACTGTGCGTTTTGACAATGACTATTCTTCCTTGGTAATAGCTAAAAGAAAAGTTTTTCTGCCACTAATAAGGGAGCTTAAAAAAGCACAGTTTAAAACATACCTTCTGTTTCCTGCCAAGCTAAAAATCTTCCTTCCTGATGGTCCTAAAATTTTTGATGACTTAGACTCTGCTTTACTGTTTATCAAAAAAAATAAGATTTTGGATAAAATAGAGGAAATGGAATGGGCTAGTCCTTCATTAAAGAGACTGGCAACTGAAACTTCGTGGAAGACTTCAGAGAAGAAGAAGAGACTAAAAAACAAATGATTTGTTCTATGTTTTTTTTCTTTTTTTTCTCTCATCATTTTACTTCATTATTAATCTTTTTAAATATAGTTCCTGCATTTCCAGAAAGCCACAAATATTCTGAAAAAGATTTAATCAAAGTTATTCTCTGTGTGCAAAGAAATGTTTTGTTTCATAACCAGTCAAAATATCTGAGGAACTAATAACAAGCCATTATTCAATTTGTTTCTCTTTCTGAAAAAGAGAAGTAAAGTCAGTAATTTGATACATTTTTTTTTCTCTTTTTTTTCTCCTTTTCTTTGTTTAAACAATGACATTCTATTTAGATTATGTAGTGGGTAAAGGGTGGGGGAGGGCAGGGAGAGAAGAGTAATGAAAATATGATAAATGGAATAATAACATATTTATTCCTTGTAAAAAGTTTATATGTTCTTCAAATGCTATTCCTAATTATACTTTCTTGATTATACTGCTTATGCTTGTTTGTAAATAATCTGTCATGCTTTAACTAATAATAATTAGAACTAAATAATAGTAAATAATATGTTTTATTTTTAACTCTATTAATATAAACAGTAAGTAATATTCCATTGTATATACTTCTTATAGCTTTCTCTTACATTTTTTATCTCTGCTTTACACTCTTTTATTTTCTACTCTTTTCTTTTCTTTATTCTTTCTCTTTTTTTTTTTCATATTAATATATAGAAATGCTTTTGATCATATAGACACAGTAAATAATAAGATTTGCATAAAAATTGAGTTGGGACAAAAATATTCAGTTTTATTACTTATTAATAACTTTGGGCTTAATTTCACTTACATAGAGGCTGTAATAACCTGTAAAATACATTGCGAAGGTTTTGTCATGTTTAGATGCATTTACACTGCTAAATGAATGTTTGTCACTAGTTTTTAACAAGTCTCCCGCCAAAATGTTAAGGGAGACAATCTGGGATGTGGCTACCTCATGAACAGTGTCCTCGAGTTGTTTTAAAAGCATCAACTCTCAGAATTCTCACAGAGAAGCTGAAAGCAGTCAATTTGACCTTTGACCCAGATATCACACTGACACATTGCAGATTCAGGAAGAACACTCTACCAGGAAGTAGAACTGATGCAAATGCGACTATGTGAAGGAAAATGAACTCTTTAACATTTAAATGTGAGTTATTTTATATAATTACTTAAATATCTATGTTATAATTCATAAAATATGTTCAGTTATAATGATTTTAAATGATGCAGTTTCTTGTAGTAAGTAAATGTCTTATTTTAGAAGGCATAGAAAATAAAACATTTATTCAAGTGTTTTTGAAAATCTACTTGACTGCAGCATACTAATCTGTGTTAAAACTTATGTTCCAAACATATACATTACTATAACTCATTTAATTCATCTGATTGACAAGCATAAATAACTTTATAATTCTATTCTGGAAGAAATTGTCATGTGATATATTTTAAAGCAGTAGTATAGACATACAAAATACAGATGGCTTCTTTTACAATAATGCAAGTGTTTCTGAGAATTTGCATAACTATGCAGTATGATTTATAACAATTTCTATAAATATAATATTTTATTCTATTGACAATAATGAGTATGAGTAAAATGCTTATATACAAGCAATTCAAGGTTTTTTTTGGAAGCTGTTGACTGCATTTACATGACAGAAAATAGATGCATCTTAATATATGTAATGTCTGAGCCATATTAGCCAAAGTTTTGATTTAAATGAATGTTAGAACTTATTTTACATACTTTGAATAAATTAATATGTAAATATGCCTTCCTTTTTTTTCTCTCTCTTTCTTTCACTCTCTCTCCCTCTTTCACGTCTTTTATTTCTCTCTCTCCTCTTGGTTCCTAATATCAAGATTATTTGAATGCTATTTGAATACAAGTGTATTATATTACATAGATGTATATAGTAGTATGAATAGTTTTTTAAAAAAAAGTTTATTTTAGTTTATATGATGCTGTTTTATCAAATGTGTAGTCTTGTCTTGCTAGATAATTGAATTGAAAGCTGTTACTTTAAGTTAAATATAACCAGTATTAAATTGATAAGGTGGTAGCTGAGGTACTGCTGCTTAGGGTAGGGGTTAACTTGAGTGGTAAATACTACTCTAAGTTGGAGTTTTAACTCCAGGCTGGATGCAAGGTTTAATCCTTACATTATTTTCACTTGTTCATTGTTATATGTATATAGTTTTGACATCCACAATATATTTTGTACACTCATTGTCACTACAAACAAAATTGAATCTATACAAAATCCCATAAGAGATTCAATAAATACAGCTATATTTAAAGGTACACCTAAAGGAGGAGATGTAACATTACTTATGTTGTTATTTGTTATTTTGATCATAAGATTCTTAAGTTTTAAAAATGCCAAATGACATCTTTAAAAGGAATTTATTTAAACATTAATGGATTGAATAATCCGTGTAAAAGGGCAAGCCTAATAAGATACATTAATTTACATAAGGCCAACTTAGTCTTCCTGCAAGAAACCCATCTCTTGAAAAAAGATATTGATAAACTAGCCACAAACAAATATACAGTATTGGTTAGTTCAGAGCACACTCAGCAAAAAAGAGGAGTGGCTATTTTATGGAATAAAAGTATGCCCATTCCTAAAACCATTAAGTCTTATCAGGATGACAAAGGAATGTTTTGTATGGTTACAATACAAATTAATGGGAAGACTTACACTTTAATTAATGTATGTTGGATACCTGGAATTGGTATTAATACAGTGAAACATCATCTTGATAAGATCATATCATTCTCTATAGGAGATATTATTTTAGCTGGTGACTTTAATTGTATACTACATGAAAGTGATACTACCACTATAGGAAAAGAAGAATTACATCTAATGCAAAACATTTAAATGATTTTGCTAATTCTTATCATTTGAATGATATTAATAATCAGATAGATTCAAAATCATTACCATACACCTTTTTTCTAACAGATACAAAACTTATTCAAAAATAGATAGGGTCTTTATTTCTAACCAGATGGTAACAGATTTAATTAATTCCAAAATCATTTCATGTCCTATATCTGATCATAATTCAATTGTTTTGAATTCATGATAAAAATACTCATAATGCTCAGATCAAAAGGATACCAGCATACTTAACTCAACTAAAAGACTATAAAGAATATATACTTTCAGAAGTAAAACATTTTTTAGACATAAATAATACTCCTGAAATCTCCATTGTCTATGTTTGGGATGCCTTAAAATCATATCTATATGGACAAAGTATCAGATGGTATAATAATAAAAGGAAATCTTGGGATAAGGAATTGTTAGATATTCAAAGTAAATTAGACTCTTATAAACATAATAATAAAGAAAATATTATGGACAAGAAAGTTATTGAAGAAATAAACAAACTAAATGAGAAATACAAAGAAATTTTAACTCATAAAGTTAAAATAACTTTAGAGAAATACAAGTTTTGTCTTATTCAATAAGCCCCAAATACTTACATAGACTTAAATATAAAACAAAAAGGTTGAATAAACAAAACCATATCAAAGAAATCATTTCTCTAAGGAAAAAGAAGAATGTTTCTAGTATACCAGAAATACTAGATGAATTTAGAAATCACTTTCACAAAATTAACCATAATAACATTAAAATGGAACCTAAAGATAAAATAAAGGAGTTTATAACCACAAACATGAATAAAAAGCTTAATAAACAACAGATTAAACTATTGGACAAAAGTATTTCATATACAGAGGTTATTACACAAATAAATAAGCTTAAATCAAACAAAGCACCAGGTAATGATGGTATTATACCAGAGATATATAAAATTCTTTCTAAAAGTACATATTCATTAATACATAAGGTTTTTATTTTGGCCCAAACTGAGTTAATAACCCCCCATCTTGGCAATATACATTTATTTCACCAATTTTAAAACCTAATAAAGATCCAACTAGATGTACTTCATATCAGCCCATCTCATTACTTAATGTTGATTATAAAATGTTTATGAGTATTTTTGCTGATAGATTGAAGACAATCATCCCCGGCATTATAGATATAGATCAGACAGGCTTCATTGTAAATATAAATACTTTTGATAATATAAGAAGAACTTTAACATTAATTGATTTTGCAAATAGGAAAAAGAAAGATTTAACACTTATTAGTCTTGATATAAGTTCAGCATTTGATTCGGTAAGTTGGGACTATCTGTTTACCTTACTGAAGTGCACAAACTTCTCAGATGCATTTGTAAATCTAATTGAGCATTTGTACAAAGGAACATTGGCTTATATTAAGGTAGGAACATATGTTTCTCAAAAAATACCCATTTTTAAAGGTACAAAACAAGGATGTCCACTTTCTCCACTATTATTCACTTTAGTAATGGAGCCTTGGGCTAATTTGAGCAGAAACAGTACTGACATAGAGGGTTTTGAAATAGATGAAAATACAACATCCAAAATTCAACTTTTTGCAGATGATGTTCTAATTACATCAGCAGGATCTAATTCTTCTATGCAGTCTCTATTTGATAAAATGATGAATGTTAAAAGTATTTCTGGTTTAATATTCAATGAAGAAAAAACTAAAATACTACCTATATATACACGAAAAATATTCTCATTAGTGATTTTACTAAATATGTACCCAATTCAGGTCAGATAACTTATTTAGGTATAATACTATCTAAAGATATTAAATCTATTATATATAATAATTATAATACCTGTTTTCTTAATATACAAAATCTTTTTAATACCTGGAATAATATGTTTTTTACTATGGAGGAGAGACTTACAATTATTAAAATGATAATATTCCCCAAGATTTTATACTTAATACAATCAATAATACTTCCACCTACAAAAAT
>NC_056746.1:41822562-41837562 GCF_019279795.1 Protopterus annectens
TTGGTCAAGGTTACCATTAAATAGGGTTCAGAATGGACTCTGCTTCACATGGATGTCTGTTCCAGAGCGAGGGGAGTGCATGAGACACATGTATGTCTCACTAATATGTCGTATTTATGTTCCAGAGTGAGAGGATTGCATGAGACACGTATGTCTCACCAATATGTCTTAGTTATGTTACAAGCACAATTTAAATCCTTGGATCTAGTGGAGCTGATGCTGTTCATTTTGTGGAAGTGCTAAAAGTCCTTCAGAGCTGGATCCGAGGATACCTGTATGCCAGGCATAGACTGCCTCTCAGTAATCTGTAGGACACAGAGTATAAAGACAGGGCTAACTGTTGCCGGTGTTTGGTCAGGTACATGTTGAAGGACATTATATTTGACGGATCTAATAAGGGCTGAATAAAGTGGCACTATGACTTTGCTGGATTTGGACACCATGCCCTTACTTATAAGTTGGGGAACAGAATGATTTCCTTACTACCTTGGTCACACATTGGTCAAAGGCCAGATTACTGTCCATATGTTATCAGATCTCATTTTGCTGGGTCAACTCTTAGGGGTGCCTTATTAATGGATTAATTAGCCTGAGTGGCAGTTTTCCCAAAAGGCACTATAATACATTTCTTGACATTGAGCTTTAGTCTGTGACTTTAACACCATTGATTTGTCTGCATTAGAACCTGTTATAAGATGTCTGTGCCAATGAGGAATCTATGATAGCTTCCAATTTGCAGTCATCTGTGAACTTGGACAGTGAAGCCCCTTCACATTAACCTTTACTTCCAAGAAGTAGATGCCAAATAGGAAAGGTGCTAACACAGAGCCCTGAGGTACTCTGCTGATGACATTTCTCTTAGTGAAGGTGTTATCACCAGTCCTGACTTCCTGGGTCCTGTCTCTGAGCTAGTTTTCAATCCAGTGAGTTATGTAGGAGATTATTCCCAGTTTGGTGAGTAACAAAATGGAACATACTATTTACTACTAAAGCTAGGTCCAGCATGACTGTATGCACTGTTTTCCCTTCATCCATTACCTTGGTGAACTTTTTAAAGAAGTCCACCAGGTTTTGTCGGTATGATCTTCCCTTGGCAAAGCTAAACTGGGTTGGGTCCAGTGTCTGAAGGTAGACTTTGTCTTTGTTGATCTTTTCCATAATTGTTTCCATGACTTTGGATATTAGACTAGTCAAACTAATAGGTTTGTAGTTTCTAGGGTCGGTTGATGATCCACTCTTGTTTAGTGGGTAACTGTTGCTGACCTCCATTCACATGGTACAAAGCCTGTTTTGAGGCTATAGTTGAAAAGTAACTCAAGTGATCCTGATAGGTCATGTTTCCAACTTTAAGTGCATCCTGGGATATTGTTGGGGCCCACTAAGGCTGTTGGCTTTAGTGAGTTCCACCAGGAACTGCTCCCTATTAACAGTGTGTGTGGGGTTATGCTGGTAGGATGGGAGATGGAGGAGAAGTTTGAGATGACTTTGTCAGCTAACTAATTTGCTAAGTTGTTCTGCTCGGTGCAGGTGACATCACTGACCACCAGTTTGGCACACTGGTGTGCACGGCTTTTGAGATTATGAGCATAGCTATAGAAGGCCTTGTGGTTGTCTTTAGCCTGTGAGGCTAAACTTGACCTCATAATTGGCCTTGTTAGACTTAATTAGTCCTCTTAGTTTGCTGTTTACTTTAATTAGAGAGCTCCTACCATTCTGGGAGTTGCTCTTCCTGATTTTAGCCTTGACTTTTTTCCTTTTGTTATTTATCCTGTTAAGGTTAGGATTCCACCAACGTAGTTTGTTTTTAGACTTTGTTTTGGGCTTAACTTCCAGTAAGTACAGCAGCATCTATACAGTGATTTACATGGCTGTACAGGGTCCCCCTGAACAATTTCACATAGCTTGTTGTGAACTTGGGGTTGGGAGGGGCATTGAATTCTGGTAAACTACCGCTTAATAGGGGGTAGTTTGATTTGGAATGGTTCCTAACTGTTAGCCTTACTGCGGTGATTTTTTTCAAAGAAGACAGCTTTGTGGTCCAACCTCACTGGAGGAGTAGCAGGTCCAGTATACTTGAAACTCTGGTCGGTGTGCACTCTATCTGGTCAAGAGTATTTGTGTTAATAAAGTCCAGGAGTCATTGTACCTGTGAGTATGAAGCAATGTATGTTTCCCAGTCTACAGAGGAGTAGTTAAACTCTCATGATTACTGTATTTGGTTTAATAGTGAATGTCTCCAGTAGGTCTAGGTATGAGCTATGGGATTCTAGGGACATAGAGGATGAGCTATAGCTTGTTAGGATATGGTATAGGATTTTATTTATGGTGATCTGCCCATGGATAAATTCCAGGGCATCGTCCTGTTTAACCAACCTAGACTTATTCTTGTTGCTACTATATAGATATATATTGAGACTCCTCCACCTTTTGTCAGTGTCTTGCTGCTGATGGTCTAAATGTGTAGAAGGAGCTGAAGCCTTGCACTGACAGAGTACTTTCTGTGGATTTAAAGCAGGTCTTGGTAACGGCACGTGCGTCTTGATTCACCGGAGTGAGGAGAGCTTGTACAGTCTGGAGTTTCTTGTTTAGACACCTAGCATTGAGCAGTAATACCTTTCAGTATCTTTCAGATAATTTTGCTATGTTGGTAGGTTTGTCTGTTTGACATTGCCTAGGTTCTAAGGGAGTGGATAAACTTTTAGCCAATACTCAGAAGCCTGGGGAAGCAAACCTCTGAAATGTACAGAATTTCAGAGAATATCCAGATTTTTGCCTTGTGTTTTTGGTTGGTCTGTTTCTCATAAAATTGTGGTTTTCTGACAAATCATTGAGGGTTGAAATCAAAAAATAATGGCAGAGATTTGAATTTCAGACGTCATACCCTTCAGAAAATGTATGTTAATGCAAGAGCTATAATTCTATTAACTTTTTAAGTTAGTCAGAGCAAAAGTTTAAAAAGTGTCCTTATTTTTGGGCTTTTGTCCCCCCCCCTCATTATTCATGGCTTTGTCCAAATTTTTTGTTCTTAGATGTTGAGACATATGTAGGGTAGACAGGTACAGACTATACTTTGCACAGCAATGTGGCCTATTAATCATATCTTTCCATGTTGCCAACTATTGAATAGCCCTGAAAAACACCAGAAAGTAAGCCAATTATTAAAGTCAGTCATCTTTTGTTCATACTGGGGTATCATCCTTGGTGAAGGTAGAACGGTGCTCAATGCAAGGTACATACCTGACTGAGTCACATAGAGTGGTCATGATGTCTCTCTTCATATAGTCCCGGGAAGTACATCACAGTTCATTAATGCTCACATGAACTATAATCGAATCATACTGGCATTAGAGGTGTTGCCACTTGAGTGCATGCGTAACTTGGAGGATCCTGACTACAGATAAGTAACTAACCATTATCTTTTCTGTGTTCAGTCAGGTGAGTGGGGCATCTATGTATCATACAATGGAGTCCTGTATGACAAGAGCCCTGTGTTATGTGTTGGCTTGCCTTATGGGTTTTGCTCTTGGGGTTGCATCAGGTGCATGAGTATGTTTGGTGTTGCTTTTGGTGAGTACTTTAGAGATTGTTGAGGATAGGCATTACCATTTATAGGCTTAGGAGGTATTTGAGGTTTGGGAATTTTGCTTTTTAGTGATTTTAGCATAGATTTGTCTATGTGTGGTGGGCACTATGTGTGGTGGATGTAGTGTGTGTGTTCTTGATAACATTGTCTGTATGCAAGATCTTTGTTTCCAATGAAACTGTGTATGTGCATCTCTCACATGTGGTGTTGTTTTTAAGGATTAACTGGCTGTCTGCGGACATGAGACAATTGCTACCTTGTCTCCGGATGCCCGTATGTACCAAGCTGGCTATGGAGATAATGGCTGTAGGTATGTTATATTTATAAAAGTACAATTTGTATATGTGCTACAGACAGCAAACAGCCAGTAGACCTTCATTAGGCACAGATTCAATGTTTAAAAGGTACAATACCAGGTGTGTCATTACATCACACATCATGCAAATAAAAGTCAGTTGCTTCAGTTTTCTTTTTCCCGTTTTAATAATGAAATTGCCATACTGTCAGCAGACAGACTGACAGACACATATCTTCAGATATGATCCTACAATAACCTGAAGAGGTAAATGAACATTTCATATATGTATGTTCTTTCCATCTCTTCAACAGCATCAAGCTTGTATCATTTGCCAGGTGATCTGTCAGCAAGAATGAATACATTTACAAATGTAGTGTACAAAATAATTAAACATAACAGACTTGATTATCAGAAAGTAAATAGCTAGAAACTAAAAGCTTTGTAAATTTGTATTTATTTATTATTTATTTATTTTATTTTACATTTGTTGACTGGGATTGTCCGACTGAGCTGAAGAGCCCTTTTTCAGTGGAGGCCCGGGGAGAAAAGCTCCAAAATATTATACAGTTTTTATTATAAATTAGCATTAAACAGCAATGTTACAGGATTATTACAAGGTATTAAGTAGTAATACAATGTTATACAGTGTCAATAATCAGGAGTATAGCAAAACTATTTCAAGATGTATAAAAAGAAATATGTCATTAAGATGAGTATAGTTTTTGGGGTAAGTGGTTACAAAAACCCAGTTTTATCATTATGTAGTTGCACGAAGGCAAGACAATTACAATAGAATGTTTCTCTGAGGCAATTTGCTTAATAGATTTTAGAAGACAGTAGAAAGGGTAGTAAAGGAAGATTAGAGAGTCCTAGTGAGAAGAATGGGTTAAGGGCAGAATGTAGATTAAGGTATGTGAAGTAGGGGGTGTTAAGGAAGGAGAGTGCAGTGGCAGGACCAGTGACTTTTAAAGTGCTCTTTGGTGGCTGTCTTAAATTGTTTAGGATGTGTAAGGGCCCTGATTTCTAGTGGGAGAAATTTAACATTAATAGAAAGTTAATATTGTGAAAACAAGTTTAGAAAGATGAGAATGGAATCAGATGGACAGGTCAGGTATCCAAACTGTAAGAAAAGATAGACTGATTAAAGGTTTAGAGTGAGAGAAGAAGATACGAGTTGTGAAAATTGTGAAGATCAGGAATGTCTACAGATGAGACAGAAGAAGGAGGGTGTTGTTGGATGCATGGGTAGATGTAGAAAAGTTAATGAGAGAGCATTCATTGCTTACCAAATGTACCACAATTTAAATTTCATTAACCCTACGGAGATCCGTGAGAAGTAGCCATGGCCTCAGTGACTGGTTAACGGAGATCTGTGAGAAGTAGCCATGGCCTCAGTGACTGGTTAACGGAGATCCGTGAGAAGTAGCCATGGCCTCAGTGACTGGTTAGTCCTTTTTATGATATGTAAAGGATTCATTCTGTTTCACATATTTCAATATGTTATGAATATCTTCCGGGAACTAAAGGATGGGTGATTTGCATTCTTCTTCATCGGGCAAAGCTTAATAGTATAGGGTTTTCCAGACTGGCTCTATGTGATTATGTTGTATATGTAAAATTTGGTAACTTTGTCTTTCTACAACTGCAGTTAACCTGGCCATCTGAAGTGGAAAAGAAGTACCTTTTCCATTACATCTGAACTCACTATAATGTCCCTCTTTTTCAGGAGAAAGATTCAGATGGACTGTTTTAAATGTATGCCTACCTTTGGTAAACTCAGTCATTCCCTCCAGAAACAACATGAGATTGTTCTTTTACTTTTTAATTTGTTTTACCATTTTTGGTTTTACATTTATCTCTTGCCAAAAGCTGGAAAGTTGGACAAACTGATTAACAGAAGCAATTCCAGCCTATTTAATGCAGGGACATTGTCCAGATCCTTTTCTGGCATGGAAATTAATACTTTCTGTAGTGGCATTTTATTAATTTCATCTTTAGCAAGGATTGCTGTATTATACATGCAGTCGCACCCTTTATTACATATGCAGTCGCACCCTTTATTACATAAGCCATCCCATCTTTTATTACATATACAGTCCCACCTTTTATTACATATGCAGTCCCACGTTTTATTACATATATAGTCCCACCCTTTATTACATATGCAGGCCCACATTTTATTACATATGCAGTCCCACCTTTTATTACATATACAGTCCCACCTTTTATTACATATGCAGTCCCACCTTCCCACCTTTTATTACATATGCAGTCCCACCTTTTATTACATCTGCAATCCCACCTTTTATTAAATATGCAGTCCCACCCTTTATTACATATGCAGTCCCACCTTTTATTGCATATGCAGTCCCACCTTTTATTACATCTGCAGACCCACCTTTTATTGAATATGCAGTCCCACCCTTTATTACATATGCAGTCCCATTTTTTATTATATATACAGTCCCACCTTTTATTACATATGCAGTCCCACGTTTTATTACATATGTAGTCCCACCCTTTATTACATATGCAGGCCCACCTTTTATTACATATGCAGTCTCATCTTTTATTACATATGCAGTCCCACGTTTTATTACATATATAGTCCCACCCTTTATTACATATGCAGGCCCACCTTTTATTACATATGCAGTCCCACCCTTTATTACATATGCAGTCCCATTTTTTATTATATATGGAGTCCCACCCTTTATTACATATGTAGTCCCACCCTTTATTATATATGCAGTCCCACCCTTTATTACATATGTAGTCCCACCCTTTATTATATATGCAGTCCCACCTTTTATTATATATGCAGTCCCACCCTTTATTACATATGCAGTCCCACCTTTTATTAAATATGTAGTCCCACCCTTTATTATATATGCAGTCCCACCCTTTTTACTCTTCAGTATTTTAGCAACATTCGTTTCACTTTAGCAAATGTAGACAGTTCATTCACTGGATAATAGGAGGCTGTGGTAGCAGTAGCCGATGCTTAGCTGTGATGGAAAAACTTTATTGTAGCTCTCCCAATTTAGCATTATTGTCTAGGAACACAAATCCAGCAAATATCACTCTTCTGTCTGCCTTACTAGAATAAAAACAAAGGAAAATCCTGCCTATTTTAAGATTAACTGCAAATGATAAAATTGGAAATATGCACTTATTTGTATTGCCATGATGTGCTGCGTAACTCAAAATCAGGCTAGTGGGTAGGCTGGAGCACACAGCAGAGCTACCTTATATAACACTTTTTTTTTTTTTTCAACTTTGGCATTGCTTTCCCTGTTTCAATCGTAATAAATCTTTTAATTCAAGAATCATATGCACCCCTACTCTGGGAAAAAAAGCCTTTATTATTCCCCTTCACAAAGGGGGCAACAACACAGCTATCTCTAACTTCCGACCAATAGTTATCTTATCCCCCATCTTTAAAATTCTTGAAAAACATATTCATAGTTTCATAGTTTCATAGTAGTGTACTAGGCTATCTGCCCGGGGCATTTAACAGTGATGTGGCTTATACTATGTAGTTGCCTCTAGTAGTGACACATGTGGAACCCCATTATTTAGTAAACTATACCTCTGTCTAGTAGTGACACTGAGAACTGCGATCTCCCATCCATGCATCGAGATTTTTCTTGAACAGTGCCAATGAAGGGCTCTGTCTCACGTGAACTGGGATTTTGTTCCAGAGTATGGGTAACCTCTGTGTTATGAATCTATCCCTCCAGCATGTTCTATTCATATTTGTGCAGAGGTTGAAATCTTTAGCTCGTGTGGTTCTGGTGGATTTGGATTTTTGAGATGAAGCATGTCCATCAATTCCTGGTTGGACATGGCCCTGTATGTTAGGCACAAATCACCTCTGAGCAGGCGGTATGCTACTGAATAGAGCTGGAGTTTCTTTAATCTAGCTGGATAAGGCACATGTTTTAGACCTATGATCCTCTTGGTGAGGTACTTCTGGGGTCTTTCCAGTTGCTGCATGTGCCGGGTGAGATACATCCCAAATGGAGCATTATATTCGATCATGGGCCTGATGAGGGAGGAATACAGAGGTACAATGACCTCCTTTGATCTGGATGAGAATCCCTTCATGATGAGATGGGCTAGGTAGAAAGTCTTTCTGACCACTTTGACAACATGGTTATTCACCTATAACTCCTTCCCTACCGCATAGACAATCAGCTGCTAAGCCCCGCACAACATGGATTTAGACACAGGCAGAGCACAACCACCACTCTCCTTTCCTTACTACCATGCACGTGACTCTGGTCATTTTGTATTTACTCTTTGCCCACCAGGCTGGGTGCCTCCCTGATTCTCTCAGTGATCACTCCCCTACCTTTCTTCTAAGGAAATGCATTCACCCCCCCCCCCGTAATGTCATTTTCAAACACATACGCAACAAAATACATTTTTCTGCTACCAACTTAAATTCCCTACTTCAAAACTGCAATGGTCACCTCTAAAATCACTCCACCTAGACCAAGCTGTACAATATTTTAATGATACCTTCCTCTACATCCTTAATAACCTCACTCCAACAATAAAATTCAACTCCAAAGCCAAAAACCTACATTGGATAACCAAATATGCTAAATCTCTTATTAAACAAAGGGAATAGAGTCTGGGCTGCTTATACAACCTTCAAAACCTCAGAAAACCACACCTCTTACAAACAACTAAGAAACCGAACTAAGAAGCAAATATTATCTGACAAAACAATCTTATTTTCTAGCTTGTCAGCAAAAACACACAAATAACCCACAAAAAGTTGGCAAAACATTAACTACCTCCTCAACCCTGGCAAAACCTCTAGCCCTGCACTATCTACAACAAATAGCACTGAATGTTTAGCACCCCAATTTAACTCGCATTTCATTATAACTATCACCTCAATTTTAAACAACAACAAATCTAACCAACCCTTTACAGTGCCTACCTCCACTAACTGTAACCTCAACTATTTCTCTTTTAAACCTACACAAACCTGTTATATCAAAAGACTCCTATTAAAACTAAAACCTACCTGTCTAGCAGCTGACCAACTCCCTAATGACTTCTTAAAAATTGCTACAAACTCCTTCACCTATCCTGCATCTATTCTAATCAATCATTCCATCACAGAACAATATGTCCCCATACTATGGAAAATATCTCCTATCATCCCTCTCCACAAGGGAGGCCCATCTAAAGATCTCACTAATTATCGTCTCATTGCTATTCTCTCACCCCAAGCCAAAATTTTAGGGAAATGTATCCATAAGCAGCTCCTAGACCACCTCACTACAAATAACCTCTTATCTGGTTCACAGCACGGCTTCCGTCCAAAACACAGTACCTCCACAGCCCTCAGAAATTTCACTAACTACATCAACTTCCTCAAAAACAATGGACAACTAGTCTCTACTATATTCCTTGATATGCTCAAAGCTTTTGATACGGTATCCCACCAACTACTACTCAACACTCTAGCCTTCTCCAGCTTTCAACTGGTTCTTTAACTATCTTACTAATTGACAACAGGCAACTAAATAGGATAATAAACTCTCCACACTCCTCCCAGTCTCCATTGGGGATCCTCAGAGTTCCATCCATGGCCCTCTCCTTTTTGTTATATTCACAAATAGTCTAAACACAGCCACTAAATCTGCTTCTATCATTCAATTTGCCGATGAAGCTACTCCTATTTGCTCTGATCCCACATCCCAAGAACTCCAAGATAAAGTGCAAAAGTCATTTCTAGATATTAAAAATTACCTAAATGAACTTCAACTCCTCCTAAACCCAAACAAAACAAAATTAATGATGTTCTCCAATAGGAAATCCAAAGCAAAACCACCTCCTCTTTCCATCTGCTAAACTAATGGCACTATAATAGAACCAGTTAACCAAACAAAACTACTTGATGTCACAATAGACAACAACCTAACATTCAATAAACACATATCACTCACAATAGAGAAAGTTCACATCAAACTTGGTGCTCTGTATAGGGCCAAACCTTAGCTTACTCAAAATGCCAGACTAGCCACAGCCAGATCCCACCTCCTATCTAGTCTTCTCTGCTGTTCTCAACTTTTCACTAACCTGCACAAGTCTGATTTACATCTACTTGACTGCTGCTATAACAAAAGAGCACAATTTGCTGCTAATATACCCAACATGACCCATCATTGCCTTACTCTTCAAAAATTACACTGGTTTGAATTTCCCAATCTGTTATTGGTAAATAAGCTCACCACTGCCCACTTCATTATCCACAAACCTAAAAACTGCCCTGCACTCTCCAACCTAGTGCGGCTAAATACCCTGCCCACTGTATTATCCACAAACCTGAAAACTGCTCTGCACTCTCCAACCTAGTGCAAATAAATACCAACCCCAGGACCCTTTGATCATCCGATAAACGTATACTCAAGGTAACTATGTCCCATAATTACTTCGGTGACTCTCTTCTCCTTCAAAGTAGCCAAACAGTGGCACATATTACCCCAGAATATTTTAAAAAATACAGATCGTCATATCTTCAAAAACTCCTAAAGCAAAACCTTACTCAACAATGGCTATGCTCCTGTAATACTTCTGACTAGTTTCTCATGCCTTCAGTCAAATGTTTTCTATTCTGCTATCTTCTTGTCTTACTTCTCCGAAATGAAAATATCACAGTGATTTTTATATCTCTAATGAGTTTCATATTACTGTCTGTAGTAAGGCTTAGGAAATGTAATGTTTTTCTATTTTGCATTCCCTTTTTGTAAATTGTGATTGCTCATAGGTTCATAGGTAGTTGTTGGCAACTGTCAACTTTTTGTATATTGTTTGCAAATCTTTTTAATCTTTTTTGTACTATTGTTATGGAGCTTTTCTCCCCGAGTCTCTGCTGAATACGGGCTACTTGCCCAGCTGGACTCTACCTGGTTAAGGAATAAAGTAAAATAAATAAATAAAATACTCTGCTTCTCGACTTATCTAAGGCTTTCGGCACTGTTTCTCACAACCATCTCTTGTCCAAACTCTCTCATCTCAATCTGTCAAGCTTCACTATTAAGTGGTTTCCAGTTACCTCTCTGAGAGGCAACAAGCCATCAGGTGGAAGAACTGCACTTCCACCTTCCTTAAGACGCTGACTGGCATTCAACAGGGTTCTACACTAGGCCCATTACTATTTAATATCTTAATAAACGACTTCCATCAGTGTATCCCTAATGCCAAATGTGTCCAATACATGAATGACTCCACAATCATCTGCTTTGCCCAATTTCTCCCCACACTCATAGAATTAATACTTCTACTGAGCACTTACTCAGTAATCACCTCTTTTTCAATGACTGCCCTCTGTCTTTCCCCTATTACCCTACTCTATCCCCTCAACTCATTCCAATACTATCTCTCCACTATTATCTTCCTGTCTCTTTCCTATGGTATTTATTGCCTAATATATCATGGTTACTATATACCTTAAACACTAGCCCCGTATATCTCATGCTTCCTATATACCTTAAACACTAGCCCCGTATATCTCATGCTTACAATATACCTTAAACACTAGCCCCGTATATCTCATGCTTACTATATAACTTAAACACTAGCCCCGTATATCTCATGCTTACTATATACCTTAAACACTAGCCCCGTATATCTCATGCTTACTATATACCTTAAACACTAGCCCCGTATATCTCATGCTTACTATATACCTTAAACACTAGCCCCGTATATATCATGGTTACTATATACCTTAAACACTAGCCCCGTATATCTCATGCTTACTATATACCTTAAACACTAGCCCCGTATATCTCATCCTTACTATATACCTTAAACACTAGCCCCGTATATCTCATGCTTACTATATGCCTTAAACACTAGCCCCGTATATATCATGGTTACTATATACCTTAAACACTAGCCCCGTATATCTCATGCTTACTATATACCTTAAACACTAACCCCGTATATCTCATGCTTACTATATATCTTAAACACTAACCCCGTATATCTCATGCTTACTATATACCTTAAACACTAGCCCCGTATATCTCATGCTTACTATATATGTTAAACACTAGCCCCGTATATCTCATGCTTACTATATACCTTAAACACTAGCCCCGTATATCTCATGCTTACTATATACCTTAAACACTAGCCCCATATATCTCATGCTTACTATATACCTTAAACACTAGCCCCATATAGCTCAAGCTTACAATATACCTTAAACACTAGCCCCGTATATCTCATGCTTACTATATACCTTAAACACTAGCCCCGTATATCTCATGCTTACTATATACCTTAAACACTAGCCTCGTATATCTCATGGTTACTATATACCTTAAACACTAGCCCCGTATATCTCATGCTTACTATATACCTTAAACACTAGCCCCGTATATCTCATGCTTACTATATACCTTAAACACTAGCCCCGTATATCTCATGCTTACTATATACCTTAAACACTAGCCCCGTATATCTCATGCTTACTATATACCTTAAATACTAGCCCCGTGTATCTCATGCTTACTATATACCTTAAACACTAGCCCCGTATATCTCATGCTTACTAAGCCCATGATATCTCATGCTTACTATATACCTTAAGTTACTATATACCTTAAACACTAGCCCCGTATATCTCATGCTTACTATATACCTTAAACACTAGCCCCGTATATCTCATGCTTACTATATACCTTAAACACTAGCCCCGTATATCTCATGCTTACTATATACCTTAAATACTAGCCCCGTATATCTCATGCTTACTATATACCTTAAACACTAGCCCCGTATATCTCATGCTTACTATATACCTTAAACACTAGCCCCGTATATCGCATGCTTACTATATACCTTAAATACTAGCCCCGTATATCTCATGATTACTATATACCTTAACACTAGCCCAGTATATCTCATGCTTACTATATACCTTAAACACTAGCCCCATATATCTTGCTACTCTGTAATACTTTAATACAGTTCAGGCAGCAACATGCCTCGTATGATTTATATTATGCTTAAAAACTAGTTACTGTTGACATTGCCTTTAAGGCTCTGATACGACTCGTTACTCTATAATATTTTTGTTTACCTAAGTTTTTTTTTCTGTTTATTATATGTTATACCTTTTTTGCATGCTATTTCCTTTCAGCTATGCTATAGCTTGTACACATGTTAATGGTACAATTGTTTATATGTATAATGGAGCTTTTCTCCACAGGCCTCCATTGAAAATGGCCTCTTTTTGGTCCAATGTACTTTCCCGGTAAACAAAATGTAACTAAAATAAATAAACACATTTCCACTGCTCAGTTTTACAAAATAGCTGTGGAATTGGCAATCAAAATGCCCAAAGGAAAAGAATGCTCCATGATGCTGGCCCTGAGGTAGGTGTTCAAATAAGTCTGTATCATTTTATTAAAGGTTCATTAATGCAAACCTTTCTTCATCGAACCTTATACAGTGAACGTTCACTTCTGTGAAAGGTCAGTTCAACAAATTACTTTCTCAGGGAAAGTGACGACTTGTCCAGCATTCAGAGCGTCACACAAAGCACAGTATGTTAAACCCACCCAGGTGGGGGGGGGGCTGTGCCCCCCCACACCCCCTTAACTATATATACCAAATCTGAGATCGCACTACAGAGGGGAAAACAGAGAATTTCTGATGCTGGGCAATGTGTTACTTTCCCTAGGAAAGTAATTTGTGAACTGAACGTTCGTGGAAGTGAACATTCAGTGTTTAAGGTTTGATGAACAAAGGTTCCTGGTAATGAACCTTCAATAGCATGATATAGACACATTCCAATTACATATGATATTCAAACATACGTGTTTTATGCTGGACATAAGTAAATAGTGTATTACAGTTTGCAGTGGCTTAGATCTTTCATTTTCGCTTTTCAAAGTTGAAGTTTAGTAAAGTCCTTAGTGAGTAAATAAAAGTGAAAAAGAACGTGGAAAGCTTTAGGTGAGGTAAATCACATCCACATTTCCCAAAAGTAGAACTGCAGTGAGCCAAGCAGAGAACTGGAGAATGTAGACTGTTATTAGGTGCTTTTAAGATAGATTATACAACAGATATACTGCACTATGTTCTCTGTGTAAACATTTAACTATAGAACAAATTCAAAAGTGCTTAAAGATGTACACAGACTTACAGGATTGGGGGAAAATAAAACCCAGTTCTTTGTTAAGTAAGTGTTATTTCACTTTGTCCACAGCCTTCAAATCTTCACATATAATTCAAATGGAATAAAAAAATGAATTAGTTTCCCTGGAGACAAAAACACAACAATTCTCAGAATCAAGCAAGATAGTCTTCAATTTCAGACTGTGTAGCAGAGGGATGTTTTAAGACTGGTTCCTTTCTTCCAACACAGTTTACCAAAGACTCCTAAAACACTTTGCTCTTGTTGTAGAATACAGAGAAAGAGGAATCTGACATTATGGGGATCTACCTATCCTTAAATCCTTAAATCCACCCATCTGTAGCTGCTTTTCATTTATTCCTAAGGTGATTCTGCCTGTTCTGTCCTACATGACAAACACTCTCTGCATCTACTAGGTCACCTGGCCCATCAGCAGTACGTCTTCCTTGTAACCACCAGTTAGTCACTGTCTGTCGTCTGTCTATCTATCTACATATCTATCTATCCATCCATCTATCGTTCTATCTATCCATCCATCAATCTATTTACCAACCTACCTGTCTATCTGTCTGCCACTCTATCTACTTACCTATCTTCCTATCTTTCTACTTAACTCTCTCTCTCTCTCTCTCTCTCTCTCTCTCTATTTGAATAAAGTCTTACAATTTGTCAGAATCCATTGTTGAGACTTTTCTGCCAGTATGTTTCATTAATTTACATTTCTGTCTGTATCTGCTGTAGTTGTCCTTTATTTTGATGACTATAGACTCTAACATGGTGTTTCACCTTACTGACGGACGTGCAGCACTCATATTAGTATGTATCATGAAGCGAGGGTGTGAAGCCCCTCAGGAAATGACTATTTTCTTTCAACTTAGTCATCCATCTCAGAAGTTAAAAACATTTCAGTAAGGACAGAGAGAAAGATACAGAGACAGCAAA
>NC_056746.1:41842562-41947562 GCF_019279795.1 Protopterus annectens
CTCACTACAGATCACAATGTCATCTGCAAACATCATAGTCCACGGGGACTCCTGCCTGATCTCGTCTGTCAACCTGTCCATCACCATTGCAAATAAGAAAGGGCTCAGAGCTGATCCTTGATATAATCCCACCTGCACCTTAAACGCATCTGTCACTCCCACCACAGACCTCACCACTGTCACACTACCCTCGTACATATCCTGTACCACTCTTCCATACTTCTCTGACACTCCCGACTTCCTCATACAATACCACAACTCCTCTCTAGGCACCCTGTCAGATGCGTACGTATGTATGGGTCTACTTTCATTTGTCAAAAGCTAGTTATTTCAACAAACAAAAGTACAACACCATTTACTTGAACGTGTACTTAAATGAAAGTGCACTTTCGTGAATACCGGTTCAGCGAACTGGTAATAAGAAAAAGAATCACTGCAGCGCCAAAGCACGCTACATTGGAGATAAGTGAATATACCTGTTTCCCCACTGTAGTGCAATCTCAAAGTTAGTATATATATAAAAAGTGGTGGGGGTGTGGGGAGAGAAGGCTTTTCCCCCTGCAAAATTGCCTTTGTAGTTTGTCATGTTTTGTTTTTATTACCAGTTCGTTTAACTGGTATTCGCAAAAGTGCACTTTTGTTTAAGAGGACTTTCGCTTAAATGGGGTTGTACTTTTGTTAATCGAAATAATGTGCTTTCGACAACGAAAAGTAGATCCATACACACACACACACACACACAATATATATATATATATATATATATATATATATATATATATATATTTGGCATTTGTTTACTGGGAAAGTGCAACTAGGCATGAATCCCGTTTTCAGTGGCGGCCCGGGGAGAAAAGCTGCAACATCCATAGTTCAATTAATAAACTACATAATATTATCACATAAAGTGCAGTAACAGATATGAGAATTGACATACAGGATAAATAAAATCAGATCAGAAAATCATACAATGAATATTTCACAACAATAATAGGATATGAACACCTAGTAAAGTCAATCAATACTGATAAACAGTGGTAAAGATGTCAAGCATTTTAAATATGGGCAAAAAACTAAGAGAAAAGAAATAAATTCTGCAGTTGGGGGACATTAGGATGTGGAGTTAAAGTAGGGAGCTCTCAGAGAAGTAACTGGTGCTTTGGCTAATAAGAGAAGGCAGAAAAAGAAGAGCATTAGAAAGAGAATGAAGAAGGAGAAAAAGGTTGAGAAGGAAGGAGTAACAGGAAGTGTCAGCCTGGCGTAAGGCATGCACAGAGCCAGGAGTTAAGCAGACATCTCCTTAGAGATTTTTTGAATATGTGTCCACATGGCATTGCTGTGATACCTGTAGGAATACTGTTCCCGATCTTGGACACTTGGGAATGTAGGCAGTAACAGATTTTTTTTTCAGTTTATGGATTTCAAGGAGGTTTAAGAGGGCAATTAGGGAAGTAATGGTTAAGAATGGTTCTGTTTGCTGGGCAAGATGAGGATTTGTATATAATTTTATGAGCAAGGAGGAGTTGGCTGAACTTGAGGTAGTGAGGTAACTCAAGCCAGTTTAAATGTCTGAGGGCAGAGCAGTGGTGGAAGTTGTGCTGCAAATCTAGCTACTTTGTTATAGCAAAACTCAAGTTTTAATCTTGGGGAGATCTGAATGTTGGTGAAAATGGGTGAGGCATATAGTAGTGAAGGAAGGAGGTATGCATTGGCTAGAGTAACTGGGGAGTTGGTAAGCAATCTTTTTGATCTGTAGAGCATGCCCAATTTTTGGTGTGTTGTGTTTCAAATTTCAGATTATCATCTATTATGACACCAAATAATTTTGTGTGAGGTACAACTTCAATTTTCAGTATAGTTGAGAGTACATTTTGAAGGTGTCTCATGTGTGCTTGGGATTTGGGGAGAGATTTGGGGAGAGATATGAATAGTTTTGTTTAAACTGGATTGAGTAAAAGCTGATTATCACTGGGCCAGTTTTCAATAGAGTTGAAAGCCTCTGAGTGATAGATTGTAACTGGAAAGGACTATTAGATGAGCAAATGACAGAGTCGTCTGCATATTGTATACGTGTAGCTTGTTGGGAGGATGTATGTAGATTATTTATAAATATGTTAAAAAGGAGAGGGCCAAGTACAGGGCCTTGTGTGACACTGCATTAACTGGGAGAAAAGATGACTAAGTAGAGAGCTTTTTAACGGGTTGTAGCCGGTTAGATGGGTAGCTAGATTTGCAGCACAACTTCCACCACTGCTCTGCCCTCATCTTGCCCAGCAAACAGAACCATTCTTAACCATTACTTCCCTAATTGCCCTCTTATGTATTTAATTACAATTTATTGACTGGCACAGCCCTACTGGAAGGACAATATTTTCAGAGAGTAAAGAAAGCAAGTTCAGGACAAAGAAGGAATAGAGGTAAAGTAAAGATAGACACCGAAGAGGAATGGGTGGTAGAATGAGGAAGTGTGAACTATTGAGGGTGTGTGTGTGTTTGTGTGTGTGTGTGTGTGTGTGTGTGTGTGTGTGTGTGTGTGTGTGTGTGTGTGTGTGTGTGTGTGTGTGTGGGTATGTACAGTATGTGTCTATATTTATATATGTGTCTCCATATGTGCATATATATATATATATATATATATATATATATATATATATATATATATATATATGTATATACATGGCTCCCTATCAGATCATCGAAAGTTCAAATCTCCGAAGATGACACCATATCGCTGAATATTTGAATTGCCGACAAATGCATGTGTGTGTGTATGTGTGTGTGTGTGTGTGTGTGTGTGTGTGTGTGTGTGTGTGTGTGTGTGTGTGTGTGTGTGTTCATTTTTGAAGTTGCACCCAAGAAATACATAGACATCTGAACTTTGACAGAACTAAACACAAAAAGACCTAATGAAAAACTGGTTCTGAAAAAACTTCATAGATTCATGGGTGTTTACTAGGTGTACGACCACAGGGGCCTTTTTAAGCCTAGCCATGCATCCCAAATCTCTAACAAGCTCTGCTACCCTTGGTAAGTGTAAGCAGGGGTTTGGAAGATGAAAGATTTACAAGCAAGTAACTGGTAGACGAACCATTTACAAGCTGCCAATGTCCATTAGAGACATAGGTGCCAAACTAGGGATGGATTTCCTGTTTCCCACCCAGTTATCCAAGTTATACTTAAATTGGGTTAAAGAGGAACTCTGCTTCACATGGATGGGAGTCCTGTTCCTTTGTCTCCTGACGGCACAGACTAATTATCCACTTCAGCCTGTTGTCCCCTAAGAATTTCGAATTCCACCAGTTGTCCCTATCCTACTGTTTATTTTGTCATTCATCCTTTGTTGACCAGGTTAGTCCCAGTAAGCAAGTAGCCTCTCTTTAGGGAAGACCCAAGTGGTATTTATATTACTAGATACATTTGGCCAGGGCATTGTGGACCTTCCCCTACCCTTTTCAATAGCTATCATGGGTCTTTTACATCCACGTGAGCTACCACCAGCTCAGGCAATGGGCCCACAGTTTAACACCTCATCTGAAGGATGGCACACTCAGGAGTGTAGTACCCATCTTATGCTGTATTGTAGTATCAGCAGTCCGTCTCTCTGGTGTGGGAATAGAACCCACAGCCTTCTGCACCCAAGGCAAGTGCTACCTGTTGCACCATTGACTTTAATTTAGGCCTTTGTCTTTGAGCTAGGGTTGGAAATCTATGAGCTCAACACTGCTGTCACCCTGAGACAGAACAGCTCCCTAAATCTCATGTTTTATTGGGAGACCTCCTATCACACTGACCTGCCAGTAAAGGAGTGGTACCATCTCACTTTGAAGCAAAGCTCGGTGTCAACCTTCCCTTCACTTTTAAGGTAATACCATGATTGCCATTTCTGCCACAGTGTAACTGGAACCTTTATCCTTTCCTGCCCCATTATAAACAATATTTGGCTTTCCATAAATATTTGTTTATTTATTTATTTTGAATTTGTTAACTAGGTGAGAGCACTTATCCCACTGGGCCTCTTTCATTCTCAGTCTCGGGGTAAACATAATAGATACATTGCATTATATACAGAGTGAATGACAGAATGCAGTATATACATATATTACAAAGTGAATGTTGGAGTTGGGTTGATGGTATAAAGTTGATAGATGTATGATATTGTATACAGACTGACTCATAAAATACAATACATACTTCCATTATGTACAGAATTGATATCAGAGTCAACATGCTGAAAGAATCACAGTGAAAAGTACAGTCAGAGCAAGGTATGTCGAGGGAAGAAATGTACAGTCAGAGCAAGGTATGTCGAGGGAAGAAATGTACAGTCAGAGCAAGGTATGTCGAGGGAAGAAATGTACAATCAGAGCAAGGTATGTGGAGGGAAGAAAGGTACAGTCAGAGCAAGGTATGTCAAGGGAAGAAAGGTACAGTCAGAGCAAGTTATGTCGAGGGAAGAAATGTACAGTCAGAGTAAGGTATGTCGAGGGAAGAAATGTACAGTCAGAGCAAGGTATGTCGAGGGAAGAAATGTACAGTCAGAGCAAGGTATGTCGAGGGAAGAAATGTACAGTCAGAGCAAGGTATGTCACGGGAAGAAATGTACAGTCAGAGCAAGGTATGTCGAGGGAAGAAATGTACAATCAGAGCAAGGTATGTTGAGGGAAGAAAGGTACAGTCAGAGCAAGGTATGTCGAGGGAAGAAAGGTACAGTCAGAGCAAGGTATGTCGAGGGAAAAAATGTACAGTCAGAGCAAGGTATGTCGCGGGAAGAAGGGGAATAAGTGATATGACCAGAGAGATAGCCGTTGCATTTTAACAGAGCTTTGAAATGTGCTTTTATTTCTGATTAGAAAATAGGTAAGAGGAATGATCTCTAAGAAAAGAAGGGAGACAGAGCTCCACAGTTTGGGACCAAGGACCGGAAAGGCATGGTCTGTACAGAGAACCCTTGTTTGGTGGGTTTGCAGATGACATGAGTGGTTAGGATGTCTCAGATTGCATGTTGGAACATTTCTGAATAGTCTGGGAGCTATGTGCGGAAGGTGTCAGTCTTGATAAGTTTAAATAGGTTCATAGGTTCATGGGTTCATAGATGTTTACTAGGCTAATGACTGCAAGGTCCTTTTTAAGCCTAGCCATGCATCCCGAATCTCTGACAAGTTCTGATACCCTTGATAAGTGTAAACATGGGCCTGGGAGATGAACCATTTACAGGTTACCTGCTTGCATTAGAGACACAGGTGCCAAACACAGGATGAATTTCTGGTTTCTCATTCCATTGTCCAAATTGCACTTGAATTGGGTCAGGGAGGAACGCTGCTTCTCATGGATGGGGAGACTGTTCCATAGATTAGGTAGTCTCTGGGATACATACCTATCTCTCCTGCAGGTGCTGTTTATATCACAGGAAAGGTTTAAGTCTTTAGAATGGGTAATTCTTCTACTGTTTGTTTTGTGGATATGCAAGAGGTTCATCTGAGTGGGGTCTGACAATGCCCTGTATGGCAGGCATAGATCATCCCTGAAAAGCCTGTAGGAGACAGAATACAGAGACAGGGCCTTGAGATGATCTGCATAGGACATATTACGTACACCCTGTATTCTCTTAGCAAGGAATGTCTGTGGACATTCCAGTTGTTGGATATACCTGGTTAGGTACATACCAAAGGGGGCATTGTACTCAATGATGGGTCTGATGAATGCTGAATACAGTGGAACAATGACTTCCTTGGACTTAGATGCCATACCTTTGTTTATAAGTTGTGCAACATAGAATGATTTCCTCACCGCTGTAGACACATGATGATCAAAGGCTAGATTACTATCTATGTGTGTCCCTAAGTCCCTGACTACTTGGTCATCTCTAAGGGGTGTGTCAATATGATAGTTACCAGGGATGGATGACTTCCCAAAGGATACTATTATGCATTTCTTGGCATTTAGTTTTAGTCCAAGGTCTGACATCAGTTATTTGACTGTGTCAGCCCCTCCTGGAGAGCATTTTTGTCAGTGTGAGATTCAAAGACAACTCCTCGCAGTCATCTGCAAATTTAGTCAGCCACAGAAAACTGAAATTGGCCTTGACGTCTGAGAAGTAAATGTCAAAAAGGAGCTGATCCCTGAGGGACTCCACTTGTGGTTGGCGTCTTTGTAGATGTGGACTCTCCAATTCTAACTTCCTGGGTCCTGTCTGTGAGCCAGTTGGCTATCCACTGGGTGACATATAGGTTTGTACCTAAGCTCCTGAGTTTGTCAACAATTCCCAAGGGGGTACTGTGTCCAATGCCTTGGCCAGGTCAATGTAGGCAGTGTGAATGATTTTGTCCAAATCCATTGCTTTGGTGATCTTCTCAAAGAAATCCACCAGGTTTAGTAGACATGATCTGCCCTTGACAAAGCCAAACTAGGTTGGGTCCAGTATCTGGAGGTTTACTATATCTCTATTGATCATCTCCATGATAATTCTTTCCATGGCTTTACATATAAGACTAGTGAGACTTATGGGTCTGTAGTTTCCAGGGTCTGTAGATGGCCCACCTTTGTGCAGAGGGATGACTGTTGCCTTTCTCCATTCATGAGTAATTCCACAGGTCCTGACAGGTCATGTTTCATGCTATTTAGAAGGCATCCTGGGATATTGTCTGGGCCCATTGATGCGGTGTTCTTGGTCATAGAGAGAGCATTAAGGACCTGTTCTCTAGTGATAGCAGCGGAAGTTATATTTGATGATATTTCCTGAGGGAAGGTTGAGGGGGAGAGAGGAGTAAAGTTGGAGCTGAATTTATCATACAGGAGGTTTGCTGTATCTTCTGGCTCAGTATAGGTGGCTCCATTTACAATCAGCTCTGCACACAATCGTGTATTGCCTTTGAGGTTGTGGACATTGCTAAAGAATGCTCTGTGGTTGTCCTTGGCCTGGGAGGCCAAACTTACCCAAAAATTAGCTTTAGTAGACTTTATTTGTCCTCTGAGTTGTTTGCTTAGTTTGATGAGAGTGCTTTTATTCTTCTGGGTACTGCACCTCCTAATTTTTACCATGATTTTTTTTCCTCCTGTTATACATCTGACTGATTTTGTGATTCCACCAGG
Source organism: Protopterus annectens (assembly GCF_019279795.1). Taxonomy (NCBI): domain Eukaryota; kingdom Metazoa; phylum Chordata; order Ceratodontiformes; family Protopteridae; genus Protopterus; species Protopterus annectens. The sequence goes on from NC_056746.1 coordinate 41,849,652, forward strand.
GTGGCTCTTTTTTTAGTTAGTTCTATACTTCTTCCTGGTGGGTACAGCTGCCTCTATACAGCTATTAACATGCTTGCACAGGGTTTCTGTGAACAGTTCTCCATAGGCAGAAGTGTTCTCATGGTTTATAAGGGCTTGACATTTTGCTAGGTTCTCACTTAATAACAGGAGGTTAGCCTTATAATAGTTCCTGAATGAGCTGGCGGTCCAAGTTTTATTTTTACTTCACAGGAAACCATTTTGTGGTCTGACCCTACCAGGGAAGGCATTCCAGTAGAGGGTGTGCAGCACTCTACCGTATTAGTGAGGACCAGATTCAGTATGGCTGCACCCCTGGTTGGTGTATTGACTATCTGGTCCAGGGCATTAGTGTTTACAAAATCCAGGAATCTCTGTGCATGTACGTTTGATGTCGTATAGGAATCCCAGTTAATAGTGGGATAATTAAAGTCACCCATGAATATGGTATTGGGTTGGATGGTTAGTGTTTCTAATAAGTTTAAATACATGATATGGGTTTCCTGGGTCATAGAGGGGGACCTATAGCTTGCAAGGAAGTGGTATTGGATTTTACCTATGGTTATTTGGACATGGAGCAGCTCAAGTGCATTGTTATGTTTGACCAGCCTTGAAGTATATTTATTTTTGATGTAAATAGAGGCACTTCCACCTTTAGTCTTTGCCTGTGAAGTAGCTGGTCTAAATGTGTGTAAGGCATTATAACCTTGCACTGTTGGTGTGCTCTCCGTGGCTTTCAACCATGTCTCAGACACCGCACAGATATCAGCATTCTCTAGGGTAAAGAGAGCCTCCAGGGAGTGGAGTTTTTTGTTTAGACTCCTAGCATTGAGCAGTAATACCTTTAGATTTTCTTGGTTTTGATTTGCTATGTCAGAAGTACTTTCAGTTTGGCATTGCCTAAAAAAGGCACTATGGGGGAAGAAAATGCTTTAGCTAATATTCAAAAGCCAAGAGGGGAGAGGTGCAGACCATCTCTGGCAAAGCAGCATGTTCTGTTGACCATCTCCTTCCTTGCTGACAAATATTGCACCCCCTTAGAATGACACCAGAAACTAAGGCAATTATTAAAGTCAGTCATCTTTTGTTCATATTATGGCATCATCCTTGGAGAAGGTAAAATACTACTCAATGCTAGGCTCATACCAGGCTTATACCAGCCTGATGTACATATTCTGAGAGCTGTATGACATCTCTCTTCATATAGTCTAGTCTATAATCCAGTCAAATAGTTGAGAGGCAAGTTAAGTCAGCACATTGTTTCACAGGAAACCGGTTAACTGTTTCAATTGTTTTGCAATGGTGTTCATTTCTTGGGGCCAGAATAAATATTCTTTCTGGTAAAAGCCCCAGTGGTTTGTCGGGGGGGGAAGATGCTGCTTACTCTCTATCAATCAGGCCACAATTCAAACATTTAATGATTTAAAGGCTATAAACCCCCCATGACCACAATCCCTTGTTATGGTCTTTAAACTGGCAATAAAACTGCTGACATATTTTTGTCTTACCAGTTTTCCCAGTTTTGTAAGGTATCCCGATACCCAAATGCCAGTAGAACTAACTGGAACTGTAAGTTGGAAATGTCCTTGTTGAAAAGGTGTACTGCAGGTTTGCCATACCAGACCATTCTTATCTTTGAGGCCTAGGTGCTGCAGTACTACATATCCTCCCATGTTTGCATTTTTCCTCATCCTAGTATGCGTAGTACGTGGCCTTATTCATAGCTCTCCATATTTCTCTACATCAGTTTATTATTTATTTTTCCATACTAATCTATACATAATTCTACTGGAAGTTACTAGATTTTCTGGAAATTGAAATTGCACTAATGCTACATCACTTCAGAAAGTCCTACATAAGCATTGCTTTGAGAACAGAGTAATACCCTGCTCTGCTCCACATGCACAGATACAATTCTTGGCTACCCTAGATCCTTTGCCTTTTGATTTAGGGAGGGTCTGAGCTACTCCTATCTCCTATCATATGATGCCATGCCAATAAAGATGTCCTTACAGAAATACCTCACTAAAAGAATCACAGGCCTAAAGCAGATGCCTTATGCTGACCATCGAAAAAAACTCCAGCTATACTCTGTGGCATATCGTCTACTCAGAGGCGATCTCTGCTTAACATACAAGGCCATGTCAAACCCTGAGCTGTTGGACATGCTCAACTTAAAGAAATCCCAATCACTCAGAGCCACAAGCTCCAGGGATTTAAACCTTGTCACCACAATGAACAAAACATGCTGGAGGGATAAGTTCCTAACCCAGAGACTCCCCATACTCTGGAATAGACTGCCCATACATGTCAAGCAGAGTGCCTCTTTGGCCCTCTTCAAAAGGAACCTTGACGATTGGATGGGAGATAGGAAATTCACCCCAGGGATCACGTCAGTCACTCTGCTAGACAGGGGTCCAGGGAAGTAAATATTGTGGGAAGAAATATCCAGGGAATTCTTATGGCTAGGCTTATATAGGCTCTAGGGCTGATAGCCTAGTACCAACCTATGAACCTATCTGCTGCCCTGCTGGAGGAATTTGGCCACATTTTCTATCAAGAAGAGTAAAAAGTTACCAACCAGCCAGAGTGTCATTGAACTTGTAAAACAAGACAGTGTTAGTAGCATCCGATCCCAAACAACCTTTCTTTTCCCTTTCTCCTTGTAAAAACTTTATTTTTTGACAAATCACTGTGATGATCTAAGGATTAAAATCACTAAATAATGGCATGCATTTCAGTTTCAGACTTCATATCCTTCAGAAAAATGCATGCTAACACAGATCTTGTTATTCCAGCAACGTTCTAGGTTTATAACAGCAATATTTAAACTGTATCCTTATTTTTGGGCCTTTGTCCCCCATTATGTCATGCTTTATCCAGATTTCTTGTGCTAAGAGGTTGAGAGATATGGATAGCACTGCTCGTATTATGTTCTTAGCTTGTTATTAATCTGTCTCTTAACACCCACAGTTGAATCTACTTCAGCCATTTCAATTCACTCTGAAATTCTTCATCTTCTCTGTGTCTTCCCTTTCCTTTTAACTTCTAAAGGTATCTTCTTCGGGAGCTGATAACTGTACTTCACATAACTTCATGTTTGTATCTGTATGTTGTTTGCATCACAAAGTGATGTAAATTGTGTAAGAGAGTGAAGCAATACTGCTGACTGCATTGTTGTAGTGTTTTCCTTGATTTTTGCCTGCATTATAAACAAATACGCAGTTACACACAAAACAGATTACCCATGCTACACACGGACCAGTATCACTACTTCATTCCTAATTCTCTGTGGAGATATACACCCACAAAAATAAACAAATATGCAGTTACACACAAAACAGATTACCCATGCTACACACGGACCAGTATCACTACTTCATTCCTAATTCTCTGTGGAGATATACACCCACAAACATATCCAAAAATGGCATAAGCAGCTAAATGGACTATACGGTAAAAATGAAACAGAAAAACAATAAACCAAAAAGACTGACCACTTCACAAATTAGCAAGTTTAGTTGATAAACTGCAACAATGCAAACTTTTGAATATAAGACTTTTTCTCAATGCAACAGTTTAAGACATCAGTTCAGCATTTATATAACAATTTAAAATCACAGCCAGCCTACCAGCTGAAACTAATTAATTCAGTAAAAATTAACCCTTTAATTCACCAATAAAACCACATGACATAAAAACAATGTAAGAACAATATAAAATACAACCATACAAAAACAATTTTATAAATCTTGCTATTTAAATCATTTATATTAATTCTTTTGAAAGTATTATTGTCTTCCAAAAGTTGTAACATAAGTTGACTGTATTTTATTACATCCATTATTATGTTTTTTTCTCCTTTATCTGCCTGCTTTATAACTACATCATTTCTAAGATACAAGTTAAGTAACTATTTCCTTTCATCATTATCTAAGTTAAAATAATTGTTAGCTTTTTTCTTAAAAAACAAGTCATGGATATAATTTTCACACATTTTTAAAAAAGCATTAACTGTAGAAGAGCTGTTAGGTATAAAGCTATTGGTTCTCTTCAATGCCCCATCATAACAACCACCCTCATTTTTAAACATAAGTTTTAAGTCCAAATTTCTCACAAATAATCGGTCAGTTAAACAGTCATTCAGACATCCATCCTTTCATGGATTAAATGTTAAGCCTCTGTCCAGAACTTTCAATTCAGCATCTTGGAACTGTACACTAGATAAATTAACCACAGTACATCCAACAACATTTAATTATTTTTGGTTTGAGTTACTGGTCTTACCTTTATAGGTTTATTTGGTCCCAGCTACATTGGTGTGGAGTCCTTCCACTGCTCACAGATCTCATTGAGTGCTGTATCTCTCTTGGGAGATTCAGCTGTACTTTGTTCTTCCCTAAAAAAAACAGTATTGTTTGGTCTTGCACCTTCCTTCATATAATCCACTTTCTTTTGTAGTCTTTTCTACTCTCACTGCTTCAGTCGAAGTAGCAAATCATGAATTTTCCATTGCAGGCCTATTTTCTTCCAAAACATTACTTTTACAAACAGAGAAAGAGTCCAAAGCTTTAACTGCTTCGCCTATATGCACTAGAACATCGCTGACATCATCATGCTCTACTTGTATTACTTGTAGTAGCTGCACCAGAATGAATAGATGCATTTTGTATCACAGAAAGTTGTTTTACTCATTTTTCAGAGAAATTACTGTACTGATGTTCACTCTTTGGCCAGGAGAATACATGACCATTTTTAAAGTCATTTAATTCTCTGATAATTTTATGTTTTTTCATAGCATTTTAAATTGTTATATAAATGCTGAACTGATGTTTTAAACTGTTGCACTGAGAAAGAGTCTTATACTCGAAAGCTTTGCAGTATTGCAGTTTATCGAATAAACTTATGTGAGACGGTCAGTCTTTTTGGTTTATTGTTTTTCTGCGATATACACCCACACTTCAGGCTGCTCAATAATTACACTTCTCCATCACCAAATAATTGAAAACCATCTCAACCACTATGCCCTGAGTTCTTGACTTTAAATAGTCATAGTGTCACCAATAAAGTACCAGAACTTCAAAGCATGGGTCTCCTCACATAACAACAGATAATTTGTCCCTTAGTGAAATCTGGTTTAAACCCCCCATTAAAAATGAAGAACTGTTTAACTTACTACAGTTTATCACAAAGAAGTCACTGTGTATAATTGCAGTACACATTTCATCAAATACCTGTTCCTCTATCATTAAAGATATACTATCATGAACCACAAATAATATCCCCCAAATAGCTTACACTTAGCTTATACTTAGTAATTTTAACAATAATTCAATATCTGAAAATTATAGCTGTAATACCATCAGTCTATATCACTTTACTTGATTAATTAATTGCGCACCAGTTCAGTCAAAGACTAATAAGAATACAGCCCTTGATCGGATATTAAGCAATGCTCCTGACAAAATTTCAGCCACAGGCTCATTTCCAGGCTCCCTAAGTGCCACATCATACATCCTAGTTTAAAACACCCCAGATTTCACTTTAATGTGTAACCAAGGCAGGTATGACCCTAGCCCTGAGCGGCATCTTACCATCACCAGGAATGATACCTCAGTATAAGGAAAAAATGATAAATTTAAACAATTGGCTAAGTTTCTGGTGTCATGCAAAGGGGATCCAGTATCTGTCTGCCTGGGATGACATGCTTGACAAGCCTCAATGCTTTGCCAGAGATGGCTTGCACCTGTCACCCCTGGGATTCAGGATACTGTTAAAGGCTCTTGCCACCCCCCATAGTGCCTTTTTTAGGCAAGGCTCAAAAGACAAATCCAACACCGTAACAAGTACCAACGACAAAAAACTGAGGGTTATGCTGCTCAATGCTAGGAGTTTAAACCTCAAAATGCACTCTCTCGAGGCACTCCTCAATATGGAGAGCATCGATATTTGTGCAGTAACGGAGACCTGGTGCAAAGCTCAAGAGAACACCCCAGCGATACCAGGCTACAACTCATATCACACATTTCGGCCACAAAACCCAGACCGAAATACAAAGGGAGGAGGCGTATCCATATTCATCAAGGATAGCCACACCTCCAGACTAGTTGCAAAGTATGATGCCTTGGAGATCAGCCAAGTCCAACTTACAATGGGCAAAACTGCAATTCAGATTGTAGCTTGCTACAGATCACCATCCCTGACCCACGACACCCACTCCTTGTTCCTCGAGACACTGGAAAACCTAAAGGTCCAACTGAACACCCTTATACTGGGTGATTTCAATTACCCAAACATTAACTGGGAAAACTATGGAAGCACTAATACCTTTGCTCAGCGCTTCCTCGAATATATAAACCCAAATGCCCTGGACCAGCTTATTAGCACCCCCATGAGAGGTAACGATATACTGGACCTGGTTATCACCAACATGGGGGATAAATGCCACATACCTGTGGTAAATTCCTCATTGGTCAGATCAGACCATAAACGCATCACCCTAGATATCCACATACCACCCTCACCCCCTCCCAGGGAAACCACAGTAAAAAAACTTCTCCAAAGCAAATTTTATGCCACTCAAGACAGAGCTGGCAAATTTTGTTACTCCCACGCAGAATGTAAATATGATTGAATCTGCTGTATCCTACACAAAAGCACTGTACAAGCACTTACACTAGTGCATGGACCGTGCTATCCCAAACAAGACCAAGACCCATTCCTTTAAAAAGAGGAAACCAGTCTGGTGGACCCTGAACATAAATAAGCTCTACAATAGAAGGATGAAATTATTACAAAAAAAAGGTTAAAACCCAGGAATGGAAGTGATCCCTGACCAACCTTAGCAAAAAGCTAAGAACCCTCATAAAAACCTCTAAGACAAACTTTGAAAGAAAAATCGCAACAGACACCAAAGACAACCACAAGGCATTTTTAGCTATATCAAGAACCTACACTGCAACACTCAGATCTGCTCTGAGCTGCAGCATAATGGGTCAAAAGTCACGGAACCAACTGATATCGCCAACATATTGGCAGAGGGGTTCAGTGCAAACATTACCCCACCCTCACCAGCTAGAGGGCCCGCATCCATACTAGATGACCGTGCTGCCCCTGAAATCACAGACACCCATGTGAAAACAGCACTCTCCAAAGCACAAAACACAGCATCCATGGGACCTGACAGCATCCCAGGTTGCGTGATACACGAACTCCAAAACAAATTAATCCCGCACCTTAATACCATGTTTAACCATAGTTTCACCTCAGGCTATGTGCCCACAGAGTGGCGCATGGCAACAGTCATCCCACTCCACAAAGGAGGTGCCACCACTGACTCTGGGAACTACCCCCCCATCAGCCTGATGAGCCTATTCTGTAAGGCCATGGAGTGCATCATCATGGAACTCATAAACAAGGACATTGGGAACCTACAAACTCTAGACCCTACCCAGTTTGGGTTCGTAAAGGGACAGTCATGTCTCCTCAATCTGGTTGACTTTTTCGAAAAGGTCACTGAGGCAATAGATTAAGGGAAGGTGGTCCACACAGCATGCCTTGATCTTGCCAAGGCCTTCGATACCATTCCCCACTCGGGAATTATAGACAAACCCATTAACATAAACATAAACCCCTTAAATTCCAAGGTGGGTTGCCACCTGGCTCACGGATAAAACCCATTCGGTGAGAATAGGGAACTCTAGATCAGACTCCAAACCTGTGACTAGTGGAGTACCACAAGGCTCAGTATTGGGACCCCTCCTGTTCTGCATCTATTTCTCTGATGTACAAGCAAACACGGAGGGATTATGGCTAACAAAGTTTGCAGATGACTGCCAACTGGGCGCCATAATTGAGACTCCTACTGATGTAGACATCCTTCAGAGGGGTCTCACTAATACAGATACATGGTGCCAAAATCACGGCCTCAAGTTAAATGCCAAAAAGTGCATTGTCATACCTTTAGGGAAAAACCAAGTACCAATGAATTACAACATAGGTGGCAGCCCACTTATCGCAGAGAGTGTGATAAGAGACCTAGGGACACAGGTGGATAGTAACCTCTCCTTCGGCAACCACATCGCTAAAGTGGTTATGAAATCCTTCTACATGGCCCATCTTATCACAAAGGGGTTTGCATCTAGGAATAAGGAAGTTGTTGTCCCCCCTCTACGCATCACTCATTAGACCCGTAAGTGAATACAATGCCCCATTCGGGATGTACCTTACAAGACATCTGCAACAACTGGAGAGGCCTCAAAAGTACCTCACAAAGAGGATAACAGGCCTTAAACACATGCCCTATGCCATGAAGCAAAAAAAACTCAAACTATACTCGGTTGCATACCGACTACTCAGAGGTGACTTATGCCTAACATACAAGGCTATGGCTAACCCCGAATTGCTGGAAATGTTTCACCTAAGGAAAACCCAATCCACCAGAGTTACATGCTCAAGGGACATTAACCTGACAGTAACAATAAACAGGACTTGGAGGGACAGATTCTTGTCCCAGACACTCCCCTTGCTCTGGAATAAGGTCCCCATATATGTGAGTCAGAGCCCCTCACTAGCGCTCTTCAAGAGGAATCTTGATGAGTGGATGGGAAACAAGAAATTCACCCCGGGAATCATGTCTGTGGCCCTGCTTGACAGAGGCGCAGGTAACTAAACCTCATGGGAGGCGAAAGCCGAAACATTTTGGCTAGGCTTAATTATGCCCCAGGGCCAATAGCCTAGTACTTACCTATGAACCTATGAACCTATAATCTCATTTATCTAGCATTCTGTCAAATCACACAGTTGTCTCTAAATCCTTACCTGTAGATCAAGTAGTCAAAAATATAATTTTACTTACTATTTCTGCTCAAAAGTCAGACTCCACCATGAAAAAAGTGTCAGAACTAAACCAACTGCTTGCCTTACTAGAACCATGAAACAGGTAATACAAGAAAGAGACAAAGAATGGAAACAAATATATAAAGTCAACTCTGAAATCTTCTACCAGACATATGATCAGCTAAGAAATCCCTCTCAGAAACTCATCCTAAATGACAAAAACATTCCTTCACCCAGCTTTAATATAATAACCATTCTAATCAAACAGGATATTTGGCATCCATAAACAAATTCCTGAAACCTGAAAAAAGTACACAGCCACAACTCCTACCAGATATAACAAAGCAAAGCATTATTCATTGATTCAACACGTACTTAATTCAAATAAAATCTGCAGCACTAAAGAACAGATTACTCATTAGATACGCTTCAGTTTCACCAACAGCAAAAATTATCAAAAACAGAGGCACAGGATAAATGTTTGCAGTGACAAAATCTAAGGCACCCATATATATATATATATATATATATATATATATATATATATATATATAAATATATATATATGTATATATATATATATATATATATATATATATATATATAAATATATATAAAAGGGTCATTATTGCTTGATCGAGATCTCACAATCTCGATCAAGCAACATCGAAACCTATTAAAGCAAAAATGCACTAGATTGAAAGTGCACTTTCACAAAGCCGTTTCTCAGAACCGGAAAAAAAAAATAAAAATTTGCCCCCCCACACCTCCCTACTTAAATATACTAACTCTGAGGTCACACTACAGTGGGGAAAAGGATATATTTCCTTTATCCCACTGTAAAGCACTTCAGAGAACCAGCTTTTGTGAAAGTGCACTTTCGATTTAGTGCACTTTCGCTTAAATGGGTTCGATCTTCTGGTTGTCGAGAAAGTGAGTTTTCGACAATCAGAAGTAGACCCATATATGTATATGTATTTTATAAATATATATATATATATATATATATATATATATATATATATATATATATATATATATATATATATATATATATATATATATATATATATATATATATATATATATATATGGTTCTAGGTTATAACATCGACAGCTACTTTCACCGACAACAGAAACATCGACACCACATAATTGACAAACCATAACCACGACACCTCACATGCCCGACAAACAAGTAACCGACAGTCCACAAACACGAAACCCCATACACTGCACACACCACAATAACAACAATCAACTAACAAAACACATCCCCTATCCAAAAACCACACACAGAACACAAGCACACCAAAATTCTCACAAACCCACACTAAACCTCACACACACAACTATGTACAACCCTAACCCAAACCCTTACCCTAAGGTCCGTCACTATCGCACACTCAGCTAACCCACGCCCTAACCCTAACTCATTTAACCCTCCCCTAACCCAAAAAATAGTACTACCACACACTTACCTAACCCGCGCCCTAACCCTAACTCACTTAACCCGCCCCTAACCCAAAAAATACCACTACCGCACACTTACCTAACCCGCGCCCTAACCCTAACTCACTTAACCCACCCCTAACCCAAAACATACCACTACCGCACACTTACCTAACCCGCGCCCTAACCCTAACTCACTTAACCCACCCCTATCCCCACAGACTGTCACTATCCACACTTACCTTACTCGCACCCTAATGTCCGTCACCACCGCATACTCACACAGCCTTCTTTCCAAGTCACTATCCCTGGCGTCGGCGTTTTCATCCATAGCGTCGGTCTTCCGAATGTCGATCATCTGGCGCCCGCTAATCCGTTGTCGGTGATGTCGGCTGTCGATCTTCTAACCTAGACCCATATATATATATATATATATATATGTACCTGTGTGTTAATCTATGTATGTATATAAACAATGCAATCAAGCATTCAGAATAGTTTTTTCAAGTAAAAACATTATAACATATTGAGAGTTTATCAATCGCCACTTCATGTTATAGCTGTTAAAACATCTTGGAAAATAAGGCCCAAGATGGAATAGTCAACAGAAGTCTCTGGACAATCAAAACTAGAAGAGATGTCAGAAAGGGCTAGTATTAAACAGTTGTAAATCTGGTACTGACATAGTCTCTTGTAAATATCTAAGAGGAACTGAAGGGAATGGCAGCTCACATTTGACATAGGGCTTCTAATCAAGGGCGAAGAAACAAATGGAAGCAGAGAGACTGGTAGTGTAATATATAAGCTTAAGGCAAGAACGGCGAATAGAAGAAGAAACATAAAGAGCAAGTAACAGCAAATAAGCAGGCCGTCCAAAGGAAAGTGACTTCAGGATAATAAAATATAGAAAGAAATCACCAAATAAAGCTCGAAGAGAAGTAATACGTAATACTCCGCACGAGAAGCGAGATAATACCTTTAGTCAATACTTTATTTTGGAACAGTTGCTAACTACGCCAAAATCTTACTTGTACAAGGATAAGTGGATCTATGTCTAACTGCTTAGTTCAACAATTGTGTAGATAATTGCTTAATTAATTTAACTGATAAAAATTGAATAATTAAATAATTAGCTAATTTGTTGTATGATAATTGAATTATTGAACTTGATAATTGGATAGTTAGATAACTGAGCAGTTCATTTACATGATAATATATTTATTAATTAATGGAAATGAACAGATAGCTTTCAGTTTGAATAGGAATCTGCCAAAATAAAACAAAACATTTTTGTTATTTCCAATTCATATTCTTCACACAACGTCTTTCTTACCTATAATTACAATCACTATCATATACTTGCTTGTGCCTTTCATTTTAATGTGTTTTAATAACTATTTCCATCCAGACTTTACTTGTGTGTATCATTATCCATGTTTTTCATTGTTAGAACTGCCTTTGTGGTATCCCACTAATTTCTAGGGTTCTAGCAGTTCTCCAGCATTTTGACATTATCACTACTATCCAGGAATGCAGTTAACCTGATCTAGCCAAGTTCTACAGGCTACTTATTGCTTTTTCCATTTTGCTAAAGGAGTGACAGAGATATGTATCACATATAAAAAGATGAAGCTGCATTTATTTCTGTTAAACATACTTTTTCAAAGTGTTTACTGTTTGTGTCGCAGAATTATACCTACCATTTTGGTGACAAATTTTTGAACATTTTCGTTTTTCTGGTTCTGCACACAATTTCTCATCCATTCATCTCTGGGGCATGTCATTACTAGCGTTTACCTTACCTTGTCTATTGTGAATAGCTATCCATCTTCCACAAATTCCAAAATCCAAGGTCTGTTTACTCCCCAAATACCCTGATTTAAACTAATCCCCATAAATACCACTCTAAAACTGCTTGAAAAACAGCTATAGGATCTGTGGGATTTATGCATCATGAAATGAAATTAACCATTTGGACTCCATTAAAATGAGGAAAGGTGAAGCTATATAACGGCTACATAAACAGACATGTAAGCAGCATGTAAAATAATTCGGTACTGAAAAAGTGTTTTAGTCCTGTTCCATTTTCTTTGTATACAGCATATGCAGTTCACTGGCCTATCCTTCAGTAAGTTATTAAACTGATATTATGAACAGTAAGCTGTGCTGCAACATCAAATTAAAAATATATATTTGATTTGTTTTCCCTTACTATTCATCAGTTTATTTATTTACTTGCTTTTGTTTACTGGGAAAGTCCAACTGCTCTTTTACTAGCAATAAATCTTACAAACTGTGATTTTTTTCAGGATTGGAGTTTTAGCTTTGAAAGATAACTTGTTCCTGTTATTTGCATGTGGACACGTTGTGATATTTTTTAGTTCAAAGTCCAACTGGTCACTGAGCTCCTTTTCAGTGGAAGCTCAGGAAGAAAAGCCCCATGTTACAATAATACTTGAAATGGAGTCTTAAAAAAGAAGCATAAAATAATGCATGAAACAAGAACATACATCTGTAGCAGTCACTGATTGTAACATGTACACTACTCATACTAACATATTAGACAAAATTGAAGAATATAGAAAGGAAACAGGAATATAAAGCTGAAACCAGTTTCTAAACAATGCTAGTTATGTTGTAAGAATGAACACCAGAATGTGTATTTAAAGGGAGGATATAGTTAATTCTAGTAGAGTTACAATAAATGAATATAGGAATAGCTGATACTGGAAGGAATTATTTACAAAATATTTTAAAATGTACAATTTATTCACACTGGAGGCTTACTTTTTAATCCCAGCAGGCTTAGCAATGATCACTACAGATGATGATGTCAGAGAAGGAAAGTAAAGATTATCCTGGTGATTTACAAAAATATAACCATGAGTTCATTAGGTGGATTTTAACAGGGGAAACTGGAGGGTTAACCTCAGTCCAGTAAACTTTAGAAAAATATCTGAAATTAAATTATTTTATAGGGTATGCAATAAAAAGGCTATATATCAAGTTTTCAATGCAGCTAGAGACACAAGGTCTGTACTAGGAAGCTTTCTGTATTGTACTTGGATTAAACTAATTGTTACTTTTGAAGCATGAGGGAATGCAATTGTTTTATGACTTCCAGCATCTTCCAAAGATCTGAGGAAAAGCCCTTGTCTGTATATTTTTAGGGTCTATATCAGAACATCGAAGTTTTAAAACTTTGAATGTTCTAATATCGACCCATTTTGAGCGAATGTTAAAAATAGCAAAGCTGCAGAACACCAAATTCTTTCCTAGAGAAGGAATTTGGTTGGCCAGTCTGTGGCTTCGCTATTTTCAGCGCTGTGGTGGAAATTTATGGGTCAGGTTCAGGTAAGTGTGTGATTGTGTGGTTGTTAGGATTAGGTGTGGGTTAGGTGAGTTAGGGTTAGGGGTGGGTTAAGTGAGTTAGGGTTCAGGGCTGGTTATGTAAGTTAGGGTTAGGCTGCGGGTTAGGTGAGTGTGCGATAGTGACAGACCTTAGGGTTAGGGTATGGGTTAAGGTAAGTGGATAGATAGTAGTGTCTGTATAGTTTAATGTAGGGTTAGTTGTAGGATTATAAGTGTATGTGTGTGTATTGAATGTTTGATATTATGTGGTTTAGATATTTTAGGTTCGATGAAATAGCGTTCGCTATTTTCATCTTTTGATAACGTGATATAAATGCTATTTTTACAGGTAAATGCTAAATGCTGCCAGATTCTAGCAATGGGGGTTTTGGCCTGGGAACTAGAAATCAGATGACCAGAAATTATGTCATTCTGCAACCTATCCCAGCAGTAATAGTTCAGATATTAATTTGAAAAGTCTCTTAGTGAGACAGAGCATTCTGTATTCTGTCTTGGACCTGACAACAAGAAGTCCCATTCACCACATCATCTGCCTTGCTCTAATGAAGTAAGTTTCTAGGGAATAGTATAATTCTTTTAGATTCAGTCAGGAATATGGTAGATGTTTTTCTTTATCTCTCTGAGCCTGTATTGCAATGTTATTTAAATATTTCATGTAGTTTTGAACTCTGATATCACTGTGAATATATATTTAGTATTGTCTTTTTCTTTTATGTATTATTAAATATATTTAAACCTTTCATTGTGGCTGATCTGTGTAGAGATATTTAAGATTCAAGAGTACTTGCATATTTATTTAGTGACACTGTGTGGGACACTCCTAACAGCCTTGCTCTTGGTCAAACTACCATTTGTATTAATATTAATATTACACAGTAAGATTGGACACCCTTTGTTAAGGGCCTTAATGCAGCTGATAAGGTGTGACTGGTGGCAATGCAAACTACCTTATAGTTTGGGCAGAAGGGAGCATAGCTAGTAAACCTGTGTCAGCCTTTCCCAGGTGTATGTTTGTGTGTGTGTGTGTGTGTGTGTGTGTGTGTGTGTGTGTGTGTGTGTGTGTGTGTGTGTTTAAATTAAACCTCAAAGAGTATGTGTGCCAGCTACTTGGGCAGAGACACGAAGCACTGATTGGACAGAGAGGGTGGTGGAGGTCTTGGCTTGGTCACTCAGCTGAGATCACCACTATATAGCTGTGTCAGTGGGGGAGTGCTATTGAGGATATGGAGGAAGAGTGAGGAACCAGCCCCAGACTGACTGTGGTCTCTGTGTGCTGTTAAAGGAAATTTGAATTGATACAAAGAGCTGCATCTGGAAATACTGTGTGTGTACTTGTCATCCTCTCAGTGCGTATCTCCTACTGTTGCCAGTGGTGAGGATTGAGGCTCCTTGATTACTGGTCCAGTGGTGGGTCGTCCCAGTTTGGATAAAGTATTAAAGTTCATTGCAATAGTTTCAGTGTGAGGTTAAGACAGGGAGTTGACTGTTTGGCCCTATTGTAGGACAATATATTTAAACAGATATTGGAAAAAAACTAAGATCTTTCCCATGTAAGCTACTAATGCAACTACCCTCCAAAGCTGTATTGTGTGGTGTTACTGATTTCACAGTAAGATAACATGTGTCTGGACAGGTGCAATTTTCTAATTTATAGTCAATGCACTGAAATATCAAACTAAAAAAGGAACTCCTTGACAAGCTGCCATTCCAATGCATAACAAGAAAAGCTACTTGACCCCCTTTTGGTTAGTGATTGGATGATTTGTATATTTGGATCTTTGTTATGTTGTGGCTTCAGTTCATGAATTACTTTATATTACAGGAGTTTTAACTTTGTTCAGGTGATAGCCACTGCTATGCATCATTTTGAACATATTTTTGACATAACATTCCAGCTTTGTATTTTTACTTCTCACACCGCAGTAGAAGGCCTCACTGTCTGACCTTACTTGCTTTACAGTAACTTTTCCACACTTGCAGACTGACTCCTGATCTTGAAATGATGGAATATGCTGGAATTTAGAAGTTGTAACAATTGACTGCTTTGCTTATCTCTGACATAATTTCCTCTGTATACCCACTGCAGGTGGCACATATGAGTTTCTTGTCATCTGTAATATGGCAGTAAGGTCCTTCACAGATCTATTCATCCTAGCTCATATACACAGTTTAGCTACTCTGCTCCACATGAACCTTAGTTGATCCTTGAACTCCTTTAACTTGGGGTACACAGAGGTTAGAGGGTGCTTGGGGGTGTATGGGGCTCCTCAGTTAGTTTAATCAGCATTGTGCTGAATATCAAGGTTTGATCACCCATAGAAAGGAACTGCTCCTGTCCATGGAGATCTCTACTGCCCTGAACCAGTTATCCTCTTTCAATGGTTGATAGTTTGAGCAAAGCAGCCTGTGTTTCTACCCATAAAATAATTTCCTCAAAAGAATATGAGCCAATTTCTGCCTTCTCAGCTCTGTTCAGGTGAACTTACTTCACTGACATTGATTCACTCCCTACAGACAAACATAAAATGAAATATAAATTTATTTATAAGTTTAAATCATTATAAATAACTAGTAATCAAAGTCTGTCCTTAAGACCACATACAAAATATGCACTATTTCCACTATAGATCCACCAACCACACACAAATATGTTCCTCAATGAACAACCATAAAGTGTTCAGTGTTTAGGTTGTTCAGAAATATCAGAGAGAGTGATAGGGTGCTATAGGACTGGCAGTCTACACAACAGACGTCCAATACAAGGTCATCACTCTGTAAAAGGGGTGATGGAGTGAGCTGGCTTTGAGCTTAGATTAACTACCCTGATGGTCAGGGTAGGAGAAGGGGCCTTGCTAATGACCTGCTAATAGAGAATGAAAGAATAGACAAGGAGGAAATGGGTTTTACTTTCATGGTGGGGGATATGCCAGTCATAGACTGTAAGATTCTGAAGGTGGAGGATCTGACTGAGGTCTCGGACCATGAGAGATTCAACCCCTAGTATGAGACAGTACCAGAGAGGATAAATTTATGCTTCATCCTAACCAGAGCAATATGCATTCAGGGCTATCCAGGAGCAGACACCATTAGCCAAAAGGCTTTCCCTCTTGCTCCTTGAATCTAAACTGCTTATATATAAGCATCATAGAAAAATTAGCTTGATAGCATATTTGCTTGTATAGACAATGTGTGAGACGTCAAGCACCATTTTGGGCAGGGGAAAAGTTCATTTCCTCCCACCCCCTTAATTACACATAAGTACAATGGATTTTAAAGTATATTTTTCCATTTCATTCTTTCTTGCTATCATTGCAGTCCTACTCAACAGACTTTACATTTCAAGCCATAATCAGAAATACCATCATGGAATTTAAAAAAAAAACTGTTTCAAAAGAAGTGTTTCTCACCTGTACCACCTGATGTAGCGGTGGTATAATTTGAACCCCCCCTACCAATCTTTAAATACACTACTTCCAAGGTTGTGCCATCTTGGAGAAAATGGAGTACAAAGGATTAGTCCAGATACAATAACTTTAGCTACTGGATCTAGGAGGCTCTCTCTCTGACTGATACCCTCCCTGTGGGGAAAAAATATGAAAGGATAGGCTTTTGAGATATTTGAGCTAAGCTAAAACACCAAGCAGTAGTAGTAAGAAATATGGTTTGCTATCGTATGTCCAAAACTGCATCGGTTGACTGATCAAAATGTTGACCTGAAATGCTAAATACAGATTATCGATAGAGCAGCCAAATCATAACTGAATACATCAACACTTGTAGTTCTATGTATTTGACATAGCAGAAGGTGACATCATTCACCTATGCTATGCACCCTAGCATACTGTTACACTCTACGGTGAATGGTACATGTACTTAACTATTTTGCAGGAGGGCAATCCCCCAGCACTCCCCACACCCCTTGCAAATTATGTATACCAACTCCAAGATCACACTACAGTGAGGAAATTGGGTAATTCCCTGTTCCTTACTGTACCGCGATCTCTACTCAGAATGCCGAACTCAGATAATTGAAGTAACTTACCCATTCACTGTAGTGTATTTGATTTTACATGGTTCTTCATTCTGCCTCCTTGAGAACTGTGTTTCGACTACTCCAGGCTGGATTGCCTGCCATTCGGACATCCGATAGTAAACTGAGAAATATTTGTAAATTAAATGCCAAACATTAGTAAAAATCTTGTTGCGACCAAACTTTCATCACTTTTTCAAGTTCTCCATACCAAAACAACAAATCTTCTTGTTGTGCCTAAAAATAGCTTCACTTCTTAGTAGAAAAACAACAAATCTTTATTGGGTGAAACTTTTATAAATTGGCAGGTAAGTGCTGTACTTATGTAAAGAAACTGGAAAAAGATCTTGTATTTGTACATATTTCAAAAGCACATATTTCTTTGATTGAAACTCTGTTATCTATTGGATTCAGTATTCTCCTGTTTTCTGTTTTATTATTTACCCCTAAATATTTTAATAACCTTCATTATTGCTTGTCCTTTAGAGAATACTTGCAACATCTTGAGAGTACTTATGCTTGTTTTAGTGACACTATGTCTGCTCCTGAAAACCTTGCTGCTTTGGTCACGCCCTACCATTTGTATTAGTATTAATTTTACACAGTATAATTGGGTATCCTTGGTAAGACCCTTAGGGTAGCTGACTGGTGCAGCATGATTACTTCAGAGTCTGGGAAGAAAAGGGCACAGTTTGTAAATCTGTGTCAGCTCTTCCCAGGTGTGTATGTGTGTGTGGAACTCAGATATCCAAGTGTGTCTGTTAGCTACTAGGAACAGGGACACAGAGCTCAAAAGTGGTCAGTGTGTAGTTTTGTGTGGGCCTGGAGAGAGATAGAGAATCCAGCTCCAGGTCTGGAGTGTGCTCCCTATGTGCTCTTAAGAGAAATTGTGCTTGGTACAAGGAGCTGCACCTGAAAATACTGTGTGAATCCATCTTTGCTCTTAGTGACCATTCATCACCGGAGTCAGTGGTGAGGATTAAGGCTCCTTGATGCTGGCCTGGAGTAGGGACCTGTGGGAGGAATAAAGATGCCTTGTTGAAGTTTCAAGTAGTTTAGTCAGTTAAATAGGAAGATGGATGAATGTCCTTACCATTAGAACCTTTATTTGCATCTCTGAAATGCAAGCACTCTGTTCCTGTGTTTTGTAGCAACCTCTTAATGAACTCTTAGCTATATGAGTAGTTACTTATGAGGGACTATGGGTTCATGGCTACTGCATTAATGGTCCAGTCAATGACTTGAGTCACTAATGCCCTTATACTGCTCAAAGCTCAATATGACATCACAGGAAATGTGAACCAAAATTTCTTATCTCAGCTCATAAGGGAATGAAATGAAAAGCTGAAGGCATATTGGATGAAACAGAGTACAGTTAAAACATTTGTCATGACAACATATTGGGGGGGGGATCAGAAGAAACTGAACATTCAGATTGGAGGGAGAACTGTGGAACAGGTTAGCATCTTCACCTATTTTGGATGGTTAGTTGAGGAGAAAGAAAGTCTGAATGAGGAGATCAAAGCTAAAATGATAGAGACTGCAGCCAACTGACCCAGAGTGTCAGGGGTAGTGTGTGTAGAATGCCAATGAAGTAAAGTGTATAAAACAGTGGTGCAAACTGTACTTCTGTATAGTACAAAAACTTGGGCAGTAAAGGCAGAGCAGCTGTGAAAGTGAGAGATGATGAGGAAGAAGTGCCTGAGATGTGTGATGGGAAGCACACTTTAGGACAGATGATTACATGAAGAAATGATGACAGAGTAGAAGCAAAGTAGCTCCAGCTGCAGAAAAGACCAATGAGGACAGACTGTGGTGGTTTTGGGCACATGTGCAGGTAAGCAGAAGATGATTTGGTGAAGTAGATTAAGGAGAAATAGGGAGAAGGCAAAAAGAAACAAGGATGTCCAGCAAAGAGAGGGCTGGATTGTGTGAGAAAAGACCTACTGATGAAGTTAGGGGAAAGGCACTCAGTTCAAAACAGATGGTGACTGTTGTTGTGGCACCCTAACTATGTGTAAAAAATGGGAAAAAAGGTTAATAATCATGATGATTTCATAACTCATTTGTTCACTACAGAGTGGTCAGAATTCCTGCTGAAAAAGTGAAAGATGTAAAGCAATTCCATTGTATCCAAAGTGTCTAGTATGAAAACACGCATATCCATTAAATAATTTAGTAAATCAAAATTCACAATTTAAATGTCATTCCTGCAAACACAGAATTGAATAGCAATTGCAATTACAAATACAACATGATCCAGTTTTATCAAATATGCTATTAAAAATAACATTTGTTACATTTCTGGTATATGAGGATAACACAAAAGTGGTCTATAAGACATGAAAGCAGAATAAATCGTTATTTACAATACAAACAACTCTGAAGCAAATGATGATTCTAAGAGGTGATTATGGCAGGTAGAAGTAGGCAAATAATAAAATGAATATTCAATTCCCAGCAAAAATATGTGCTCCATATGTTATGAATTAAGAAGTTAGTGACAGCCCAGGTATTAATTAGTAATGCTTCAGGCAACCTGATGCCAGTGGAAGAACAGAGATAACTTTGTTCTTCTACCAACAATTTTATTTCCCTTTCCCTTGCATTTTTTGCCCCATGTTCTGACCTTTTTCAGGTTTCTGTAACATGGATTTCACTGTTGTATGTAACTACCCTTCACTTCTCACCTCACGATTCAGGGAAGAATTGATACATGACCTCCTTTGTAGAGATGTGCCTTAATGACTACACGGCAGTCACATGCAGTCCTTTCATGTCCTCAATGATTGCATATTGAAGCCGGGGTCATTAATACTAATTTCTGTGTCTTTCTAGGGTTGGTGGAACAAGCAGTAACCTGCTACATGTCCAGATATCTGTCCTCTGCAGTACCATTGGTAATGCTAAAGCTTACTTGTTCAGCCAATGTGACTTCTAACCTCTTCCCACCGAAGAAGAGCTGTTGAAAGAAACAAGTCAGGTCTTTCCCTTTTTATCAGGCATTAAAACAGCTCATACACACAACTTAATTTTCTTTTCATCAATAGAAGATGGTTTGGAGCAGTCTCCCATCAACAGAAGATATTTTGGAGCAGTCTCTGAGCATTTCATAGTAAATGATGTTTTGCAGTGCAATAACACGAGCAGGACAAGCCAAGCAGTGGAAGTACAGTGAGCAGGGGTTACACCCTCACACACCCTGTCAGAACCCTCACACACCCTGTCAGAACCCTCACACACCCTGCCAGAACCCTCACACACCCTGTCAGAACCCTCATGCACCCTGTCAGAACCCTCACACACCCTGTCAGAACCCTCACGCACCCTGTCAGAACCCTCACACACCCTGCCAGAACCCTCACGCACCCTGCCAGAACCCTCACACACCCTGCCAGAACCCTAACACACCCTGCCAGAACCGTCACACACCCTGTCAGAACCCTCATGCACCCTGCCAGAACCCTCACGCACCCTGCCAGAACCCTCACGCACCCTGCCAGAACCCTCACACACCCTGTCAGAATCCTCACACACCCTGTCACAACCCTCACGCACCCTGTCACAACCCTCACACACCCTATCACAACCCTCACGCACCTTGCCAGAACCCTCACACACCCTGCCAGAACTGTAACCACATCTTTGTATTCATATTACAATGCAACATGGAAAAGCAGCCACTGCTGACATTATCCAAGCACTCCCTGTCCATTGTCACCAGTTCAGCATTTTTCAAAGGATTCAATGAAAAGAGATTGTCATCTAACAACACATTACAATTCTCCTTGCATTTAAGCATCTCACTTTTCAATGTAATTATTTCCACTAATGTTACATTTCTAGTATAAGAACACTACAACACTGCTCTGAGTATTTTATGACACTTTACGGCGTGGAAGCCTTGATTTTCAACACTAGTAATGATATTACAAGAACATGCTATTAACCTTCTGGTTACTTCCAAATATCTTCCTTTCATTTCCAAGCAAAATAAGTTGACTCCATTTCAGGAGATGCATCATGTTGCATCTTTATTACCTAAATGCAATTCTGTTTGTTGTTCTTAATATAAGCCATATTGTTGTATAATATTTGTCATATATGATATTTATATTATCCCACAAACTGGTTTACCCATAAGGCTCTCCGATGAATTTGCATGTGATACATTCATTATGCTGGGACATTTATACCACCTGTCTTTTGTTCTCTATTCTGGCTCAGTGTCTGATTAGGAGTATAAACTAATGGACTCCCTTGATCACTATATAATATTCTATTTAAAGTTGAGAGATGAACACTGGCTAAAGATTAGACGCACCAGAACTACAAATGTCACTTCTGAAGTCGATAAGAAAGGCTTTAATGACTTCTAAGACAAAAGCAAAGATAATAAGTATCATCAGGGTTTGAACAGGTCCTAAAATTTGACACACTACTTTAAAACAAGAACAGTGAAAACAGATGTGAAGTTGGTTAGCAGCCAGGAGTGGTGCTGTCATGACAAATGAAAGAAACTGTCCCTTGAAAGGATTAGCATCCATTTATTGCAGATGCAGATTCTAATGACAAATTTTACAAGCTTACTTATGTAGGAAACAAAATGATAGATAACCTTGACTTATACTTCTGAAAATTACAGTAATTGTATCAATATTTGAATTTATTATATATGAGGTAAGGTATTGTCTTGCATCCAGAATAAGTCAAATAAGCAAAATAAATGCATTACTTACAGAAAGATTACAAAATACAAAACATAATGCAGTTAAGAAACATGCTTATATCTGTAATTTAGCATTGAGTATCACCCCAAACTCAGTTCTGCAGTACCACAGCTCTTTTAATGACTTCAGCGACAGAACATTTCTGCTGATAACTTCTCATACTGAATCAGTTAAAGTAGCCACTGACAATGGAGTTTCTGTGCATTAATTTCTAAGAATCAGAGAACTCGGATTTTGCTGAGGCAGCATAAAAAACTGTTGGATCTAAACATAGGATAGAATTTAATTACAGGCAGCTTTTAAGTCCTATACTCTGTATTAATTGAATTATGGGATTCCTTTGGGAAATTGCAGTACCATGCTAGATTAATTGCTGCCTTTTATGGAAGCTGAAAACAGTGAATAAGAAATAAAAATCATTCTGAAGAACTTAAAGTGTTCCTTATTTTGACTTAGTACTGCATTTATTTTAGGGCCAAGGCAAAGTAATGAACCTCTGAGTCAGTACTGTAGGTAGAGCGCCCTAGCAGCAGAAAGACTGTTTTGAACATTAATACACAGTAGATGATTTTTATTGTAAAACTAATTACAGCTAAAACTGAATCTGTAATGAGATGTGCAGTAATACTGAAGTGTTAGGTAGAGGAATAAAAATCTAAATTGAACTCATAGTTCTAGAACTGTACTAGAATGTGATTCGAGCTAAAGCTGAATCAATATCATTCTGGATTGCATACTGTAGATTTAAGCTTTGTAGCACCAGCTAATACACTGCACTGGCTGCTTAAGAATTATCACTGTCCAGCAGCTCTCACCCATGCCTGAAGTCCATCCTCAAAAGGACCAATAGTATGCAGTCAAAGCAGATCTGTATGTATAATCCAGTAAAGTTAACATAAGCTAAGATTTACAACTTGTAGAATCTGACTATATGAACAGCTAAGTGTCTATATTCACTCACCTGAAGTAGGTAGTTGTATTAGTATATACCCTGTATTAGAGGTTACGGCTCCCTAGAACCCCCAACAACACCTATACCACTGGTTCATAGGTTTCTAGATTAGTACTAGGCTAACTGCCCTTGTGGGCCATTTTACGTTTAGCCAATTACCCCATGGGAGAATTACACCCTGCACCTTGTGTCTGTAAGGTAAACACCTTAACCATTATGCCAAGCTCTTATTGGAGATCAGGATTAAACCTTGTACCTTGTGCATGGGAGGAGAACAGCTTCATCACTATGCCAACTGGTCTTTCTCCTGGTATATAGTGATATATACTACAGCCTATAATAATGGACAATCAGATTAACAGGTTTTTGTGACGTCCAAAATAACAGCTAACACATACCTTGTTACGTCTCCCACTCAAGCAATTCAAACTGTTTGCCTTGCTTTCATTGTCAGACTTCTCCCTTCTTCATCCTTCCTTTACTACAGTATCTTGTAGCTAATAGACTAAATACTTAATCACATGTAAATCTCTTCTGTGTTCCTGTCGTGTGTAATCATCCCTGTAACTCCACCCCCAGCTTCTATTTTATACTGTTCAACTATCTCTGGAAACTTTCTTACCTTAAGTCATAGCCAAAGTTTATTGATTCAGTGATTGGACCTTGCTATACTTAAGCTCATTCTACCCCCATTTCCCACCCACGGTACCCACCCCCTCCTAATATACATTGAAATTATCTTAACTCCACCCATACATTTGTCCCAACCTGCCTTTGCATCCAAACATTCAGAGGATAACCCAGTAGCAGATGCCCCACAATTAGCATCTCTGACTCATTCACTTAGAGTGATGAAACCCAGAATGCCCTTTTAGATGTATTGCTATAGCTTTAACTACTCTTGTCCAATAACATTTCACAGTGTAAACTAATATCTACAGCAAAATCTAACTGACATGTCATACAAAATGACTCTTACTCAAACCCTACTAGAGTGCCTCCTCAGCATATCAGCTCTGTTTACCACCTACCATAACTCCACACTAAGTATCATTAACACTCCTACAAACTCACACTTACTACCCCATTTTCCATGTCCATCAATCACTACAGTACCAACACTCCACCAACACACCTTAGACTTTTTCAATTACAGGTGTCTTAAATCTAATGATGTTACCAAAATAAATCCAATAAAAGTAAAACACAAATTCATTTGGCTGAATACTTTCCTTCATAACATGTTCACCTAAGAATCAGTGGTGACATTCACTCAAACCCTGCTCCACACAACAGCAAAAAGAAAAAAAAAACCACACTAACAGCACAGTATTACATAGGTTCATAGGTTCATAGGTAGGTACTAGGCTATTGGCCCTAGGGCCTATATAAGCCTAGCCAAACATGCCCCATAATATAAGATAATTAGATATTTTTGTTAGTTAATTAGCTAGCCATTTTGTTCGTGAGTTCATTTCTTAATTAGTAAAGTATGGATAAATAAAGTTTGGATTAATAGGTTGCCCTTAATAAGCTGTTCATATAGACTTTAATTTGTCTCTAGTTTTTTAGTTTCAGTTCTAAGGCAGAACAGTCTCCGTTTACATTATGGTGCTAAGGGGAAAGGGGGACTTGATTAAAGGAATGAGTTTAGCGCTTTTATTGCTCTTAACAGAACCACCCTCTGTAACTACTCCCTTGCTCCATATAACCTAATTATATATAAATTATTTATTTTATTTATTTATTTTATTTATTGTTGTTTGTTAACCGGGTTGTTCCAACTGAGCCAATGGCCCATTTTCAGTGGAGAACCGAGGAGAAAAGCTCCAGTTACAATTACACTGATACAACAAAAGTAAAAACTTATAATGGATATAATAGCAAGAATTTTCTTAACTTAAAAAATTAATGAACGTCTTTAATGTTTTTCATTTTACTCAACTAAGATCACTTGTTTGTGTGTTTCAATAAAGGATATTCCATTTTTAACTCAGCTATGGGCTACCAACTATTTTATTATTTTGTAGTATGCATTTTAAAGTTAAAATTTTATTAGTGAACTAAGTGCATAACATAGTTCAAGGAGTGAACTTCAGACCCTCCACACTGTGAAAAATCCAAGATATACATGCTTGTATTGCCACATGTTCCCAAGACATAGTCATAGCTACAGAAACTGGCTTAAAAAAGCACACAGATCACAATGAAATTACCCAACTTGTTTTCAATATAACTAGACTTGAAAGGACAAATAAATAGGCAAGGAAAAATTGCTAACATTTAGAAGAATTCCCTAAACATAACCAGGTATGCACTGGAGATACCACAATTTAATAATGCAAAACTACTTGCATCATACCTCAAACTCAGTAATGGAAAATGCTTTGTTTAGCAGACATATATGTCTCACCACATAGAAACATTACCACTGTGAAAATCCTCCTATTCCTGATATCCCACCATATACAACATGAAGTTGTAATACTAATAGACTTAAATATAGGCCGGCCCGGCAGCCTATCAATAGCAACACCCCATCTGATTTCATAAAACTATACACCTTTCCACTGTTAATTACATCAGTTACTAAAGTTTACAGAATCACTGGTAGGCAATCAGCCTTAGACTGCATTATTACTAATAGAGCCAGCAAAATAAAGACAGCTGGTAGCCTTCCAGCCAGCCTAACTGACCATCAACCCACTTATGCTTTCAGAAGTTATAATATCCAAGATAAACATATACTTTACAACCAAGTTCATAACTCAACATTGACAAAGACACATTTATTAAAACTTTAATGGAATATAACTGGAAAATACTGACATCTAAGCCCTTAAACACATCTGTCACACACTTTAATGAGATATTTCTAAAAATTCTCAATAACCTTGGCCCAGTACATACCAAAATGTTCAAATCCAATCCTGACCATTGCTAAGAAAAGAAAACTAACAAATGAATGCTACAGTGTATGTCTCACAAATAGAACATAAAATATATTTCATCTTTTCAGGTAAATTAGGAATAAGACAAAACATAACATCCTCCAAAATAAACATCAAAACAACCCAAAAATCCTTTGGACATCCATAAACAAACTTTTATATCCAGGCCAAACTACCACCCCTACTAATCATCCAACAATACTACTGATTCAGTTCCCACACAGTCCAACAACCATTTTACACAGACAGTACTGTGCATCACAAACTTTAATACATCCACTACCCTCTCAGTACCTGCAGCCTCTGCTAAATATTCTCAGCTATTTGACTTCAGTCCAGTACCTACCTCCACCATTAAAAAACTCCTACATAAGCTAAAACCAACTGCCTTAGCTACTGACCAACTCCCCTCAGACTACTTAAAAATGGCTGCAGATACAATTGCTTGTCAAGTCTCAATAACATGCTCCTTTCACCTGGTTTAAAAAATTATTATACCTTTACTCAAAGGCAGTACATCTATAGAGTTGAATAAATACAGGGTCATTGCAGTTCTCTTCCACTATCAAAAATACTTAAAAATGTATTCATGCTCAGCTTTCACATTGCCTAAGTTCAAATCGTCTGCTGTCTGAAAAATAGCATGGTTTCAGACCTCGGCAGATTACAATCACCACCCTCCATCACTTTACCAGCATGATAAACCAGCATAGTAAGAAGGTAACCAAGTGTCAGCTGTGCTCCTAGACGTATCCAAAGCTTTCAGCTCTGTATCACACCAACATTTACTCACTGAACTCTCTTCGACAGGTCTGTTTCTCTAGCCTCCCTTAAATGGTTCCTTAGTTATCTATCTGGAAGGCAACAAACAGTCATATGGCAACAGGAATTCTCCCCTCTCCTAGTTAACATGGGTGTCCCTTGGGGCTCTATGTCAAGACCCCTTCTCTTCAATATTTTTATAAAGAATCTTTACACTGCCATAGACCAAGCCAACATAGTACAACATGCATATGATTCGACTTTAATGTGTATACTCCCCCCCCCCAATATCCAGACTCCGAGATATCACTCAGATTTCTTTCTCTTCAATCAAAACCTGGTGAAAATTTCAAACCTGCTCCTTCACCCAAATAAAACAAAGCTGATGCTCTTCCCCCCAAAACATTATCTAATCAAAAAACATCTTTGTTGGTTACATCTGCAAATAACACCAACACTGAGGTAGGACCACATACTAAATTACTGGGCATTGTAATAGATTATCTTAAATTTGATCAACCCATTCTTCAAACAATTAAAAAGACCAACCAAAAACTTGGTTCTCTTTATAGTGCAAAGGAGTACCTTACAGACTAGCAAGAAAAACCCTTATCTCATCTAATTTCCTTCCAACCCTTTTATATGTGTCCACCTGTCCTTACAAACCTAAGCTCTACACTAAAGTCCAAACTAGCCTCATATTACAACGAAGTAGCTAAACTTGCTATCATCACTAAACACCAAACTCACCGCTGCCATACCTTAAAACAGCTAGACTGTTTAGAGCTTAACAACTACTTAGCATACTCCCAGCTAGTTATTGCCTACAAACTGATATATTATCCAGAAAAATATCTTGCATTAGATAACCTGCTATTGCCCTACAACCCCACAAAGGACCTCCGTTCTGGTGATACATTTCTACTAAGCACTACTAAAGGACAATAACTAATTGAGGGACTCCTTAGACTCCTATTACATCTCCAAACTTTGGAACACTATCCTAAGACAAGTAAAATGGCTAATAAAGTCCCAAGCTAAAAACTTCACCTCAGGTAGTACCCAATCCTGCTAATGCTCATATTCATCACCAGATTGAGACCTCTAGTGAAAGAAAGCACACATTTCTTAATAATTATCATAAATTCTTATCCTCCTGCATTTGACTCAGTACACCCCTCTTCATCTCCCTCTTAAAACACTACTTCTCATCTTTCTCTTTTTCTAACTGCCCCATCCATTGTTCTACCCCTCTCATGTATCCCCTGTATACCTAAGTTATAAAATGTCCAGATACACCAATGCAAAACTGTTGGCCTAGATAAAACTAATCTTCTTCACTCATACATTCCTTATATACCGAAGGTATAAACTTCAACAGGCTGCCTAGATTGAAGCAATCTGTCCCCTTGTGCATTCCTTATATACCTAAGGTTTAAACCTTACCTTCAAAAGGCTTCCTAGATTGAACCAATCCACCCACCCCCCATCATGCATTCCCTGTATACCTATGTTATAAATCTTCCAGCTTCTCCTATATACCTGAAATTTGTTTATTGCTGTATATGTAAATACAACATGTTTATTATTGTATAAGACTTGTAAAGAAATCAAATTGTAGTAACCTCTTTCTTGATTGTATTACCCATTAAATAATTCTAAAACCCCATTTGTACTGTTAAGAAACTGAAATTCTTTTTTCTCTCAAATTCTTTTGTAATTTTTGTAACTTTCATGGAGCTTTTCTCCCCAAGCATTCTGCTGAAAATAGGCCTGAGTACCTAGATGGACCATCCCAGTAAACAAAAGGCAATAAATACACCGATTTGGACTAGGCAGCCTAAATACAACTAATCCTATGCCATGCTCTCTCAGCCAAATGTCATTATCAATATCTTTCCGTACAATATTAATATCTCCCCTCCTAGATAATTTTATAACTTCTCATCTCTACATTACATTATATCATTTGAATCACTTCTTTATAGCAATGTTTTCCCTTTACAATATAAATCCATTTCCTTCCTGCAAGATTTTACAGCTACTACAACTGTTGATGTGAATACTTTACTGTACATACCTATCTTGTAATCTTATTTATTTTTTACAGAGAAATGTAACTGATGTTTTTCTGAGATCTGTCTGAAATTCAGTTGTTAACATCAATGTACTGTGGTGGAGCTTTCTTCCTAGGCATCTGCTGAAAATGAGCTCTGCCTAACCAGAATTTCCTGGTCAATGAAGACAAATAAATGAATAAATAAATAAATACATAGATTTTGGAATTCCAATCACAGAGTAAAGATCAATAAAGACTACACATTCATTTTGTTAATGTAGGTAGTATCATAACTTATCATTTCAAGTTGAGTTTATAGATCATCTCAAGTCCGAGTCAATCTGCAAATGCTTTTCCTCTGGACACATCACCTAGTCCCCTACTGACACATCACCTAATCCGCTAGTGACACATTCACCTAATCCCCTACTGACACATCACCTAATCCCCTTGTGACACATCACCTAATCCCCTACTGACATATAACCTAGTCCCCAACTGATACATCACCTAACCCCTACTGACACATCACCTAATCCCCTACTCACACATCACCTAATCACATACTGACACATCACCTAGTCCCCTACTGACACATCACCTAATCCCCTACTGACACATCACCTAATCCCCTTGTGACACATCACCTAATCCCCTACTGACACATTACATAGTCTCCTACTGACACATCACCTAATCCCCTACTGACACACTACCTAGTCCCCTACTTACACATCACCTAATCCCCTAGTTACACATCACCTAATCCCCTATTGACACACCACCTAGTCCCCTATTGACTCATCACCTAATCCCCTAGTGACATATCACCTAATCACCTACTGACACATCACCTAATCCCCTTGTGACACATCACCTAATCCCCTACTGACATATAACCTTGTCCCCTACTGACACATCACCTAATCCCCTAGTGACACATCACCTAATCACCTGCTGACATATCACATAGTCCCCAACTGATACATCACCTAACCCCTACTGACACATCACCTAATCCCCTACTCACACATCACCTAATCACATACTGACACATCACCTAGTCCCCCACTGACACATCACCTAATCCCCTACTGACACATCACCTAATCCCCTTGTGACACATCACCTAATCCCCTACTGACACATTACATAGTCTCCTACTGACACATCACCTAATCCCCTACTGACACACTACCTAGTCCCTACTTACACTTCACTTAATCCCCTAGTTACACATCACCTAATCCCCTATTGACACACCACCTAGTCCCCTATTGACTCATCACCTAATCCCCTAGTGACATATCACCTAATCACCTACTGACACATCACCTAATCCCCTTGTGACACATCACCTAATCCCCTACTGACATATAACCTTGTCCCCTACTGACACATCACCTAATCCCCTAGTGACACATCACCTAATCACCTGCTGACATATCACATAGTCCCCAACTGATACATCACCTAACCCCTACTGACACATCACCTAATCCCCTACTCACACATCACCTAATCACATACTGACACATCACCTAGTCCCCCACTGACACATCACCTAATCCCCTACTGACACATCACCTAATCCCCTTGTGACACATCACATAATCCCCTACTGACACATTACATAGTCTCCTACTGACACATCACCTAATCCCCTACTGACACACTACCTAGTCCCCTACTTACACATCACCTAATCCCCTAGTTACACATCACCTAATCCCCTATTGACACACCACATAGTCCCCTATTGACTCATCACCTAATCCCCTAGTGACATATCACCTAATCCCCTACTGACACATCACCTAACCCCCTAGTGACACATCAAATAATCCCCTACTGACACATCATCTAGTCCCCTACTGACAGAGCACCTAATCCCCAACTGACACATCACCTAATCACCTACTGACACATCACCTAATCCCCTACTGACACATTACATAGTCCCCTACTGACACATCACCTAATCCCCTGCTGACACATCAATTAGTCCCCTACTGACACATCACCTTGTTCCCTACTGGCACATCACCTAATCCCCTACTGACAAATCAGCTAATCCCCTAGTGACACATCACCTAATCCCCTACTGAAACATCACCTAATCCCCTGCTGACAAATCACCTAGTCCCCTACTGATACATCACCTTGTCCCCAGCTGACACATTACCAGTCCCATACTGACTCATTACCTAACCCCCTACTAGTGCGTCACCTATTCTCCCTAGTGACACATCACCTAATCCCCTCATGACACATCACCTAATCCCCTATTGACACATCACCTTATCCCCTAGTGACACATCACTTAATCTCCTACTGCCACATTACCTAATCCCCTAGAGACACATTACCTAATCCCCTACTGACACATCACCTAATCACCTGCTGACACATCACATAGTCCCCAACTGATACATCACCTAACCCCTACTGACATCACCTAATCGCCTGCTCACACATCACCTAATCACATACTGACACATCACCTAGTCCCCCACTGACACATCACCTAATCCCCTACTGACACATCACCTAATCCCCTTGTGACACATCACCTAATCCCCTACTGACACATTACATAGTCCCCTACTGACACATCACCTAATCCCCTACTGACACACTACCTAGTCCCCTACTTACACATCACCTAATCGCCTAGTTACACATCACCTAATCCCCTATTGACACACCACCTAGTCCCCTATTGACTCATCACCTAATCCCCTAGTGACATATCACCTAATCCCCTACTGACACATCACCTAATCCCCTACTGACACACTACCTAGTCCCCTACTTACACATCACCTAATCCCCTAGTTACACATCACCTAATCCCCTATTGACACACCACCTAGTCCCCTATTGACTCATCACCTAATCCCCTAGTGACATATCACCTAATCACCTACTGACACATCACCTAATCCCCTTGTGACACATCACCTAATCCCCTACTGACATATAACCTTGTCCCCTACTGACACATCACCTAATCCCCTACTCACACATCACCTAATCACATACTGACACATCACCTAGTCCCCCACTGACACATCACCTAATCCCCTACTGACACATCACCTAATCCCCTACTCACACATCACCTAATCACATACTGACACATCACCTAGTCCCCCACTGACACATCACCTAATCCCCTACTGACACATCACCTAATCCCCTTGTGACACATCACATAATCCCCTACTGACACATTACATAGTCTCCTACTGACACATCACCTAATCCCCTACTGACACACTACCTAGTCCCCTACTTACACATCACCTAATCCCCTAGTTACACATCACCTAATCCCCTACTGACACACCACCTAGTCCCCTATTGACTCATCACCTAATCCCCTAGTGACATATCACCTAATCCCCTACTGACACATCACCTAACCCCCTAGTGACACATCACCTAATCCCCTACTGACACATCATCTAGTCCCCTACTGACACAGCACCTAATCCCCAACTGACACATCACCTAATCACCTACTGAGACATCACCTAATCCCCTACTGACACATTACATAGTCCCCTACTGACACATCACCTAATCCCCTGCTGACACATCAATTAGTCCCCTACTGACACATCACCTTGTTTCCTACCGGCACATCACCTAATCCCCTACTGAAACATCACCTAATCCCCTGCTGACAAATCACCTAGTCCCCTACTGATACATCACCTTGTCCCCAGCTGACACATTACCAGTCCCATACTGACTCCTTACCTAACCCCCTACTAGTGCGTCACCTATTCTCCCTAGTGACACATCACCTAATCCCCTCATGACACATCACATAATCCCCTATTGACACATCACCTTATCCCCTAGTGACACATCACTTAATCTCCTACTGCCACATTACCTAATCCCCTAGAGACACATTACCTAATCCCCTACTGACACATCACCTAATCTCCCTAGTGACACATCACATTATCCCCTACTGATACATCACCTAATCCCCTACTGACACATTACCTAATCCACTAGTGACACATCACCTAATCCCCTACTGACACGTCACATAATCTTCATACTGACACATCACCTAGTCCCCTATTTACACAGCACCTACTCCCCTAGTGACACATCACCTAACCCCCTATAGACACATCAATTAATCCCCTAGTGACACATCACCTAAACCCCTTCTGACACATCACCTAATCCCCTACTGACACATTATATAATCTCCCCACTGACAAATTACCTAGTCCCCTACTGACACATCACCTAATCCCCTACTGGCACATCACCTAATCTCCCTAGTGACAAATCACCTAATCCCCTACTGACACATCACCTCATCTCCCTAGTGACATATCACCTTATCCCCTACTGACACATCACCTAATCCCCTAGTGACACATCACCTAATCCCCTACTGACACATCACCTAGTCTCCTACTGACATATCACCTAATCCCCTACTGACACATTACCTAATTCCCTAGTGACACATCACCTAATCCCCTAATGACATCACCTAATCCCCTGCTGACACATCACCTAGTCCCCTACTGAAACATCACCTAGTCACCTAGAGACACATTACCCAGTCCCCTACTGACACATCACCTAATCCCCTACTGACACATCACCTAATCCCCTACTGACACATTACATAGTCTCCTACTGACACATCACCTAATCCCATAGTGACACATCACCTAATCCCCTACTGACACATCATCTAAACCCCTACTGACACAACCCCTAATCTCCTACTGACACATCACCTAGTCCCCTACTGACACGTCACCTAGTCTCCTACTGACATACCACCTAATCCCCTACTGACACATCACCTAATTCCCTTGTGACACATCACCTAATCCCCTAGTGACACATTACCTAATCCTGTAGTGACACATCACCAAATCCCCTGCTGACACATCACCTAATCTCCCTAGTGACACATCACCTAATCTTCTACTGACACATCACCTAATCCACTAGTGACACATCACCTAATACCCTACTGACATGTCACCTAATCTACATAGTGACACATCACCTAGTCCCCTACTTACACAGCACCTACTCCCCTAGGGACACATCACCTAATCCCCTACTGACACGTCACCTAATTCCCTAGTGACACATCACCTAACCCCCTACTGACACATCACCTAAATCCCTACTGACACATTACATACTCTCCCAACTGACAAATTACATAGTCCCCTACTGACACATCACCTAATCCCCTACTGGCACATCACATAATCTCCCTAGTGACAAATCACCTAATCCCCTACTGACAAATCACCTAGTCTCCTACTGACAGATCACCTAATCCCCTACTGACATATCACCTAATTCCCTAGTGACATATCACCTAATCCCCTAATGACATCACCTAATACCCTGCTGACACATCACCTAGTCCCCTACTGAAACATCACCTAGTCACCTAGAGACACATTACCCAGTCCCCTACTGACACATCACCTAATCCCCTACTGACACATCACCTCATCTCCCCAGTGACATATCACCTTATCCCCTACTGACACATCACCTAATCCCCTAGTGACACATCACCTAATCCCCTAGTGACACATCACCTAATCCCCTACTGACAAATCACCTAGTCTCCTACTGACATATCACCTAATCCCCTACTGACACATCACCTAATTCCCTAGTGACACATCACCTAATCCCCTAATGACATCACCTAATCCCCTGCTGACACATCACCTAGTCCCCTACTGAAACATCACATAGTCACCTAGAGACACATTACCCAGTCCCCTACTGACACATCACCTAATCCCCTACTGACACATTACATAGTTCCCTACTGACATCACCTAATCCCATAGTGACACATCACCTAATCCCCTACTGACACATCATCTAATCCCCTACTGACACACCACCTAATTCCCTTGTAACACATCACCTAATCCCCCAGTGACACATCACCTAATCCCCTACTGACAAATCACCTATTCTCCAACTGACACATCACCTAATCTCCCTAGTGACACATCACCTAATCCCCTACTGGCACATCACCTAAT
Source organism: Protopterus annectens (assembly GCF_019279795.1). Lineage (NCBI taxonomy): Eukaryota > Metazoa > Chordata > Ceratodontiformes > Protopteridae > Protopterus > Protopterus annectens. Next base: position 41,884,893 of record NC_056746.1, read on the forward strand.
CCCCTAGTGAGACATCACCTAATACCCTACTGACACATCAACTAATCCCCTGCTGACACATCATCTAGCCCCCTACTGACATATCACCTAGTCCCCTAGTAATATATTACCCAGTCCCGTACTGAGACATCACCTAATCCCCTACTGACACATCACCTAATCCCCTACTGACACATCACCTAATCTCCTACTGACACATCACCTAATCCCCTACTGACACATAACCTAATCCCCTACTGACAGATTACATATTCCCCTACTGAAACATCACCTAATCCCCTACTGACACATCACCTAATCTCTACTGACACATTACCTAATCTCCCAACTGACAAATTGCCTAGTCCCTTACTGACACATCACATAATCCCTTACTGACACATCACCTAATCCTCTACTGACACATCACCTAGTCCCCTAGTGACACATCACCTAATCCCCTGATGACACATCATCTATTCCCCGACTGACACATCACCTAATCCCCTACTGACACATCACCTAGTCCCCTAGTGACACATCACCTAATCCCCTGCTGACACATCACCTAATCCCCTACTGACACATCACCTAGACCCTTAGTGACACATCACCTAATCCCCTGCTGACACATCACCTAATCCCCTACTGACACATCACCTAGTATCTTAATGACACATCACCTAATCCCCTACTGACACATCACCTAGTCCCTTAATGACACATCACCTAATCTCCCCTACTGACACATCACCTAATCCCCTGCTGACACATCACTTAATCCCCTACTGACACATCACCTTGTCCCTTAATGACACATCACCTAATCTCACCTACTGACACATTACCTAATCCCCTGCTGACATCACCTAATCCCCTTCTGACACATCACCAAGTCCCTTAATGACACATCACCTAATCTCCCCTACTGACACATCACCTAATCCCCTACTGACACATCACCTAGTCCCTTAATGACACATCACCTAATCTCCCCTACTGACACATCACCTAATCCCCTGCTGACACATCACTTAATCCCCTACTGACACATCACCTAGTCCCTTAATGACACATCACCTAATCTCACCTACTGACACATCACCTAATCCCCTGCTGACACATCACCTAATCCCCTACTGACACATCACCTAGTCCCTTAATGACACATCACCTAAGCTCCCCTACTGACACATCACCTAATCCCCTACTGACACATCACCTAGTCCCTTAATGACACATCATCTAATCTCCCCTACTGACACATCACCTAATCCCTTGCTGACACATCACCTAGTCCCCTACTGACACATCACCTAGTCCCTTAATGACACATCACCTAATCCCCCTACTGACACATTACATAATCTCCCCACTGACAAATTACCTAGTCCCCTACTGACACATCACCTAATCCCCTACTGGCACATCACCTAATCTCCCAAGTGACAAATCACCTAATCCCCTACTGACAAATCACCTAGTCTCCTACTGACATATCACCTAATCCCCTACTGACACATCACCTAATTCCCTAGTGACACATCACCTAATCCCCTAATGACATCACCCAATCCACTGCTGACACATCACCTAGTCCCCTACTGAAACATCACCTAGTCATCTATAGACACATTACCCAGTCCCCTACTGACACATCACCTAATCCCCTACTGACACATCACCTCATCTCCCTAGTGACATATCACCTTATCCCCTACTGACACATCACCTATTCCCCTACTGACACATCACCTAATCCCCTAGTGACACATCACCTAATCCCCTACTGACAAATCACCTAGTCTCCTACTGACATATCACCTAATCCCCTACTGACACATCACCTAGTCCCTTAATGACACATCACCTAATCTCCCCTACTGACACATCACCTAATCCCCTGCTGACACATCACTTAATCCCCTACTGACACATCACCTAGTCCCTTAATGACACATCACCTAATCTCACCTACTGACACATCACCTAATCCCCTGCTGACACATCACCTAATCCCCTACTGACACATCACCTAGTCCCTTAATGACACATCACCTAAGCTCCCCTACTGACACATCACCTAATCCCCTACTGACACATCACCTAGTCCCTTAATGACACATCATCTAATCTCCCCTACTGACACATCACCTAATCCCTTGCTGACACATCACCTAGTCCCCTACTGACACATCACCTAGTCCCTTAATGACACATCACCTAATCCCCCTACTGACACATTACATAATCTCCCCACTGACAAATTACCTAGTCCCCTACTGACACATCACCTAATCCCCTACTGGCACATCACCTAATCTCCCAAGTGACAAATCACCTAATCCCCTACTGACAAATCACCTAGTCTCCTACTGACATATCACCTAATCCCCTACTGACACATCACCTAATTCCCTAGTGACACATCACCTAATCCCCTAATGACATCACCCAATCCACTGCTGACACATCACCTAGTCCCCTACTGAAACATCACCTAGTCATCTATAGACACATTACCCAGTCCCCTACTGACACATCACCTAATCCCCTACTGACACATCACCTCATCTCCCTAGTGACATATCACCTTATCCCCTACTGACACATCACCTATTCCCCTACTGACACATCACCTAATCCCCTAGTGACACATCACCTAATCCCCTACTGACAAATCACCTAGTCTCCTACTGACATATCACCTAATCCCCTACTGACACATCACCTAATTCCCTAGTGACACATCACCTAATCCCATAATGACATCACCTAATCCCCTGCTGACACATCACCTAGTCCCCTACTGAAACATCACATAGTCACCTAGAGACACATTACCCAGTCCCCTACTGACACATCACCTAATCCCCTACTGACACATTACATAGTCCCCTACTGACACATCACCTAATCCCATAGTGACACATCACCTAATCCCGTACTGACACATCATCTAATCTCCTACTGACACATACCCTAATCTCCTTCTGACACATCACCTAGTCCCCTACTGACACATTGCATAGTCTCCTACTGACATATCACCTAATCCCCTACTGACATATCACCTAATTCCCTTGTGACACATCACCTAATCCCCCAGTGACACATCACCAAATCCCCTGCTGACACATCACCTAATCCCCTACTGACACATCACCTATTCTCCTACTGACACATCACCTAATCTCCCTAGTGTCACATCACCTAATCCCCTACTGGCACATCACCTAATCCCCTAGTGAGACATCACCTAATCCCCTACTGATACATCAACTAATCCCCTGCTGACACATCATCTAGCCCCCTACTGACATATCACCTAGTCCCCTAGTAATATATTACCCAGTCCCGTACTGAGACATCACCTAATCCCCTACTGACACATCACCTAATCCCCTACTGACACATCACCTAATCCCCTACTGACAGATTACATATTCCCCTACTGAAACATCACCTAATCCCCTACTGACACATCACCTAATCCCCTACTGAGACATCACCTAGTCCCTTAATGACACATCACCTAATCTCCCCTACTGACGCATCACCTAATCCCCTACTGACACATCACTTAGTCCCTTAATGACACATCACCTAATCTCCCCTACTGACACATCACCTAATCCCTTGCTGACACTTCACCTAATCCCCTACTGACACATCACGTAGTCCCTTAATGACACATCACCTAATCTCCCCTACTGACACATCACCTAATCCCCTGCTGACACATCACTTAATGACCTACTGACACATCACCTAGTCTCTTAATGACACATCACCTAATCTCACCTACTGACACATCACCTAATCCCCTGCTGACACATCACCTAATCCCCTACTGACACATCACCTAGTCCCTTAATGACACATCACCTAATCTCCCCTACTGACACATCACCTAATCCCCTACTGACACATCACCTAATCCCCTACTGACACATCACCTAATCCCTTACTGACACATCACCTATTCCCCTACTGACACATCACCTAATCCCCTAGTGACACATAGTTTCATAGGTTCATAGGTAGGTACTAGGCTATTGGCCCTAGCCAAAAAATATACAAGCCTAGCCAAAAAATGTACCCTGGCTTTCGCCACCCAAGAAAATTATTTTCTTGTGCCCCTGTTGAGTAGAGCCACAGAAGTGATCCCCGGGGTGAATTTCCCATTTCCCATCCAATCATCAAGATTTTTCTTGAAGAGTGCTAATGAGGAGCTCTGTTTGACATAGATAGGTAGTCTGTTCCAGAGTATGGGAAGTCTCTGGGACAGGAATCTATCCGTCCAGCATGTTCTGTTTATTGTGGTGACAAGGTTTAGGTCCCTAGAGCATGTAGCTCGGAGGGATTGGAATTTCTTTAAGTGGAGCATGTCCAACAGCTCTGGGTTTGACATAGCTTTGTATGTTAGGCAGAGATCGCCCCGAGTAGGCGATATGTGATGGAGTAAAGCTGTAGTTTTTTGAGACGGTCTGCATAGGGCATCTGTTTGAGGCCAGTAATCCTCTTTGTGAGGTATTTCTGTGGTCTTTCCAGTTGTCGTAGATGTCTTGTGAGGTACATCCCAAAAGGGGCATTGTACTCTATAATGGGTCTAATGAGTGATGAGTAGAGGGGAACAATGACCTCTTTTTTCTGGATGAGAATCCTTTTGTGATGAGATGAGCCATGTAGAAGGATTTCCTGAGCACTGTGGCGATGTGATTATCAAAGGAGAGACTACTGTCCACCTGTGTCCCAAGGTCTCTTATCACATTTTCGGCATTAAGTAGACAACCAGATTTGTGGTAGTTCATGGGTACAGAGTTTTTACCAAAGGGGGTGACAATACACTTTTTGGCATTGAGCTTCAAGCCATGGCTTTGACACCAGGTATCTGTCTCAGTGAGGCAATTTTGTAGTTTGTCCACATTGTTAGGAGTTTCGATTATGGCTCCTAGTTTGCAGTCATCTGCAAACTTTGTTAGCCAAAGACCTTCTGTGTTGGCCTGCACTTCAGAGAAGTTGATACCAAACAGGAGAGGAACCAGGACTGAACCCTGTGGTACTCCACTTGTCACTGGTCTGATGTCAGATTTGGAATCCGGTACTTTCACAGTGTGGGTTCTGTCCGTGAGCCAGTTGGCAACCCATCTTGTGACATAGGGATTTATACCTAGTTTAGTGAGCTTATCTATAATTCCAGAGTGAGGGTTTGTGTCGAAAGCCTTGGCAAGATCTAGATAAGCTGTGTGAACCATTTTACCCTCATCTACGGCTTTGGTGACTGCTTCAAAGAAGTCAATCAGGTTTAGGAGACATGATCTGCCTTTTACAAATCCAAGCTGGGTAGGGTCCAGAGTTTGGAGATTGCCAATGTCTTTGTTTATGAGTTCCAAGATGATACGTTCCATGGCCTTGCAGACCAGGCTCGTCAGGCTAATGGGGCAGTAGTTCCCGGGGTCCGTCATGGCTCCCCCCTTTGTGGAGTGGGATAACCATCATGGTGCTCCATTTAGTGGGTACAAAGCCTGAGGCGAGGCTATGATTGAACATGGTACTTAGGGAGGGTGCCAGTTCATTCTGTAGTTCATGTAGAACGCAGCCTGGGATATTGTCAGGTCCCATGGATGCTGTGTTCTTGGCTTTGGAGAGTGTGTTTTTTACCTGTGCAGCCATGATTATAGGAACTTTGCATTCTTCCGGTATAGAGATGGGCCCTCTAGGGGGTGAGGGGGGGGGGGTAAAGTTAGCACTGAACCTATCTGCTAGGATGTTGGCAATATCAGTTGGTTCTGTATATTTAGTGCCATTGTGCTGTAACTCAGAGTAGATCTGAGTGTTCCCATTTAGATTCTTGACATAGCTATAGAATGCTTTGTGGTTGTCTTTAGAGTTAGTGGCAATTTTGTTTTCATAATTAGCTTTGGAGGATTTTATGAGGGATCTCAGCTTCTTACTGAGGTTGACCAGGGAGTTCCTCCAGTCATGGAATTTTACACTTTTTTGCAACAGTTTCTTTCTTCTGTTGTAGAGTTTGTTTATGGCAGAGCACCACCAGATTGGCTTCCTTTTTTTGGAGGATAACATATTGGTTCTATTAGGGATAGCATGATCCAGGCACTCATGTAAGTGCTTATAAAGTGCATTTGTGTAGGATTCGGCAGTCATACCTCTATTATCCGTCTGCATGGGTGTCATGAAGTTTGCCACTTCTGTCTTAAGAAGTGTGAAGTTGGCTTTTTTTACGATGGTTTCCCTAATTGGGGGTGGGGGTGGGATGTGGATGTCTAGGCTGATTAGCTTGTGGTCGGATCTGACCAACGAGGAATTGACCTCTGGTGTGGAACACCGGTTTCCCATGTTGGTAATGACCAGGTCTAGGATATTGCTGCCCCTGGTGGGGGTGTGAATAAGTTGATCCAAGGTGTTGGAATTTATGAATTCTAGAAAACGTTGAGCAAAAGAGTTGGTACATGAGTAGTTTTCCCAGTTAATGGTGGGGTAGTTGAAATCGCCCATTATTAGGGTGTTGGGTTGTACCCTAATACTTTTCAGTGTATCAAGAAATGAGGAGTGTGAATCCTGGGGCATAGTGGGGGGTCTGTAGCAAGCTACAATTTGGATTGCGGTCTTGCCCAGAGTTAGTTGCACTTGGATAATCTCGAATGCATTATGCTGTGCAACTAGCATGGAGGTGTGGATATCCTTAATGAATATGGACATGCCTCCACCTTTAGTGCTTCTTTCTGGGTTAGGTGGCCTAAAGGTGTGGTATGAATTGAAGCCTGGTAATGCAGGGGTGCTCTCTGGAGCTTTGAACCAGGTCTCTGTCACTGCACAGATGTCAATGTTCTCCATTTTAAGGAGTGCCTCGAGTGAGTGCATTTTGAGGTTTAGATTTCTAGCATTGAGTAGCATTACCCTCGGAATTTGCTTGCTTGTACCTGTTACGGTGGTGAATTTGTCATTTGAACCTTGCCTACAAAAGGCACTATAGGGGTGGCAAGATCCGTAGCCAGTATCTGGAATCCTAAGGGTGACAGGTGTAGGCCATTTCTGGCAAAGCATCGTGGACTGTCAATCATGTCGTCCCAGGCAGACAAATACTGGATCCCCTTAGAATGACACCAGAAGCTTAGCCAATTGTTTAAGTCAATCATTTTGTCTTTGTACTGTGATATAATTCTGGGTGATGGCAGGATGCTACTCAGGGTTAGGGTCATACCTGCCTGGGATACAAGATCGGAGAGCTCCTCCATGTCTCTTTTCATGTAGTCCAGGAAGGTACGTCTCAGGTCATTCACACCAACATGTACAATGACAGTGTCATATTTGTACTTATTGTGGAGTGACCTGAGTGCATGCGTTATGTGGCGGATCCTGGCACCTGACAGGCAGCTGACAGTACCTTTCTCCTTGTTTAGTCTAATGAGTGGAACATCAGTGTGCCTGACTATAGAGTCACCTATGACTAGAGTGTTGGGTACGTTGTTATGCCTTATGGGCTGTGGTTGAGTGGCACACTGAGTTTGTGGGCTATGTGTCATTTGGGTTGTGCTGGGGGGTGGAGTGTGCTTGCGTTTATGCTTTGGATGTCCCTGATGCCTGGGCAGGTTTTTATTGAGCGCCTCCATGAATGTAGGTGTGTGTGTTTTATGTTTCTATGTGTGTGTTTTGGTGGTGTAGATTTTGAGGGACTATGTTATGAGTGTGGTGTGGTGCAAGTGTTTACCTTCTCCTCTTGACTGTCTAGTCCAGTTTTGGGTGAAGAGAGCTTTGCTTCCAGTTTGGCTATATAAGTGCATCTCTCACAGGTTGTATTGTTGGGTGGTAGGAAGAGAGGGTTGCCTGTGTACATGAGGCAATTGCTGCATTACCCCAAGATGCCCAGATTCATCAGGTAGACAGGAGAAATCACTGGGAGCTGACCCTTAGACATGCCTGGATAAGTGCTTATTTATTAAGTACTAAAAACTGCTTTCCACTAGACAAGTGAGGAAAGTTGAGTGCTGTAGTAATTTGCAGCTTATGTAGTGCTTACAATGAGCTCCGAACAAGTGCTGAGTTCAAAGAAACAGATCTGAGTGCTGAAACTAGAAAACTGGCTAGTTATAAGAAACAAAAGTAAGCTAGAAGGCTTCCCTCCAACACAGAAGGGCTTGGGGGCGCAGAAGCCTACAAACAGTCTAGACCACTTAACAGGAAAGGCAGGAAACAAGCTTAACATTTTTTTTTTGTTCTCTTTCCCAGATGCTCTCTTTGTACACAGTAGGAGTGCCTGAAATCAGAATATGATCTCACTGAAATCAGTTGAGTGAGCAAATGATATGGGCCCAGAAGGAGTATCCAAACACAAATTTACAAGAGGGGCAGGCAGTTTCAAAGCCACTAAAATTAACACCAAAACAAAAACAGAGAGGGTGGGTGGGAAACCTAACTGAAGAGCAGAGCCAAAACTTCCAGTTCAGTTAATAATCATACAACACAGTTAAATCAATTTAAATACTGTATTATTTGAAAAAAAGTGCAGATAAAGGTACTTAAATTTAAATTCTCTTATACGTCCAGTTGAATACAGCTAGATGTTAGCCGGCCAAAGCTGAGGTTTTTCTATTCCCCGACTGACACATCACATAATCCCCTAGTGACACATCATCTATTCCCCGACTGACACATCACCTAATCCCCTACTGACACATCACCTAGTTCCCTAGTGACACATCACCTAATCCACTAGTGAGACATCACCTAGTCTCCTACTGACACATCACCTAATCCCTTAGTGACACATCACCTAATCCCCTAGTGACACATCACCTAATCCCCTACTGACACATCACCTTGTCCCCTAGTGACACATCACCTAATCCCCTACTGACACATCACCTAATCTCCCTTGTGACATATCACCTATTCTCCCCTACTGACACATCACCTAGTCCCCTAGTGACACATCACCTAATCCCCTACTGACACATCACCTAGTCTCCTACTGATACATCACCTAATCCCCTAGTGACACATCACCTCATCCCCTACTGACACATCACCTTGTCCCCTAGTGACACATCACCTAATCCCCTACTGACACATCTCCTAGTCTCCCTTGTGACACATCACCTAATCTCCCCTACTGACACATCACCTAGTCCCCTATTGACACATCACCTAATCCCCTACTGACACATCACCATATCCCCTACTGACAGATCACCTTGTCCCTTAATGACACTTCACCTAATCTCCCCTACTGAGATATCACCTAATCCCTTGCTGACACATCACCTAGTCCCCTACTGACACATCACCTAGTCCCTTAATGACACATCACCTAATCCCCTACTGACACATCACCTAATCCTCTACTGACACATAACCTATTCCCCTACTGACACATCACCTAATCCCCTAGTGACACATCATCTATTCCCCGACTGACACATCACCTAATTCCCTACTGACACATCACCTAGTCCCCTAGTGACACATCACCTAATCCCCTAGTGACACATCACCTAGTCTCCTATTGACACATCACCTAATCCCTTAGTGACACATCACCTAGTCCCCTAGTGACACATCACCTAATCCCCAACTGACACATCACCTTGTCCCCTAGTGACACATCATCTAATCCCCTACTGACACATCACCTAATCTCCCTTGTGACACATCACTTAATCTCCCCTACTGACACATCACCTAGTCCCCTACTGACACATCACCTAGTCCCCTAGTGAGACATTACCTAATACCCTACTGACACATCACCTAGTCTCCTACTGACACATCACCTAATCCCCTAGTGGCACATCACCTAATCCCCTACTGACACATCACCTAATCTCCCTTGTGACACATCACCTAATCTCTCCTACTGACACATCACCTAATCCCCTAGTGACACATCACCTAATCCCCTACTGACACAACACCTAGTCTCCTACTGACACATCACCTAGTCCCCTAGTGACACATTACCTAATCCCCTACTGACACATCACCTAGTCTCCTACTGACACATCACCTAATCCCCTAGTGACACATCACCTAATCCCCTACTGACACATCACCTAATCTCCCTTGTGACACATCACCTAATCTCCCCTACTGACACATCACCTAATCCCCTAGTGACACATCACCTAATCCCCTACTGACACATCATCTAGTCCCCTAGTGATACATCACCTAATCCCCTACTGACACATCACCTAGTCTCCTACTGACACATCACCTAGTCCCCTAGTGACACATCACCTAATCCCCTACTGACACATCACCTAATCCCCTAGTGAGACATCACCTAATCCCCTACTGACACATCACCTAGTCCCCTAGTGACACATCACCTAATCCCCTACTGACACTTCACCTAATCTCCCTGCTGACACATCACCTAATCCCCTAGTGAGACATCAACTAATCCCCTACTGACACATCACCTAGTCCCCTAGTGACACATCACCTAATCCCCTACTGACACATCACCTAGTCTCCTACTGACACATAACCTAATCCCCTACTGACACATCACCTAATCCCCTAGTGAGACATCACCTAATCCCCTAGTGACACATCACCTAATCCCCTTCTGAAACATCACCTAATCCCCTAGTGAGACATCACCTAGTCCCCTAGTGACACATCACCTAATCCCCTAGTGACACATCACCTAATTCCCTTCTGAAACATCACCTAGTCCCCTAGTGACACATCACCTAATCCCCTACTGACACATCACCTAGTCCCCTAGTGACACATCACCTAATCCCCTACTGACACATCACCCAATCCCCTACTGACACATCACCTAGTCCCATAGTGACACATCACCTAATCCCCTACTGACACATCACCTAATCCCCTACTGACACATCACCCAATCCCCTACTGACACATCACCTAGTCCCATAGTGACACATCACCTAATCCCCAGCTGACACATCACCTAGTCCCATAGTGACACATCACCTAATCCCCTACTGACACATCACCCAATCCCCTACTGACACATCACCCAATCCCCAACTGACACATCACCTAGTCCCATAGTGACACATCACCTAATCCCCTATTGACACATCACCTAATCCCCAGCTGACACATCACCTAATCTCCCCTACTGACACATCACCTAGTCCCCTATTGACACATCACCTAATCTCCCCTACTGACACATCACCTAATCCCCTACTGACACATCACCCAATCCCCTACTGACACATCACCTAGTCCCATAGTGACACATCACCTAGTCCCATAGTGACACATCACCTAATCCCCTACTGACACATCACCCAATCCCCTACTGACACATCACCCAATCCCCTACTGACACATCACCCAATCCCCTACTGACACATCACCTAGTCCCATAGTGACACAACACCTAATCCCCTACTGACACATCACCTAATCCCCTACTGACACATCACCCAATCCACGACTGACACATCACCTAGTCCCATAGTGACACATCACCTAATCCCCAGCTGACACATCACCTAGTCCCATAGTGACACATCACCTAATCCCCTACTGACACATCACCCAATCCCCTACTGACACATCACCCAATCCCCTACTGACACATCACCTAGTCCCATAGTGACACATCACCTAATCCCCTACTGACACATCACCTAATCCCCAGCTGACACATCACCTAATCTCCCCTACTGACACATCACCTAGTCCCCTATTGACACATCACCTAATCTCCCCTACTGACACATCACCTAATCCCCTAATGACACATCACCCAATCCCCTACTGACACATCACCTAGTCCCATAGTGACACATCACCTAGTCCCATAGTGACACATCACCTAGTCCCCAGCTGACACATCACCTAATCTCCCCTACTGACACATCACCTAGTCCCCTAGTGACACATCACGTAATCCCCTACTGACACATCACCCAGTCCCCTAGTGACACATCACCTAATCCCAATCTGACACATCACCTAATCTCCCTACTGACACATCACCTAATCCCCTAGTGACACATCATGTAATCCCCTACTGACACATCACGTAGTCCCCTAGTGACACATCACCTAGTCCCCAGCTGACACATCACCTAATCTCCCTACTGACACATCACCTAATCCCCTAGTGACACATCACCTAATCCCCTACTGACACATCACCTAGTCCCCAGCTGACACATCACCTAGTCCCCTAGTGACACATCACCTAGTCCCCAGCTGACACATCACCTAATCTCCCTACTGACACATCACCTAATCCCCTAGTGACACATCACCTAATCCCCTACTGACACATCACCTAGTCCCCTAGTGACACATCACCTAATCCCCTACTGACACATCACCTAGTCCCCTAGTGACACATCACCTAATCTCCCTACTGACACATCACCTAGTCCCATAGTGACACATCACCTAATCTCCCTACTGACACATCACCTAATCCCCTACTGACACATCACCCAATCCCCTACTGACACATCACCCAATCCCCTACTGACACATCACCCAATCCCCTACTGACACATCACCTAGTCCCATAGTGACACATCACCTAGTCCCATAGTGACACATCACCTAATCTCCCCTACTGACACATCACCTAATCCCCTAGTGAGACATCACCTAGTCCCATAGTGACACATCACCTAATCCCCAGCTGATACATCACCTAGTCCCATAGTGACACATCACCTAATCCCCTACTGACACATCACCCAATCCCCTACTGACACATCACCCAATCCCCTACTGACACATCACCTAGTCCCATAGTGACACATCACCTAATCCCCTACTGACACATCACCTAATCCCCAGCTGACACATCACCTAATCTCCCCTACTGACACATCACCTAGTCCCCTATTGACACATCACCTAATCTCCCCTACTGACACATCACCTAATCCCCTAATGACACATCACCTAGTCCCCTAGTGACACATCACGTAATCCCCTACTGACACATCACCTAGTCCCCTAGTGACACATCACCTAGTCCCAATCTGACACATCACCTAATCTCCCTACTGACACATCACCTAATCCCCTAGTGACACATCATGTAATCCCCTACTGACACATCACGTAGTCCCCTAGTGACACATCACCTAGTCCCCAGCTGACACATCACCTAATCTCCCTACTGACACATCACCTAATCCCCTAGTGACACATCACCTAATCCCCTACTGACACATCACCTAGTCCCCAGCTGACACATCACCTAGTCCCCTAGTGACACATCACCTAGTCCCCAGCTGACACATCACCTAATCTCCCTACTGACACATCACCTAATCCCCTAGTGACACATCACCTAATCCCCTACTGACACATCACCTAGTCCCCTAGTGACACATCACCTAATCTCCCTACTGACACATCACCTAGTCCCCTAGTGACACATCACCTAATCTCCCTACTGACACATCACCTAGTCCCATAGTGACACATCACCTAATCTCCCTACTGACACATCACCTAATCCCCTACTGACACATCACCCAATCCCCTACTGACACATCACCCAATCCCCTACTGACACATCACCTAGTCCCATAGTGACACATCACCTAGTCACATAGTGACACATCACCTTTTCCCCAGCTGACACATCACCTAATCTCCCCTACTGACACATCACCTAATCCCCTAGTGAGACATCACCTAGTCCTATAGTGACACATCACCTAATCCCCTAGTGACACATCACCTAATCCCCTACTGACACATCACCCAATCCCCTACTGACACATCACCCAATCCCCTACTGACACATCACCTAGTCCCATAGTGACACATCACCTAATCCCCTACTGACACATCACCTAATCCCCTACTGACACATCACCCAATCCACTACTGACACATCACCTAGTCCCATAGTGACACATCACCTAATCCCCAGCTGACACATCACCTAGTCCCATAGTGACACATCACCTAATCCCCTACTGACACATCACCCAATCCCCTACTGACACATCACCCAATCCCCTACTGACACATCACCTAGTCCCATAGTGACACATCACCTAATCCCCTACTGACACATCACCTAATCCCCAGCTGACACATCACCTAATCTCCCCTACTGACACATCACCTAGTCCCCTATTGACACATCACCTAATCTGCCCCACTGACACATCACCTAATCCCTAATGACACATCACCCAATCCCCTACTGACACATCACCTAGTCCCATAGTGACACGTCACCTAGTCCCATAGTGACACATCACCTAGTCCCCAGCTGACACATCACCTAATCTCCCCTACTGACACATCACCTAATCCCCTAGTGAGACATCACCTAGTCCTATAGTGACACATCACCTAATGCCCAAGTGACACATCACCTAATCCCCTACTGACACATCACCCAATCCCCTACTGACACATCACCCAATCCCCTACTGACACATCACCTAGTCCCATAGTGACACATCACCTAATCCCCTACTGACACATCACCTAATCCCCTACTGACACATCACCCAATCCACTACTGACACATCACCTAGTCCCATAGTGACACATCACCTAATCCCCAGCTGAAACATCACCTAGTCCCATAGTGACACATCACCTAATCCCCTACTGATACATCACCCAATCCCCTACTGACACATCACCCAATCCCCTACTGACACATCACCTAGTCCCATAGTGACACATCACCTAATCCCCTACTGACACATCACCTAATCCCCAGCTGACACATCACCTAATCTCCCCTACTGACACATCACCTAGTCCCCTATTGACACATCACCTAATCTCCCCTACTGACACATCACCTAATCCCCTAATGACACATCACCCAATCCCCTACTGACACATCACCTAGTCCCATAGTGACACATCACCTAGTCCCATAGTGACACATCACCTAGTCCCCAGCTGACACATCACCTAATCTCCCCTACTGACACATCACCTAATCCCCTAGTGAGACATCACCTAGTCCTATAGTGACACATCACCTAATCCCCAAGTGACACATCACCTAATCCCCTACTGACACATCACCCAATCCCCTACTGACACATCACCCAATCCCCTACTGACACATCACCTAGTCCCATAGTGACACATCACCTAATCCCCTATTGACACATCACCTAATCCCCAGCTGACACATCACCTAATCTCCCCTACTGACACATCACCTAGTCCCCTAGTGACACATCACGTAAACCCCTACTGACACATCACCTAGTCCCCTAGTGACACATCACCTAGTCCCCAGCTGACACATCACCTAATCTCCCTACTGACACATCACCTAATCCCCTAGTGACACATCACGTAATCCCCTACTGACACATCACCTAGTCCCCTAGTGACACATCACCTAGTCCCCAGCTGATACATCACCTAATCTCCCTACTGACACATCACCTAATCCCCTAGTGACACATCACCTAATCCCCTACTGACACATCACCTAGTCCCCAGCTGACACATCACCTAGTCCCCTAGTGACACATCACCTAGTCCCCAGCTGACACATCACCTAATCTCCTTACTGACACATCACCTAATCCCCTAGTGACACATCACCTAATCTCCCTACTGACACATCACCTAGTCCCCTAGTGACACATCACCTAATCTCCCTACTGACACATCACCTAGTCCCCTAGTGACACATCACCTAATCTCCCTACTGACACATCACCTAGTCCCCTAGTGACACATCACCTAGTCCCCAGCTGACACATCACCTAATCTCCCTACTGACACATCACTTAGTCCCCTAGTGACACATCACCTAGTTCCATAGTGACACGTCACCTAATCTCCCATTCTCCTTTTCACCAGGCAGGCATCTTTGTCTTCCTCACATTATTTCCTTACCCTATCATGTGACAGCTCTTTCACATTGTATATATTGTATGTGGTCATTTATGTGTACCCTTGCCTTACTTTTGTTATCTTTTATACTTTGTGCTCTACCCCTTCACTATTTAACTCCTTCTTCTTTCCTTCCTTACTCAACTGTCCCTTCCTGTTGTCCCCTGTAATGTGTATTTTATTATTATTGTTATTATTAATGCATTGCTGTATTTACACATTTTGTTTGAATTCATAATACTTTTGTTAACTTGCTTGTCTAGTACCATTTAGATTTGTCTGGACAGAGGCTGAAATAGGTCCATTTGGATCAGTACTCTATCCTGGTTACAAAAATTGAATGAATACATACATACATATATAAATAAATAAATAAACCTACCCCACTGTGGAATTGGAAATATGTCAAAACTGTCAATTTTAATCTGTTAGGTTGTGTCCATCTGTCTTGTTGAAGGACAGTAGACAGGACATTTCCTTTTAACCAGGGTAATGCACACTGCTGTACTAAAAATGGAAATGATTCCACTTTCTGGGCTTCAGACTTTCATTTCTATTCGTCTGAGATATAATGAGCTAAAAGCAATCAGCCACGTCTGAGCCTTTTTTTTTTACCTTTTCTACTATTTTTTTTATTTTCCTTATTATATCAGCATCCTTTTGTTGTTGACACGTTATTTTCTGCTTCAGCTGTAGCTGTTCAGATTTATAGCTGTGAGGAGTGAACTGTTCATCTCTTTTTAGGTTTGCTAACTTCCACTAAGTGGATCAGACGGAGGAGATGATGGTCTGCATCTGGTGCTTCTCCGAGCTTTCTACAAACCATTTCTCAGGAACAGTCCGTTGTACTGACATCAGTTTCATCAGGCAGGACAATTTTCTGAAATCTCTCCCATTAATAAAAGTGATGCGATCTTGGTGTTAGTGTATTTAAGTTAATGGGGGTGTATGAGTTGCAGGTCCCTTTCAAAATTCACCAGAATATATTACTTAACACAAGCTGTCCTATTCTACAAAATGTCTTTTGATAAAATAGACCCAACCCCAGCTACAAACCAGTACTAGCAGTCAGTGTCACTGTCCTGGATGGTATGTGCTCACTTCAACATACGTTTGCATTGTCGACTGTTCCTCCAGCTGTCTCCTACAAAATTGTACCATGAATCATGTTGGTTCTAACTTCAGTATCTCTCTCATACCTCAAGAAGGTGAACATCATTCATTCATTCTTCTGTCTCTAACTGATTTTTTGTCTTAAAGTAGTATGTAAACCTGAGTCACAAATCTATGTGGAAAGATTTCTTGCCTTGAGTCTAGACTCTGGAATATGGTGACCTCTGTTTCTATCTACAAATGCCATTCAGATGTGGCTTGTCAGCACTATTTCTGTAGTCCTGCTTTGTGTTTAGCTGCTAACAACTGCAAGTGATATACCATTTGACTATACACCCACAGCATGCACTTAGTACTGGGAAGCAACTTCTATGCTGATAAATTGGTCAATCACCAGACAGTTAAGAAGTTGTTTGTCTTGTTTTTGCCCACCTGACATTAAGTAGATATTGCTTTTTGACCTTCTACAGTTAACCATGGAGGAGTGTATCATAGTGGCCAAGTGCAGCCTCTTTCAAGATGGATCTGGGAGATGATATAATGGTTAAAGTTGCTTACCTCACAGGCACAAGGTACAGGGTCTCATTCTCACCTCTGGTTATTAGGTAGGCATGCAAACGTCTGCATGCTGATTGCTTAGTATTTACCTGTGAATCCTAAGATTTTAAATACAGTGGCATTTATGTTTTTCTCACTTCAATAAATAACACACTTTATAACCATATATAAATGAAACAAGATTTTCTGATTCATACAGACAAAAATGCCACAAACAACATTCTGTGCAACATAATGAAGGATGATCTGATCAAAACATGCCTCACATGTGCTTGCCAAAAAATCTTGTAAGTAAGTTATATGAGCTTTGCCAGTAAACATGACTTTCTGTTGGCAGTTTGAGTTTTACATTTAGACTACAGGATTGTTTTGAGTCTGGAACAGAAAATGAAAGTAGTTTTTTTAAAAAAAGAAAGGTAGCCATGAAGGAACAAAAGCAGAACCAGAGAACATTTTAGGCTAGTCATATTGTCATTGCACCAACTCCTTCGCTCAACGCTTTCTGGAATTCATAAATTCCAATACCCTGGAACAAATTATTCACACCCCCACCAGGGGCAACACTATTCTAGACCTAGTCATTATCAACATGAGTGACCAGTGTTCCACACCTGAAATCAACTCCTCGTTGGTCCAATCCGACCATAAGCTAATCACCTTTGATATCCTATTACCGCCCCCACCCACCATTAAAGAAACCACGGTAAAAAAATTCTCAAAAACCAACTTCATGCTTCTTAAGACAGAAGTGGCGAACTTCATGACACCCATGCAGATGGACAATACATTTACAACTGCTGAATTCTACACAAATGCACTCTATAAGCACTTACACGAGTGCATGTATCGTGCTATCCCAAACAGAACCAAGATGCTATCTTCCAAAAAAAGGAAGCCAATCTGGTGGTCCCTTGCCATAAACAAACTCTACAACAGAAGGAAGAAACTGTTGCAAAAGAGAGTAAAATCCCATGAGTGGAGGAGATGCCTGGCCAGCCTCAGTAAGAAGGTGAGATCCCTTATAAGATCCTCTAAAGCTAGATACGAAAACAGAATCCCCACTGATTCTAAGGGCAACCACAAAGCATTCTATAGCTATGTCAAGAATCTCAGTGGCAACACCCAGATCTGCTCTGAGTTACAGCACAACAGCACGAAAATTACAGAACCAACTGATATTGCCAACATCTTGGCAGATAGGTTCAGTGCTAACTTTACCCCCCCTCTCACCCCCTAAAGGGCCCATATCAATACAGGAAGAATGCAGAGTCTGTGTAATCACATCTATGCAGGTAAAAGCTGCACTCTCTAAAACCAAAAACACAGAATCCATGGGACCGGACAACATCCCAGGCTGAGTTTTACACAAACTTCAGAATGAACTGGCTCCCCACCTAAGCACCATATTCAATCAAAGTCTCTTGTCAGGCTTTGTGCCCACTGAATGGCGCACAGCAACATTTATCCCACTTCACAAAGGGGGAGCCACCACTGATCCTGGGAACTATTGCCCTATTAGCCTGATGAGCCTGGTCTACAAGGCCATGGAACGTATCATCATGGAACTCATAAACAAAGACATTGGTAACCTCCAAACTATGGACCCCACCCAGTTCGGGTTTGTGAAAGGCAGACCATGTCTTCTGAACCTGATCGACTTCTTTGAGGCAGTCACCAAAGCCGTAGACGAGGGTATGGTGGTTCACATAGCCTATCTTGACCTTGTCAAAGCTTTCAACACCATCCTCCATTCTGGAATTATAGCTAAACTCACTAAACTAGGTATAAATCCCTATGTCACAAGATGGGTTGCCAACTGGCTCACTGACAGAACCCATACTGTAAAAGTTGCAGACTCCAAATCTGACTTCAAATCAGTGACAAGTGGAGTACCACAGGGTTCAGTCCTGGAAGCTCTCCTGTTTGGTATTTACTTCTCTAAAGTACAGGCTAACACAGAAGGTCTCTGGTTAATGAAGTTTGCAGATGAACTAGGAGCCATAGTCGAGTCCCAGAATGATGTGGACATCCTACAGAAGGGCCTCTCTGAGACAGATGCCTGGTGTCAGAGGAATGGCCTCAAGCTCAATGCCAAAAAGTGCATTGTCATCCCCTTTGGTAAAAACTCTGTACCCATGAACTACCACATAAATGGCAGTCTACTTAACTCCGAATGTGTGATGAGAGACTTTGGTACCCAGGTGGACAGTAGTCTCTCCTTTGATAATCACATCATCACAGTAGTCAGGAAATCCTTCTATGCGGCACACCACATCACAAAAGGGTTCTCATTCAGGAAAAAAGAGGTCATTGTTCCCATCTACTCGGCACTCATTAGACCCATTATAGAGTACAACGCCCCTTTTGGAATGTATCTCACAAGACATCTGCAGCAGCTGGAAAGGCCACAGAAGTACCTCACAAAGAGGATTACTGGCCTCAAACAGATGTCCTACACTGACCGTCTCAAAAAACTCCAGCTTTACTCTGTAGCATATCACCTACTCCGAGGAGATTTCTGCCTAACATATAAAGCTATGTCAAACCCAGAGCTGTTGGACATGCTACACCTTAAGAAATCCCAATCCCTCTGACCTAAACCTTGTCACCACAATAAACAGGACATGCTGGAGGGATAGATTCCTGTCCCAGAGACTTCCTATACTCTGGAACAAGCTACCCATCTATGTCAAGCAAAGTTCTTCATTAGCACTCTTCAAGAAAAATCTTGATGAGTGGATGGGAAATAGGAAATACACCCCGGGGATAACTTCTGTGGCTCTGCTCGACAGGGGCACATCAAATTAATTTTCTTGGGTGGCATAAGCCAGGGAAACTTGATGGCTAGGCTTACTTAGGCCATTGGGCCAGTAGCCTAGTACCTACCTATGAACTTATGAACCTATGAACAAGTGACATTGAACAGTATTGTTTTTAGATATGTAATGATTAGTGAATCTCAGAAAAAGATCTGCACTCCCTAGTAATAATGAAAAATTAGCATATTTTGGAGGTGAAATAGCTAAGGGATGACCTAAAAATTATTTTAAATATGGTAAATTATATTTTAGCTGAGATTCGGCATATATCATTGCAGTATCTTTGCAGGAAATAATGTACAAAACTGGGCTGGGGAGATTCAATGGACAGTCAACAAATCGAAAAGACCGTGACCATAAATGTATTCTATAGTAGTGGTCTAAACATATTTCAGCAGTTGTTGTTGTTTGTCTTTTGGCTTTTCCCGGTTAGGGGTCGCCACAGCGGAACTCCGGTCTGCTAATGATTGGCAGTTGTTTTTTATGGTGTCAAGTTGCCAGCCCGATGCCCAACCTCCAAGGAAGGCACGCCCATTCAACACACGTCTTTCGAACGCCCATGAAATGAAAATAAGGAAACTGAAATTCACCTTAAAATGCACACGGAATTATTCTGTGAAAGACAGAACATATCTTTCTTTAAGTGGTGCAGCTTGTCTGCAAAGCTTGATTTTCATAGTCAGACTAATCACTACAGAGATTAAACACATGTATGTGTGGCATGAATGATAAATCAAAGTAGAAATGGATACAGGCTCAAAGTATATTATTAGAAGATGCAAACTGGCTTTGAAATAAGGTTTTGTGGGTATGTAGGTGTATCATGACAGAGATATTTACATGTTCTAGTGGAACGAATGAATGGATATTTGGATAATGTTACATTTCAAGAATAGCACGCTTTGTAAGGAAACACTGGCAGAAATGCAGCCTATGACAAGAAGCTATCAATCAAAAAGAGGTAGGAAGTCAATTACTGCCTTGTTCCTAAGAGTTTGACTGACTGGCTGATAGTCATTGCAAATTTTCTGTTGTAACCATTAGTAAACTTTGCTTTCCTCTGTATTTTTAAGTTATGCCCAAATTTTGCTTAAATTGGCTTATCAGCTATGCTCTGCATTGTAAACATTTTTCTTTGCTAATTTTATGATAGCAAAGTGAGGACTTAATAGGGGTGCTAGAGACCTAGCTCAGTCACCAGTAAAATAAAGCAAATTCATTTGTCAATTATTTCATTAACCGGCTCAAGTGTCTGAACAAGAATGCAGCAATTTAACCAGATGCATTGGCACAGTGGGATAAAGCCCTGATTATGACTCAGGTAATCTGAGTTTAGCTACTGACTCTGATGTTGGATGAGTAAGTTGCTTCTCTCTGAGATTGGAGACTGACAGTCATTTGAGCATTCATTCAGTGAGTGCCAATATAGCAGAGAAAATTTGCTGAACACTAGTTTCATTGCTGATTTATCCCCTGTTGTGCAACTGTAGAGTTGATACATATAATCATTGGGTGGGGTTCTTCCCCACATAACGGTAAAGGAAGAAGCCCCCACAAATAAAACATTTTCTTGAAGTACCCTGAGTATGGCTTTCAGTGAGATATTTTGACTGCTTCAGTGATTACTGAGAGTTATTTTTGTGGAACATCATAATTCATCTAGGGGCAGTCAGGGAGCACATTTCCGAAGCACATTCTCCAGATAGAATCTCTGATGGAGACTGGAGATGACTAGAGGCACTTGTATTTCAAGAAGAAAGGATTAAGTTGCAGAGACATCCTTCAAAGAACTGGGAAATATAGGCAGCATATGTTGCATGTCAGCCCTTGGAGAGACTGAGGTCATGCATGAAGGCAGGGGGGGATTGAGGTATAAAGACACAACTGTGAATCCCCCATGTGGATGACAGCACCTCTGTTTATAGGCTGACCCTAAGCCCTAGGAGAAGAAACCAGCCAAATGGATGTTAGCCCTGAGGAATGAATAAATTAACAGAGTGGCCAAAGATGAGACTTACTGGTCAACCTAGACTAGAATAAAAAAAATGTGATGTGATAGGTGCAGACATATCAAGAAGGCATATATGTAATGAATATTATAGCAGGGGTAGCAGATTGCAGGTGGATTCAATGTGCCACAAGTTTTTCTTTTTGGATATTATTATACTACTGTTTGCAAGAATTCCAACTAAAAGACAGCATGTATTTCTATTTTTCTCTGTTCTTTTGTTTACACTTATTTATCAGTCCACGAGTTGCATTGTAAAACCAATGCCATAAGTAATTTTATCAGCATGTAATAATCACAAGCAAAGAAGATGTGCCTCAGCCTAATTGATGGAATATTAATGTAGAATTAAGTTACGCCTTTGTGTCTAACACACCAGCATTAGGCTGTGTGAAAAAGAGTTCTACGTTTTGTATGGAAAATGGGATAAATGCATCTGTACTGCAACAGCCCTACAAAATGACCATAAAGCTTCACAGCTTTTGCACACAAAGTCTGAAACTCATTCCATTCTACACGTAAAAAAAGAAAAAAAAACTCTTAAGGTCAGATTCAAAACGCTTACCACAAAGTGTAGACTATATGCACACATTCTGAATTCAACAACAGCCCTACCATGATGTTTGTGATGTTTATTCAGTCAGAAAAGTTATGCTAAGTGCAAACACATTGTTAGGAGAGGGCATGAGACAAACGTTAGTTGATCGAAGAGAAAGATTTTTGTTGCCAGAGAAAGAAGTTAGGACAGTTTTATAATTTTAAATAGTAAAAACCAAAATGGAAGGGCTGGTCTTTCTGGCAGTAATAGACAGTTCTTATTTTCATAAAGGTCATTGTCTTTTTATTATTCAAAATAAAGGTTATTTACAAACAACAGAAGTAAAAAGTCGCATGTTAGTGGTGCGTAAGTTGAAAAAGGAGGCAATAACTTTTCATTTACTCATTAAATGTTCACTTACTGTAGGCTTCTGTGAAACTGTTGCATTAGGCAGGCATACAAAAATATTAAGGAATGTACTTTATGAAAATGTGGTTTTAGGAATTAGAAACTGTTGTTTCAGCTTAAATACATGAACAGAATTTTCTGTGATTATAAATTGCTCTTTTTGAAATAATGATTATCTTCCTGTATTATAGAGAAAAAGAAACATTTTTTGTAGAGTAATGGAGGACTAAAAATAAAGAAGTTGAGCTTGACATAGATTATACGATTGACTGCAACTTTCCATGGATGGTGGCGAAAAAGTGAAAGAAAACACAGTTATGTTAATTTTTTACTTAAACTAGAGAGATGCAGACATATTGATTATGTCTGTAACTCTTACAAATTTAATTCTTGGAGGGGGAGACACTTCAGAAAGATTGCTGTGAGGTATGCATCATGCATCTGACATCTGACATTAACCATTTCTGATTCACAGACAGCCCTCCCATGAAGCTTTAGTGCGAAGATGTGCAGCACCATGAGGTGCTGTCACCACCATGATGGTCTGTCATCATGCTATACCATGATGGGCTGTCACCACCATGATGGGCTGTTACCATGCAGTGTAACAATGGGCTATCACCATGCAACACCACATTGGGCTGTCACCATGCAGAGTCATGATGGGCTGTTACTATGGTGTGCCACTATGGGCTGTCCCCATTCAAGGCAATGATGGGCTGTCACCGTGCATCACCATGATGTGCTGTCACCATGCAATGCCATGATGTGCAGTCACCATGCAGTGCCACAATGAGCTGTCATTATTCAACACCGTATTGTGCTGTCATCATGTTATACCATGATTGGCTGTCACCATGCAGTGTCACAATGAGCAGTCTCTATTCAATGCCATGATGTGCTGTCATCATGCTATACCATGATGGGCTGTCACCATGCAGTGTCACAATGGGCTGTCACCACACAGCACCATGATGGTCTGTCATCATGCTATACCATGATGGGCTGTCACCATGCAGCGTCATGATGTGCTGTGATCAAGTTATACCATGATGGGGTGTCACCATGCAGTGTTACAATGGGCTGTCACCATGCAGCACCATGATCTGCTGTCATTATGCTATACCATGATGGCTTGTCACCATGCTGTGTCACAATGGGCTGTCACCATGCAGCACCATGATCTGCTGTCATCATGCTATACCATGATGGCTTGCGACCATGCTGTGTCACAATGGGCTGTCACCATGCAGTGCCATGATGTGCTGTCTTCATACTATACCATGATGGGCTGTCACTATGCAGTGTCACAATGGGCTGTCACCATACAGTGCCATGATATGCTGTCATCATACTATGCCATGAATTGCTGTCACCATGCAGTGTCACAATGGGCTATCACCATGCAGCACCATGATGTGCTGTCATCATGCTATACCATAATTGGCTGTCACCATACAGTGCCACAATGGGTTGCCTCCAAGCAGCACCATGATCTGCTGTCATCATGCTATGCCATGACTGGCTGTCACCATGCTATGTCACAATGAGTTGTCACCATGCAGCACCATGATCTGCTGTCATCATGCTATACCATGATGGCTTGTCACCAAGCTGTGTCACAATGGGCTGTCACCACACAGTGCCATGATGTGCTGTCCTCATGCTATACCATGGTGGGCTGTCACCATGCAGTGTCACAATGGGCTGTCACCATACAGTGCCATGCTGTGCTGTCATCATGCTATACCATGATGGGCTGTCACTATGCAGTGCCATGATGTGCTGTCATTATGCTATACCATGATTGGTTGTCAGCATGCAGTGTCTCAATGGGCTGTCACCACACAGTGCCATGATGTGCTGTCCTCATGCTATACCATGATGGACTGTCATCATGCAGTGTCACAATAGGCTGTCACCATGCAGCACCATGATGGTCTGTCACCATACAGTTCTTACACCTGCACTTTCCCCTAGACTAACAAGCAAATCTTGCAACATTGACACCAAGGGTACTCCGTGTATCTTGCCTTAAAGAAAAAAATTAAATAAAGACAATGTGCATCAGAGGGAAACATTACACACCAGATGTATCTGTGGGGAGGGGAGGCTACTGTACAAAGCTGAGAATAACTCTATGCAACATCAGGGAGACTATTTAAATTAGTACTGGGTCTCAATTAAAATGTTAATAAAGCCACAGCCCTACCCTTACTATGGACTTCATGAGAACTAAAAGCAATGAAACTTTAATATCTGTCATTATTTACTGACTATACAGATCTGTGATTTACAAGGGTAGGGACAAATCAATACTAAGGCACACTGGGCATGCTCTGTCAACTCAGAGTGTGTGTGTGTGTGTGTGTGTGTGTGTGTGTGTGTGTGTGTGTGTTTGAGTGCACATGTGTGTGTCTCATAGTGTATAGGTATGTGTATGTGTGTCTCTGTGCATGTGTCTTGTGACTAGATGTAAGTTTTTAAGTGTGATTGTGTTTGTGAATGTGTACATATGTGTTTCTTTTTGTGTGTAGTGTGACTGAGTATGTTTTGAATGTGGATGTATGTTCATTTATATATGTGTGAGTGGTATCTGTGTGTTTGTTACTGTGTGTGTGTGTGTGTGTGTGTGTGTGTGTGTGTGTGTGTGTGTGTGTGTGTGTGTGTGTGTGTGTGTGTGTGTGTGTGTGTGTGTGTGTGTGTGTGTGTGTGTGTGTGCGTCTGTTAAGTGTGACTTGATGTGTGTTTTTAATTGTGCATACGTGTGTGTGTGTGTGTGTGTGTGTGTGTGTGTGTGTGTGTGTGTGTGTGTGTATGTGGTGGGACTGGGTACGTTTTTCAGGGTGCATGTGTGATGGTTTGTGTATGTTTGTGAATGAGTATGTGTTTTGAAGTGTGCGTGTGTGTGTGTGTGTGTGTGTGTGTGTGTGTGTGTGTGTGTGTGTGTGTGTGTGTGTATGTGTGTAGATGTTTTTAGGTACCCGTACAGCAGTGCTTCAAGGATTGGTATTGAAAAACTAGTGCAGTTGTTTCTAACTAGTCAATATTTGATTCTGAGACATGCCACAAATTACTGGTGAGCTTTTGCTAAATAGGTCTCTTTCACATCTCAGATTCCTATTATATCACCTTAGTGTCACTAGAACCCGCAATTGAAACCCTAATTGGACTTTGGTCATATTTCCTTTTAATATGTTATAGTTAAGCTTAATAACATTAATGGAAACTAGATGTAGACTTTGAAGTAAGAATCCATGTATCCAAATAATTAATCTGGTTTACCTAAGACTGCTGAATAAAAAATTTTAAGCTATTCTTAATAAACAGTACAGAGTACAGTGCGACAACTGTTTACACTGTCACTGAATTCAAGGCTTATTTTTAACTACTACTGCATTACTGTAATTTTTTCTTATGTTATACCAGTGTTATTTTTTTTACAGGTTCATAGATAGTGGGGATTTGATTTTAAGGTATTAACTGTGATTTAGAAATGTGTGCCCATGACATTTGTAGTCTAATGTATTCATATCTATAGCATATCTATGAAGCTACTGGATAACTAAGGCAAGTTCACCACAAAATTTGAGAGAAATGTTGTCGTTTTTAGGAATGGAATATTTAGCCTTTGCAAACGTTTCTGTATGAAACTGTTTTTTTTTTTTTTCAAAGAATATTAGACTCCAAATATTTATGGAAATGATTGCATCCTGAATAAAATCCTATCTCAATGCAAAGGCATGTGAACAATTGTATACAGAACAAATTCTGTAAACTACTTTTTAGATAACACAGTTCTTCACAGAATTCCAAAAGAGGGTTAAGTCTCATTATTATGGTTGCATTATTTATCAAGTTTCAGGTGATAGACATTTTCCATTTGGGGATACAAAAGTTTTCTCTATCTTTGACAATGAGTTTTTGCACAAATAGCACAATCTGTAGGAGCATTTTAATCCAATGTAGCCTTGTGAACTTTCACAACATGTGTCTACATGATGATGATTGTACACATATCCTTTTGTAAAGAGTTATGTCTACATAAGTGTGTGTGACGCAATTTATCTATAGTCCCATGCTGAGAATTTTCGCACATAACCAACATAATTTAGCTTACAGGTTTTGCACTGCTCTATGAAGTGACATCAGCTAATGATAATGGTTGAGGATATTTGATGAGTAGGTGTACTGGAATATGTTTTGAGCAGCAAAGTAATGATCAGCTATACTTATCTGAGTCTCCTACTAGGTACGTGATGTCGAATTAC
The DNA here is from genome assembly GCF_019279795.1 of Protopterus annectens. Taxonomy (NCBI): domain Eukaryota; kingdom Metazoa; phylum Chordata; order Ceratodontiformes; family Protopteridae; genus Protopterus; species Protopterus annectens. The sequence goes on from NC_056746.1 coordinate 41,912,454, forward strand.
ATGGTGGTAAATGATGCACAGATGTCCAGTGTCTGCCCAGGAGTAGTGGTACAGCTTGCATGCACTCAAACTGTCCCACTGCAAACTAAGATTAACTGAAAGGTACGTGTGCCCACTACTAGCATAGTGCAGAAGAAACATAAACTTGGGCCATTTGCATATTGTGTGCTTGTAAATAGTGATATTGACTCCTTGGATGTGAAATGCCCCAGTGGGAAAAAAGATCAACAAAAACTCTTATGACAGACAAACACAGAGGACATTTGTCCAAGTATATTGTGGGTTCTTAAATTTTAAATGGAAAAGGTTTATACCCATGCTATCTCAGGCATCGACTTTACTTAAGAAGTCATTTTTATAATATTATATAAACCTCTGAAACTGCTGTCTGCAGTCATGGAAAGCGTACTAAAACAGGGATAAAGAATTGCTGTAGGCCTACGTGACATGTCTCCTACATTCTCATGGGATACTAACCTCTCCCCCTTATGGGATGGTAACCTCTCCCACCTATGGGGTGGTAACCTCTTCCCCTATGGAATGGTAACCTCTCCCCCCTATGGGACGGTAATCTCTCCACCTGTTGCAGCATCCCAGCAGCTGTTACAACCTTTTTCCTCCCTTGTCTCTGCATATCTGTTACTTTACTGTGAGAGTTTATTTCATGTAGCTTTGGTTTAACAATACAGGGTGGAAACATTCCTGCTATATATAATTTCTACTTGTTTCTGTCATCTCTGATCTGCCGGATATTAGTCTGTATGAGCATGCACAGACCAACTGAGTCCCACAAGGATGAGAAGTGTGGCCTTCTTTACTCCACCTGCCCCCCTCCAGCTCTGGCCATTGTCTTACTTATATAGCTGATTTTCCCTGTCAATTCTACCCCTCATTACTTTTCATCTTATAGAAACAATACCATACCTCGTTTGGGTTTCATAATTTATACTGATTCTTTAACAAGCGAACCCCTTCTTATATACGTAATCACTACTCCCCACCCACTCGTCCCGCATGTCCGACTCCTCCTTATTTACCCACTCGTCTTCATCTCTCCAATAGCCACTCTAAAACTCCTCCTCCTCCTTCATTCAGAATCATTTTTTATCACTTACCACCTGCTTCACCTACAGTATTTACCTTGACCGACCTACCCAGTCCTGCTTTCACAAATGACTGACATTCGGTTCATCTTCCATTTTTTTCAATTCTCCATCTGTTTACTTCCCATACTTTCTGATGCTCTGTCTCCTTACTTTTCAATGTTGCATTTATTTTCCATCCTTTTCAATGGTCTGTTTACTTTCTGTCGTCTCCAATGTTACTCCATTTATAATCTTTTTAACAACCACTCATCTTCTGCTTCAACAATATTTACCTTACAAAATTGACCCATTCTTACTTTCACAGCTAACTAACTAGTATTCAACCAGCCATATGTTGCATTATTATATTAACCACATCCAACAAAGACATTTGATTTTCTACTTTGCCTTTTTCTGTGATTCCACACTTGGAAATACTCCTTCTGTCATTTATCCTGTAGTAAAACATCAGTTTACAACACTTAACAACAACCCACATAGTCCCATTACAACTCAATAGTTCAATTTCTGCTTTATACTTACCTCTGCTTACCAGTCCGTATGTTTTTACCCAAACACCTACTCTTGTCTTGCCAGAAACCTTCACCATTTGCACAGATCTCCACTTACTTATCTATGAACAATATAATGCTTTCCAGTTGTGTTATCATCCTCGGGAACTTCATTATTAACTACTTTGATGCACTCAAAACAACCACCCAAGTCAATTTAATTAGTCAAGGGTTTAATCATTTTAACACAAGAACACACTAGACTCAATATCAAACCTGCAATCATATCCTTCTAGAAATTGTAATTAGAAATGCACCTAATAAAATATCTGCCATCTCTGCCTTTCCCTTCACTTAGTGGACGCTGCGTCATTATTTTCTATCTCCACACCACTTTAAACAACCCCCTTCAAGATTAATGACATTTTACCCAGAAAGGTTAAAGACATCATGCCCATGAACAGTCCTACCTAAAATTAACTTGTCTCTCTTTTCTAGTATAACTGATCTCAACACCATGACCAGCATCTTAAACAGCATATTATTCCACCTGCAAATAAACATTTTCCCAAAGACTACCAGATAACAAATGGCAGACATTGCTGAACTAAAAAATTATGAGCCCTATTCCGTTCAAGACATACAGTTTGGAATCAATGAAAAGTATTTCCCTCACAAGAAAGTAACTAAAGATTCCACCAGAAAACAAAACAATTTGCAATCCATCATTAAAAACAGAACATATTACTATCCATACTCCCTATAAGGTTTTCTAATGGGAAATCACATTCCATACACCCCTGAGAATCTATCCTCAGATTCCACAAAGAGATTTAACATCTTACCCCCACTCCTCTTTTCACGTCAGAGTCAACAAAATAAAACGTATTAAAAAAATACTTAACCAAATCCCTGCTGATGCTAACACAGGGGCTGATAACCTACAACCCCTGGTTTATCTTCATCTGCAAGGGGCAACTTCTTTTTCATCTGAAACTCCTATGTACCTGATGTCTGATGTAAAACATCATGTCCACTCTATCGGAAGAAGTGGTAATCAGACCTTTCCCTAAATGTACTTAACCCACCTCCACATCTGACTTCTAGCCCACCTTCATCCTCTGTACCCTAGGAAAAGTCTTTGACAAAATATTTATACTCAGATCTGTGAATATGTACTAAATCATGGTCTGTTATGATGTTCCCAACATGACTTTTGGCCTAGAAGATGCACTATGATAGCCTTATGTATCCTCACAGATGCCGTCCTCCAAAACACTGACAAACAGCATCTTACAAAGGGTATTTCCATAGATCCAACAATGGCATTTGACCTGGTAGAGCCCACTCTCTTCCAAAACTCCCTCACCCAAAATGGATTTAGCATCCAAGCCCTCTGCTAGTTTAAAAACTTTCTATTAAATAACAACTTTTGTTTTCAAATTGAGAAATAAGTGTTGCCAACTCCCCCATCTGTAAAAGAGTGCCCCAAATAAACATCCACTGTCTCATCGTATTCTCCATAGCTATCAGCAAATTATAACTTTTTTTCTGCTACCATACACGTGGAAGAGGTCACTTAAGGTTAATCATTTGTGAACTGAGGAGGGTGGAGCTAAGAACTAAACCTTCTATTTAAGAGGTAAAATAAAACATTTCAGAGCTTTATTGGAAAGGCTCACCCAGAATCTGCTACACTTTGCTGTGAGGGAAAGGTTGGTTTGCTTTTTATTTGTTGTATTTTGTATTAGTTTATTGCCTTTTTATATTTTGAGTGCTGTGATTTGTTTTCTTTACCTTGTGTTGTTGTGTTCTGCTTTTAACTGCATATTAAAATTTCAGAAGACCCCCACAGCACTGTCTCTTGTGAGTCAGGCAGAAATTAGAACTGATCAATTAAGGACTCATACATAAGACAGAAGAGGTCACTTAAGGTTAATCATTTGTGAACTGAGGGGTGGAGCTAGGAACTAAACCTTCTGTTTAAGGGGTAAAATAAAACATTTCAGCGCTTTATTGGAAAGGCTCATTCAGACTCTGCTACACTTTGCTGTGAGGGAAAGGTTAGTTTGCTTTTTATTTGTTGTATTTTGTATTAGTTTATTGCCTTTTTATATTTTGAGTGCTGTGATTTGTTTTCTTTACCTTGTGTTGTCCTTGTGTTCTGCTTTTAACTGCATATTAAAATTTCAGAAGACCCCCACAGCGCTGTCTCTTGTGAGTCAGGCAGAAATTAGAACTGATCAATTAAGGACTCATACATAAGACAGAAGAGGTCACTTAAGGTTAATAATTTGTGAACTGAGGGGTGGAGCTAGGAACTAAACCTTCTATTTAAGGGGTAAAATAAAACATTTCAGCGCTTTATTGGAAAGGCTCATCCAGACTCTGCTACACTTTGCTGTGAGGGAAAGGTTGGTTTGCTTTATATTTGTTGCATTTTGTATTAGTTTATTGTCTTTTTATATTTTGAGTGCTGTGATTTGTTTTCTTTACCTTGTATTTTGCTTGTGTTCTGCTTTTAACTACATATTAAAACTTCAAAAGACCCCACAGCTCTGTCTCTTGTGAGTCAGACAGAAGTTTTTCCTCACTCCCCAACCCTGTCACTGTCATGTTCTTAAATACCACTGTCTTTCTAGTTGCCTGCCTCTTATTTTAATTTGACCAAATATCTCATTTCCTCTCTGCTTTCACTGGCTTGTGTGAGTAAGCACAAAATTATCATTTTGTGAAATCACTCCCCTTCAACTATTTAAATTTATTGGCCATTCTACTGCATCCCATAGTACTGGAATACAAAAGTTATCACCACCTTTCAATCTATCTTGCTGTTTTAAAAATAGTGATTCTCCACTAAAACTTAACTTTTTAAACAGGTAAAACTTAAGTTACCTACTTTCACATCTAACTTCTCTAGTGCACACTGCAGTGTTTAATTTGCTCTAATATGTGCTGGAAAGCACTAGGAAGCCTTAAACTGATACAGGCACTCAATTTTCCTTATTAATAAGGAGAAATTAATCATAGGCACTAAACAGCCTATAATTGCAAAGTACACTGCTAAGGGAAGGGAAAACAGCTCCTGTACATTTAAAAAAAAGCACCAAACCAGGCATGTCCAAGGGTACGCTTCAAGTGATTTCTCCTGTCCACCTGGTGAATCTGGGCATACTGGGGCAATGCAGCAATTGCCTCATGTACACAGACAACCCTCTCCTCCTACCACCCAACACTACACCCTGTGAGAGATGCACTTATGTAGCCAAACTGGAAGCAGAGCTCTCTCCACCCAAGATTGTGCTAGACAGTCAAGAGGAGAAGGTTAACACCAGCATTATACCTCAAGTAACACATAGCCCTTCTAAACTCACACCACCAACACCCATACATGGCAACACTAAATCCACATATGTGGATGCCTTAACTGTAACCTGCCCAAGCAACAAGGACCTCCGAAGCTGAAAAGCAAACAAACACCAGTCACAACCAAAGTGTCACATAGCTCACAACACCAGTGTGCCACCCAGCAACAGCCCCTAAGGCAAGACAATGTACCTAACACTTTAGTCATAGGTGACTCTATAGTCAGGCACACTGATGTCCCACTCACCAGGCTGAACAAGGAGAAAATTACAGTGAGCTGTCTGTCGGGTGCCAGGATCCGCCACATAACTCATGCACTCAAGTCACTCCGCAACAAGTACAAATATGACTCTGTCATTGTCCATGTTGGAGTGAATGACTTCAGACATACCTCCCTGGACTATATGAAAAGAGACATGGAAGAGCTCTCGGATCATGTGGCCCAGGCAGGTATGACCCTGGCCCTGAGTAGCATCCTGCCTTCGCTCAGAATGATACCACAATATAAGGACAAAATGATTAACTTCAACAATTGGCTAAGATACTGGTGTCATTCAAAGGGGATACAGTATCTGTCTGCCTGGAACGACATGATCGACAGACCACGATACTTTGCCAGAGATGGTGTGCATCTGTCGCCCCTGGGATTCAGGTTACTGGCAAAGGCTCTTGCCATCCCTATAGTGCCTTTTTTAAGCAAAGTTCAATGGTCAAAATCACCACTGTAACAGGTACAAGCATGCAAAATCTGAAGGTAATGCTACTCAATGCTAGAAGTCTAAACCTCAAAATGCACTCTCTCAAGGCACTCCCAAAAATGGAGAACATCGATATCTGTACAGTAACTGAGACCTGGTTCAAGGCTGCAGAGAGCACCCCTGCAATACCAGGCTACAACTCTTACCACATTTTTCGGCCACCAAACCAGGATCGAAACACTAAAGGTAGAGGAGTCTCCATATTCACCAAGGATATTCACACCACCAGGTTAGTTGCCCAACACAATGTGTCTGAAATTCTCCAGGTGAAACTAACACTAGGTAAGACTGCAATCCAAATTGTAGCTTGCTACAGATCCCCCACCATGCCCCAAGATTCTCACTACACCTTTCTAAACATACTGGAAAATATTAATATACAACCAAACACCCTAATACTGGGTGATTTTAACTACCCTGCCATTAACTGTGAAAACTACTCGTGTACCAACACCTTTGCCCAATGGTTCTTGGAATTCATAAATTCCAATGCCCTGGATCAACTAATCCATAGTCCCACCAGGGGCTCCAGTATCCTAGACCTGGTCGTTATCAACATGGGAAATTGATACTCCACACCTATGGTCACCCCCTCGTTGGTCAGGTCAGACCATAAGCTAATCACCCTTAACATCCACATCCCACCCCCACCCCCCAGTAAGGAAACCTCCATAAAAAACTTCTTCAAAGCAAACTTCATGCTACTCAAGTCAGAAGTGACAAACTTCATGACACCCATGCAGACGGGAACTGAAAGTTCGACTGCTGAGTCCTACACTAAGGCACTGTACGAGTACATCCACTCATGCATGAATCATGCCATCCCAAATAGAACCAAGATGCTCTCCTCCAAAAAAAGGAAGCCAATCTGGTGGTCCCCTGCCATAAACAAACTTTACAACAAAAGGAAGAAACTGTTGCAGAAAAGAGGAAAATCCCAGGATGCGAAAAACTCCTGTACCAGTCTCAGTAAAAAGCTGAGATCCCTCATAATTTCCTCCAAAGCTAGTTATGAAAATAAAGTTGCCAAAGATTCCAAAGACAACCACAAGGCATTCTATAACTATGTCAAGAATCTAAATGGCAATACTCAGATCTGCTCTGAGCTACAGCAGAATGGCATTAAATATACTGATCCCAAGGATATTGCCAATATCCTGCCAGATCGATTCAGTGCCTACTTCACCCCCTCTCACCCCCTAAATGGCCCATCTCAATACCGGAAGATTGCCAAATTCCGGTAACAATGGCCACACAGGTACAAAACGCACTCTCCAAAGCTAAGAATACACCATCCATGGGACCAGATGACATCCTGGGCTGTGTACTACATGAACTACAAAATGAACTGGCACCTCACCTAAATGTCATGTTTAATCATGCCCTCACCTAAGGTTTCATGCCCACTGAGTGGTGCACAGCTACAGTTATCCCACTCCACAAGGGTGGATCCACCTTGGATCCCGGGAACTACCGCCCCATCAGTCTGACGAGCCTGATCTGCAAGGCCATGGAATGTATTATCATAGAACTTATAAACAAAGACATTGGCAACCTTAAAACACTGGACCCCACCCAGTTTGGGTTTATGAAGGGCCGATCTTGTCTCCTGAACCTGATTGACTTCTTCAAATCAGTCTCCAGAGCCGTGGAAGAGGGTAAGGCAGTCCACACAGCCTATCTGGACCTCACCGAGGCCTTTGACACCATCCCCCACTCTGGAATCATAGATAAACTTACTAAGCTGGGCATTAATCCCTACATCACTCGATGGGTTGCCAACTGGCTTACTGACAGAACCCACACTGTAAAAGTAGCTGACTCCAAATTCAGCTCCAGACAAGTGACAAGTGGAGTACCTCAGGGTTGAGTCCTGGGACCTTTCTTGTTTGGCATCTACTTCTCTGAAGTACAGGCCAACACTAAGGGACTCTGGCTAACAAAGTTCACAGATGACTGCAAACTGGGAGCCATTATTGAATCCCCAAATTATGTCGATAGTCTACAAAAGGGCCTTACAGAAACAGATGTTTGGTGCCAGAGCCATGTGCTCAAGCTCAATGCCAAGAAATGTATAGTTATCCCCTTTGGGAAACAACATGTACCCGTGAATTACCACATAGGTGGCAGTACACTAAACACCAAAAGTGTGATAAGAGACTTAGGGACACAGGTGGACAGTGGTCTTACCTTCAATAACCACATCGCCACAACAGTCAGGAAATTCTTCTATGTGGCACACCTCATCACTAAGGGCTTTTCATCCAGAAAGAAGGAGGTCATTGTCCCACTGTACTCATCCCTCATTCGACCCATTATAGAATACAACACCCCATTTGGTATGTACCTCTCAAGACAGATGCAGATGCAACAACTGGAAAGGCCTCAGAAATACTTCACTAAAAGAATCACAGGCCTAAAGCAGATGCCCTATGCTGACTGCCTTAAAAAACTCCAGCTATACTCTGTCGCATATCATCTACTCCGAGGCGATCTCTGCTTAACATAGAAGGCCATGTCAAATCCAGAGCTGTTGGACATGCTGCACTTAAAGAAATCCCAATCCCTCAGAGCCACACGCTCCAGGGAACTAAACCTTGTCATCATATTAAACAAAACATGCTGAAGGGATAGGTTCCTGACCCAGAGACTCCCCAGACTCTGGAATAGACTGCCCATACATGTCAAGCAGAGCACCTCTTTGGCCCTCTTCAAAAGGAACCTTGATGATTGGATGGGAGAAAGGAAATTCACCCCAGGGATCACATCAGTCGCCCTGCTAGACAGGGGTCTAGGGAAGTAAATAGTGTGGGAAGAAATAGCCAGGGAATTGTTATTGCTAGGCTTGTATAGGCCCTAAGGCTGATAGCCTAGTACCAACCTATGAACACTTCATGTAAAATAATTAGAAAAAAAAATCAAAGAAGATCTCTTCCTCATGTTGTCGTGTTAGCTAGAAAAACTCATCCTTAGCACTAACAAAGTAAATCAATGATATTTGTGTCAGGCATAAGCTGTCCCCAATACCAAAGAACTGGACTGTTCTTTTATGTGGCCAAACTCCCCTTAAAGACACCAAACATTTCATTTAGTCAGCAATGTGGCTAGATCATCAACTTACTCTTCCAATACCACCTAAAACTCATTCAGACCAAAGTAATTATTTTGGGCTAACAATATTGTAATTTCTATCCCCAGAAGCCAGGACAGCAACTGGGAAAAGTGCCCCAGTCCAGCTAGAATACAGTTTACCTGCAAATGCCTGCACCATTAGTAAGAACACAGTCTGGCACAAATCACAGTCAGCAGCATTTATAGATTCATCACACTAGCTCCAAAGACAAAACATCACTGGCCAGTGATCACAAAAGCAAAAGTGGTTGTGTATTCCACAATAAACTGACCTACTCCTTAATTCTCTTATCTATAAACTTCTTAATCTGAAGACATTCTCATTCTTCACAAGTTGCATCACCATTCTGGATCCCATCCTTTACGCTTAGACCACTGCCCCATCCTTAATTTTCTGCAGACCTCTAGAACCAGCCTGCAGTGTACTGCCCACAGTCTAACCATTTTGCATCCTATATGGTGGGAAGCTCCTCCAGCATATCTAAAGTAAAACACCCAATTTTCTAAATTCAAACCCACCTCTAAAATTATTCACCAAGTAAGACACATGTAACTGTTTTAACCAAAAGGATGGGATTTAAAATATACCAACATAGTTCCCCTACAGCTCTACCAAGCTCAGAAAGTTTCTAATTCCTCAGCAGAAAGCAAAAGTAAAGCCAAAAAAATTGCCTTTTTTTCTGCTTAATCTCTGACTTCTTTTTGGTAATCCAACATCTATATATATTGCACATTAGTATCTTTTTTCATATTTCTAGTAGTGTTTCTTTTCCCCAAAGAGTATTAAATGTAATGTTAACAGAAAATAAGTACTCACTTGTTTGTAGCATCTGCTCAGTTGACAATAATTATTGGTATATTTTTTCTTTTTCAGATTTTCCCATTCTGAGCCCGAAAATGGCCCATTTGGCTCAACACTGTACCTTGGTTAACAAATATTGAATAAATAAATAAAACTAATTTCCTTCACATATATCAGAGGCTCTCTCTCTCTGTCTCCATCTTACTAGAAAGGAACACAAACAGAGGTTTTCCCATTAGCCACATAACTGATTTTTATTCTGTTTTACTTCAACAGTAATACAACAAATGAAGGGACCTTCATGAAGAAATGCTGCAAGGGATTCTGCATTGATATCCTGAAAAAGTTGGCGAGGACTGTAAAGTTCACCTATGACCTCTATTTGGTGACCAATGGGAAGCATGGCAAAAAAATCAACAATGTGTGGAATGGAATGATTGGAGAAGTAAGTTATTTTAGGTAAACATAAAACCACTCAGTTAATAAATGGTGCTGATGTTTTTACTATGAGATACATTTGAGTTCTTGCAGGTTTCTAAGTTGGAGAAGCAGCAGAGGACAGATCTGTGTAATTTTTTCTTTTTCTGTCTCTCTGTCTCCCTTTTAAACAGGTAGTTTACAAACGGGCAGCGATGGCTGTTGGCTCCCTTACAATAAACGAAGAACGTTCTGAGGTAGTCGATTTCTCAGTTCCATTCGTTGAGACTGGAATAAGTGTAATGGTGTCAAGAAGCAACGGAACGGTCTCTCCGTCGGCTTTCTTAGGTACTTTTTATACAACTTTAATCAGTTTCTTTCATCTTTACCCAAATCCAGTTGCAACATTCTCTATTTCCAGTAATATACCATTTCCTTTACTTATCTTAAATTACTTTTTTTTCAAAAAAGCTGAGTGAAAAAAAAACAACTAAATACATTTCCTTGTGGCATATAATAACATATAATTGATCAACTATAACAAGATCCTGCAGATTCTATCAATAGAAAATAGACTGGGAGACAGTTACTGACACTAAAAAATGCTGAATAATTATATTAAGGAGGAATATGGAACACTTGCATGTTTTATAGAAGCATACCCTGGGATTTAGAAAGAGCAACTGCCAGGGGTAAGCACTAATGCATCTGCTTTTCCACTAGTGGTAGCCCTTTCTCTTTCTTAAACAACCCCACTGTAGTGATTCTATGTGGTCTGTATAGTCACAATTACAGTAAGGGGTTTATGCAGGTGGGTAATTAAGTTAATCACCTGCATAAATTAACATGGCCAACTGGCTGTACTTTCTCATTGAATTCATGGGGAGAGACCTTGTAGCAGGTAATTGTTTGGTAGATTACTGGAAAATACCGGTAATGCGGTTGTGAGTGTATGTGTATGTATGTGTGTGGCAATATATATGTGTGTGCTTGTAGAAATATGTGCAGTCTCAGATGAGTGTGTGCTTCTGAGTGTGTGTTTGTGTGAGTGTGTATGTGTGTGTCTTTCTTTACCTGGGTCACAGTAGGGGGTTAGTTATTTTAGTTTATCCATTACAGTTGTTGTTGTTGGTTACATGGTGAGTCATGGTTGAAGGCTGTGACTTAGAGCTTGAATGCCATCCCACTGGGGATACTAGTCAGCGAACAGATCAACTGCAATGCTTTTAACAAGTGAATGTTAATCTTCTAATTCAGCTGTCTGCTATGGGAGTGACATCTGATGAGACCAAGGATGACCCTGGCCTAATGTCCAGATTTACAACTTATTTGAAGGACCTGGTGTCTAAATTATGTAAATATAAATGTTTGCAGTGGCAGCATTTGCATTTTGAAGCTTCCCTACACCATAAAGTTGTTCCATGCAGGCTCCGCATTTTAAAAATGCCGATGTATGGAGATTCATTTCCAGAGATGCTAAAATGTTGGCAGATATTAAATATACAGCTTGAGTTTGACTATTTGAAGTTTGTGATAGAATTTTTAAAACCCACTGAGGTGGATTTGTTGAGAGAATATAGCAGTTTGCGAAATTACATTATCATGAGGTTTAGTAAAGAATCCTTCAAAGTGCGCTTGGATGAGATGCTAGATAACGTAGCCAGCTATGAAGCTAGATTGTAGACACCTAAACAGAAGAAGTTGCAACATGATATTAATGATTTTAAGAGAGATGATGTCTTCTCTTGGCCACAGATATCCGCTACAACTACAGAGATTGATACAGCAGTGCCTAATGCCACCAGTAATGTGACACCATCTCAAATATGAATGGCAGTTTTTACACTCCCAGTACAACCATGGACTTCTAATAATGAAGTGAATATTTGTAATAATAATAGCATGGATGTTAGACAGCATGCTTTGACCTGTGTCACTCCCTCTACATCACTGACTGTTTCTTCTCCTTTTCTACTTCCCTTTGCACTTCCAGAACCACTACTGATAGAGAAAGGTTTCAGGAAAGACCGTTCCAGGAGTCGGTTAAGGAAGGGGCGTATCCATCAAACTATACAAGGGGAGAAGACAACAGGCATGACAACATGCAATAAAAGTCAGATAACTTCATTTTTAACATCTCCTCATACCCACTATCAGCAGCTCAGTTAGCATTATTGACAAAAGGGCTCTCGTTTATACCATCTAAAAAAATCAGAATTGATGTATTTGTTCCTGGAATTTAAACTGTTTGGAAGGAATATTTCTCTTAATTTAATGTTTTTTTGGACAAATTATGGCTGATAACGTTTTTAAAAAAACAAGCCTACTTAACCAACTTCCCATCCATTTGTGGCTGTGTTTTCTAATTTATGCAAAGAACAATTGTGTGAAGCCCTACAACAAGAGCATAAGTCTTCATTCTACAACTTTATTATAAGTGAAAAAGAAGCATTGAGAAACCTACAAGAGGCAGGTTTTTTAGAGATTCCGTAGAACCATCAAAGCACTCGCAAAATAAAGAAAAACAACAGAATGCAAAACCCAAATCCAATTTATTTTACTTTAGCGCCTCGGCCAAACAGCCTTCAAGAAGTAATCTTAATTGTTGCTTGTATTAAAGTATAATCACTATTATGACATTCCATAAAATAAACAGAAATATAACTTTCCACCTTTTGTTTTTTTATGTCTCTAATATGTTTCTGCAACTTGACTTTAAACTTTCTTTTACTTTGACCAATGTAGAAGAAATTGCATGGACACTTGAGACAATATATAATGCCTTCAGTTTTACAAGAATATCTACCCACAGGGTCAAATTTACTTCCATTATTTTTTTTTTTTAATTAGAGACTATAAACCTACAAACATTACAATTATTACAGGGAACAGTACCATAATGATCCATGAATGGCATTGGATTTTCTTCAGGTAACACAAAAAATGCTTTAACCAGTCTATCTCTCAAATTCTTCCCCCTTCTATACAAAATGGAAGGCTTTCTACATATTATTTTATCTAACTTATCAAAATTTTGTAAAAACTTCCAGTAATAATGTACTAATTCCCATATTCTTTCACTCAAGACATTATAAGTTGTTACAAAAAGCATTCTGTCCTTACTGTCAGCCTTAGGTGAATTCTCATTATATCTAAACTCATGTTTATGTGTAAATTCCATTAAAGAAATAGTATCCAAGTATCAAGTATATTGTACCTGCTATAGCCCCTATGAAGAAACATTAACAATGTCTGACCTACTTCCCTGTGCAAGTCCATATCATTGTTGCAAATCCTGAATAACCTCTATAGTTCACCATACGGGAGAGATTTAATTGTATGTGGGGGATGACAACTGGTCCCATACAAATACTGAACCCCATCTATAAATTTACGATGAACTGAGGTATGTATAGACCCATCATTTAATCCAGTCAGATGTACATCAAGAAAAAAAATTTCTTGACCAAACTGTAAACCATCAAATTGTAACTCATAAACATTAACAAAATCATGGACCTTATCTGCAGCATTCTCACATACAGATATCAAATCATCAGTATATCTGTAATACAAAAAAAATGTCTTGAACAAATTTATGTTTATAGATATAATACATTTCAAATTTTGCCATGAAGAGATTGGCATACATGGGGGCAAAAGGTGCCCCCATAGCTGTAACCTGTAGCTGATGGTAGATAACATTATTGAAACTAAAAAATATATTTAACAAACAAAATTGTACTAATTCTATGACATAATGTGAAACTGGACTGTCTTCTAAGAAATAATGAAGGACTGCTATCCCATCTTAATGTTTGATGTTAGTATATAAGCTTTTGCCATCCAAAGAAATCCAATACATATTCAGATTCCATTTGATTATAGATATTTTAGTAAGGAAATCAGAAGAATCCCAAACATAGGATGGGAGCTTCTCAACATAAGGCAACAAAAAAGTATGCAATAGTATTCCAATATTGTGAAGAAAATAGTGACGGACACAATCTGTCTGCCCGGGGGATTACTACTGTCCTTATGGACTTTGGGTAGACAATAAAATGTCACCATGTTGCAACCTTCAGTACTACATTTTGTGTCCACTTCACTTCTAATAAAATACCTTAAACGGTAACCTTTCTTCATTAAACTAGAAAAATCTTGCATAGCTTTTTTATAAACACTAACGTCACTAACTTCATGCACTATATTGTTATTTAGATATTCTAAACACATACGTAAATACTGTGAATAGTGTAAGATAACTATTTTATTGCCTTTGTCCGCTGGCTTGATAATCAGGTCTTTTCTATCTGCCAAATCTTTTAAAGTAGCCCATTCATTCTTAGTCAAATTATACTGTATATCAGATTTATTCTTATAAAATTCAACAAACAACTGTGCAGTGGCATAGTTAATCATTACTGAGAAATGTTTAACACATTCATTATTATAAGGTAGAATAAATCTACTCTTAAAATTCACATTTGCAGTGTCCAGTAAACAATATGCATTAGGACTGTCTTCACCATCAATATATCTGATGTTCAAGAATAAAAACTATCATCTTCACTCACAGCCAAATTATTATTCACAACCTGTTGATTAGCCCTTCTCAAGAAAAAAAAAAACACTTTAAATGTAACTTCCTAACAAATTGAAATATTTCTTGTTTTAAAGTATATAATCTGGGTAACATAGTTGCGATAAACTTCAAACCTAGGTTAAGAGATTCACCCTGCTGACAAGGGTGGAGGTGTAGAGTTTATGGATAAACAGTTTTATGTTGCTAAAATGTTAGATTTGCTGACTGATCAAGACACATGCATGCGGCTGTATAAATGTCAAGTCACTGGCTTGATTAATGAAGTACATTTTTATATCTATGATTTACTTGTGACTGGGATGATCAATGATGATTTATCTAACTATTTCACAATAGAACATCCTATAGTCCCTATCTTGTATGGTTCTGTGAAAATGCATAAGGATGCTGTCCATCCACCCATGTGCCTGATTATCTTGAGTAAACGATGATTAACAGAACCGTTGTCCACTTTTGTAGAAAAGACTTTCAGAGCAGTCCTTGCAGGTGTTGCCATTATATTGAAGGATAATAAACGTTTTCATAATGATTTGTTTGAATGGCATAATCATGGTGATAGAGGGAGTGATTTTATTTTTGTTGCTGTTGACATTAATTGTCGTTATAGTCATACCCAGTGACACAGGTATAGAGAATATCGGAGCATTTCTCACTATGCATAGTGACTTCCAAACAGTAAGCTCATGCTTACCTGCACCCTCTTAAAGCTAATTTTAGAAAAGGATGTCTTTGTCTTTGGTACTGAATTTTATCTTCAAAAGACTGGGATGACCATGGGCACAGTGTGTGCCAGTACATATGCAAATATGGTGTTGGCGCAATGGGAAATGAAGAAGGTTTTAGTAGATAATACTTATGCACAGTATATAAATTTTTATCTGTGCTTTGTGGATGATGTTTTTGATCTGCTTATTGACTTTGTGGAGTTTTTACATATGACAACTAGTTTTCTTAAGTTCAGTCTTGTATTTTCTAACTTGTCAGTTGATTTACTTGGTGTCACAGTTTCAAAACATTTGTTTAATGGGCTGAGCACTAGAAGTTTTAGGAAGCCTTGCAGGAAGAATAACCTACTGCTCAAATCAAGCATGTACCCCAGGCATGTACCTAGGAGTGTGCACCCCAGGCATGTGCCCAGGAGCATACACCCCAGGCATGTACCTAAGAGCGTGCACCTCAGGCATGTGCCTAGGAGTGTGCACCCCAGGCATGTGCCTAGGAGTGTGCACCCCAGGCATGTGCCTAGGAGCGTGCACCCCAAGCATGTGCCTAGGAGCGTGCACTCCCAGGCATGTACCCAGGAGCATGCACCCCAGACATGTGCCTAGGAGCATGCACCCTAGGCATGTGCCTAGGAGCATGCGCCCCAGGCATGTACCCAGGAGCATGCACCCCAGGCATGACCCTAAGAGTGTGCACCTTAGGCATGTGCCTAGGAGTGTACACCCCAGGCATGTGCCTAGGAGCGTGCGCCCCAGGCAATTACCCAGGAGCGTGCACCCCAGGCATGTGCCTAGGAGTGTGCACCGCAGGCATGTGCCCAGGAGTGTGCACCCCAGGCATGTACCTAGGAGCATGCACCCCAGGCATGTGCCTAGGAGTGTGCACCCCAGGCATATGCCATGGAGTGTGCACCCCAGGCATGTGCCAAGGAATGTACTGAAAGGACAATTTATGAGAGCAATGAGGCTTTGTGACAGTAATGAGTAATTACATGGTGTTTTTCATAGACTGACTACTGATTTTTTGAGTAGGGGATACACTTTTAAGGAGATCCTTAATACTATTGAAGAAGTATGCTTTGAATGCGAGATAAATCACCAGGAGTTTTTTTTTTTTTTTTTTACTGATTCGTCAAACAATAACAAATTTGATGAATTATTGTCTGTTAATTAGTCACCCTTTCCAAATGATTGAAGCACTTACTATAACAAAAGAGGTGCTGGCTGGGAAGTAATATAACCCCTATGCCCACTTTAGCAGCAGTATAATGCTTTCTTAAATGAAAGTGTTGATTGCTGGTTTAAGCGTCTCTACAAGGTGTGACAGATACTAGCAGTCTTTTCTTAAGCAGTGACATAACTAATAACTACTTTTAGGTAGCAATTAACTTTTCAAGAATACACAAAGTTGTACTCATTTTTCTCAATAGGTTTGCTACTCCTTTGCAGATTATTGTACACTATAATGTACACGGAGTACAACTGCAAATGCCCCTGGGATGAGCAACAGTAAAATTCTCTTTCACTGAAACTCAAATTCATTATAAGTGCACCTGGCTAGTGGAGTGCTGTGTGGGCATTTATATCTCTAGACATTCCATAAACCCAGCAATTATTAGCTATATTATTAACTACATCCTTCTCAGATGTGCATGTTAAAATTTTAATATTAATAATAATGATGTGAACGAATAATAATAAGAATAATAATAATAATAATAATAATAAAATAATAATAATGACCAAAGTAACATATTTCAAATTTGTTTCACACAAAGACACTGTAGCCAAAGTATTCCAGCTTAATTCTCTGTGACACATACACACTTGCTCTGCAAAGCCAGACTGACTGTTTAAAAATGACCAGATGAAAACAGCATAAGGAACTTTCACCCACATAGAGCCCCCCACCCCCACCAACAGTTATAGTCACTTTGTTGACTGTTTACAACCATTATTTTTAAGAAGAAATAAATTACATGTAGTTTATTGGTAAGTTTGGATGAACTACATGAAGTTGTACAAAGACCGTTATTATCATACCATGAGATCTGGCCACGTGTAGCACATTTTAAATAGAAGAGAATTTATAAGAAATATCAACTACCTGACAATGTATGCTAAGTTAATATGCACAATCTCTGCAGAAGTAAACGTCATCTGAATAACTCCAGTTCAAGAGAACTATTAGTAATGCAAAGGTGGCTGCTGGTAAACACCTTCGCATCTAAATGTTTCCTCTCCAAATGTAGTACTTGACGCCCTTGAAGAATAACTTGTCAGTGTTGCACTAAGAAATGGTGTGCTGGTGATAAAACTATAACATTTCCTGAACTAGATTAACTATTGCAATAGGAAATGTCTGGCAAACAATGAAAACAGGTTCAGAGTTAGTAAGTATGCAGTACTAGATAATATTAAGGAGCCTAGAAGAAATTCCCAATTGCTCCAAAGCATTATCTACTTAAATAACTTGTGAATGTCACACAGGAGGTAAATGGAAGTGACAAGATTCAAACCTGTAGCCTTACCACAGGAAGCAATTCAACCCTGTAGCCTTACCACAGGAAGCAATTCAACCCTGTAGCCTTACCACAGGGAGCAATTCAACCCTGTAGCCTTACCACAGGAAGCAATTCAACCCTGTAGCCTTACCACAGGAAGCAATTCAATAAGTCTGAGATAGGCCAACAGTTTTAACTAAATGGAGAAATCCTTCACAATTGGATCTCATAGAGAAGACTGTATAAAACAATAGCTGACATGGACTACATAACAGATGCCGAAGATCAGATGGTTCTGATCATCACTACATAATGCAGACTGTATGACTTGAGAAGTGTCAAACCCTTTGCATTTCTGAAGGCCCTAAAAGGGTACTGCAAAATATACTACTGAAATGCAACATGTTTAAGACAGTTAATAAATGAATGAATTCCTTCTTTAGTGCAATGAATAAAGCAAAACAATTAGAGACAATACAAGTTCTGTAGTGGTAGCTTTTACTTAACATCCCACAAGTCCTACACAGATTAGAACTATTACTGCAAGTACTTACCTTTTTTTTTTGGGGGGGGGGTCACATTCTTTGAGGAAAACTACATCTCATTTTTGACCTTACTATGGCTTATCTGTCAATTATTCTAAATCACTTAAAAACTTAAAATAGCAGGTTTTGCATCAACATGTATTTCATGTGCCAGATAAAATTGAGTCTGGCTATTACTCCCTGTACCCAAGTTTGACAAGCCCCATATTATACTCACACACACACACGCACACACACACACACACACACACACACACACACACACATACACACACACACACACACACACACACACACACAAATGCACATAAATACACACATGTACACATGTACACACACACGCACCAAAATCAACCTGCCATCATCAAAATGAATGCTGCATGGATGCCACCAAAACAAATGCAGGTTGTGCTTCCTGCACACACACTCCATAGCTGGGTTAACAAAAGTAATGAGGCTGTTTTTGGCTGTTAATTCCAACTACTTGCTTTTTCTGCATTCCAGACTTTTCACACAACACCATCTCTACATGCTTGCCCTTGCTTCATTGGCTGAAAGCTGGAAGCAGCAGGACTTGTATGTGGCAAAGCAGGAACCCTTTTATTGTTTGTTTTATTTTTTGAAGTGACAGTACACAATAGCAAGAAAACTTTTATTTATTTTTTAATTCTGAAAGTGACAATATATACTCCTTTTTTAATTTATTGTTGTGCTGCCCCCCCCCCCCCACCAGCATTGGACCCTAGGCAGCTGCCTAGATCACCTACTGCTAGATCTGGCTCTGTAAGGTAACATCCAAGTCGTCAATAGAATCTGTACCCTCTTTGTTGGATAATTGTAGAAATTGTGCAGTTTTGCTAATGTATCTTAAAAATTCCACCAACTTTTCTTTTTGCCTGTCCAAATCATAAACATGTTATCAAAAACTGTAGCTAGATCTTAATATATGATTTATACATACATAAGATTATATATGCAAAAACTGGAGCTGAGACAGCCCCATTGAAACACATTTGATTTGCTTAAAATATTCACCATCAAAATACACAAAGTTAGTCTTTAGTACCATCTCCCTACACCCAACAGTAATATTAATGTCTTTTTGAGTTAGGGTGGAGTTAATGTAAAGTGATTTTTAGAACAATTCCAGTCCTAGTTCATGTGAAATCACTGATTACAAATCCACATCAGTCATCTAAAAAAAATAGTCTGCTAAAAATTTTCAACTAGCTCTCATATTTAAAATGTGCCAAGAGTCCTTAAACACATGGGATGTGTTGCAAAAACAAAATAAAAAAACAGTTACATGCACTTCATCTGCAATCAACCTGGTAACATGGATAAATGCCAGGCTTTGTATTTCATGATGTAGCAGATGACTGTTACAGAGGTGGATAAGGACAGGAAAATGGCTTTAGTTAATTAAATAGGTGCATGGAATAGGGCCTGGGGTGATTTAAATCCAATATATTTGCATGAGGGAGAAGTGCTATTCTGGGGGAGGTACTTTGTACAGTGACAGGGCAGTAAGAGTGAGGCTAAAGGAATACAGATGGATGGATGGGGTAGGACTTCATAGTTGAGGGGGAGGAAGGAGTCTGTTGTGAGCATTTAGTGGGCATGGGATTACCTAGTAAGTATAAGGGAGAAAAGAGATTAGAGCAAAAATGAACAACAGGTAGACAGGCTTTCATTAAGGAGAGAGATGGCAGTACTAGTTGAGAGAGAAACAAAGAGACACCAAATGGGTTGTGAAGGTATGAGGAGAGGAAGTGGCAGATCTGATGGGTAGTGGGGGGAAGAGGTGTGGTTAAGGCAGCAATGAAGGAGTATTTGAGTGCAGATAATTTCTTGGGAGGGGGTAATGGAATGGGTTATTTTGTTATTGACTTTTGAGTGGAATGACTAGTTGAACTAAAGGAGATGGACTAGATGAGAGACTACATGAGTGTGGTCAGGGATGTATAAAATGAGTCAAGACTGAGGTGGGTGAGGATTTGGGATAGGGTAGATGACAGGAGTGAGCCCAAGAGTAGATGGTGAATGGACCAGGGTTTTGCCCCCCCCCCCCCTTGGAACACAAACAGCTGCCAAACATGCTTCTTGCACAGTCTACACTAGTGAGATAAGACACATTATATAACAACCCCCGATTAATATTCAAAAACATGCACGCTGATTGGTCATCATGCATGTTGTAAATCAGAGTTATAGTAATGGAAAAAGGTACGGTCGCCCGGACTTTTTCCATTACTATAACTCTTTTTTAAACAGCAAAGGAGAACGCAAGATCTCTATTGCTTCACACTGTCTCGCTATGTTAAAGGAGTTTAACATAGTGAGACGCTTTAAAAAAAGAAAAATTTTACGCACAAGCACAACATGGGTGTGATGTAATTATTTCTTCACTGTTTTTTATTGGCTAAGCATTTGACCAATAATGGGTGTACCTAGCATTTTTAAATTGGTTGTTTAGATGTTGAGTTGTATAGTCTGAAGAAGCCTACGGGTGAAAGCGCTTACTATAATTAAAGTTCTACAAAAATCAACTGAGGAGCTATCGTATACATTTTTGCATTTGTTCTTGGATAACCAAAG
Source organism: Protopterus annectens (assembly GCF_019279795.1). Taxonomy (NCBI): domain Eukaryota; kingdom Metazoa; phylum Chordata; order Ceratodontiformes; family Protopteridae; genus Protopterus; species Protopterus annectens. Next base: position 41,933,501 of record NC_056746.1, read on the forward strand.
TATTTAGGTTGTTTAATCGCATTTGAAGTTGCCATCAGGTTCCTACATACGTATATGCTTGGACTTTATATTTTTATTCTTATTTTAATGGTAGTAGGAACCGTACTCTGTTGGCTGGGTGGACTTTTTCCATTACTATAACTCTTTTTTAAACAGCAAAGGAGAACGCAAGATCTCTATTGCTTCACACTGTCTCGCTATGTTAAAGGAGTTTAACATAGTGAGACGCTTTAAAAAAAGAAAAATTTTACGCACAAGCACAACATGGGTGTGATGTAATTATTTCTTCACTGTTTTTTATTGGCTAAGCATTTGACCAATAATGGGTGTACCTAGCATTTTTAAATTGGTTGTTTAGATGTTGAGTTGTATAGTCTGAAGAAGCCTACGGGTGAAAGCGCTTACTATAATTAAAGTTCTACAAAAATCAACTGAGGAGCTATCGTATACATTTTTGCATTTGTTCTTGGATAACCAAAGTATTTAGGTTGTTTAATCGCATTTGAAGTTGCCATCAGGTTCCTACATACGTATATGCTTGGACTTTATATTTTTATTCTTATTTTAATGGTAGTAGGAACCGTACTCTGTTGGCTGGGTGTCTTTCGTACTTTTGACATTAAAAAAAGATTCTCTGTTGCTTTTTTTAAAGCTGTCTCGCTATGTTAACCTCCTTTAACATAGCGAGACAGTTTGTAAAAAGCAACGGAGATCTTGCTTTCTCCGTTGCTTTTTTCAAAACTGTCTTGCTATGTTAAATGGGTTTAACATAGCGAGACAGCTTTAAAAAAAGCAACAGATATTCTCTGTTGCTTTTTTTAAAGCTGTCTCGCTATGTTAAACCCATTTAACATAGCGAAACAGTTTGTAAAAAGCAATGAAGATCTTGCTTTCTCTGTTGCTTTTGCCCACAGCTCTGATGTACTGTGTAGGCATACACATGTGCAGTACATCAGAACTGCTGCAGAATACCAGACAGCTGCAGAAGGACAGCAAGAAGGCATTACACAATGCCATTATTTAAGAAAAGTAATTTTTTTTTTCTTAAATAATGTCATTGTATAATATCAATAACCCACTTCTGGGTGTGGGTATTGCTGGATTTACCCACAGTTGTCTTTGTTTGGCCACTCAGGCTTTGCCCTCGTGACCAAACCACACCAGCTGTGGGTAAATCCAGCATTACCCACACCCAGGCGTGGGTTATTGCTATATTACGGCAGGCTTACATGTCTCTCTGCAATGGTTCAGCTTCAGGGATAAATTGTGGTAGAAGAGCAAGAGATTCCTTAAGCCCCTTTTTAGTTCAGGGTAAGTTTTGTGGTAATTACTGGACTGAGACTTTTTACCAGTGGCACATGGTTGGAGATGTTAAAAGTAGTATTGGTATCCAGGAAACAACAAAAACAACATGTTTAACAAAAACATTTGAGCAGTAGAATATCTTGCAATATTAATTAAAAGTCTTACAAAACATCAGTTTCTACTTTAGTCAAAACAACTCCAATTTTTTTTTTTTTTGTTTTATGATAAAGGTACATGTCATCTGTATGTGCATTCCCTCAGGTAACAATATAGCTACACTTAAATATATCCTGCACTGGCTATCATGTCACTACCCACAAGAAACCCTACTAATTGGATACTTTAACATAGACTGGGGCACCTGTTCCTCAGAATATCCAACCACCCATATTAACCTGCATGCATTTACACAAATCATACCCACCCCTACCAGGATAGGTAAACCTAACCAAAAAGAAAGCATACTTGACTGGGTACTCATAAATAGTCACCCCCAACTGTACACCTCTGGTACCCTCTCTGATGGCCTAAGCGATCACCTTCTCACATATGTAATTAAGCACAAAGCCATTAATTCCCGACAACCCTTACTCAGAAAGGTTAGAAACAATATAAACTTTGACCCTGCCAAATTCCAACAAGAACTAAACTCATGTAATTGGTCTATTCTAAAACACCTCCCCTTAAAGGAAGCAGTAGCATACTTTAACAACAAATTCCTTGAGATCCTTGATTTGCATGCACCTGTTCGTTCAAAGAGAACCAAGGCAAAAACTGCGCTATGGCTTTCTAAAGAGTCTAAACTCAAAATTACCCTTAGAAACAAAGCATGGGCTTTATGGCGTTCTTCTAAAGACCCCCAAGATCACATTAAATACAGGCAATCCAGGAACGAAACTAAAAAATCCATTTTACAAGACAAAAAAAACAATACTACTGTAATTTACAGACAGTAAATCAAAATAACCCTCAGAAGTTTTGGGCAGGTTTAAATAATCTACTACATCCTGGACAAACTTCAACCCCAATCCCTGCTGCTACTATTGATAAAACCCCTGCAGATGTTTCTGAAAGTTTTAACTGATTCTTTACTGAGACAATTCAAGCCCTAGCGAGCCAATTACCACCTAGCTCCCCTGGTCCTGAAAGTAACACCCCTAGAAACCTACTCTGTTCAGCTTCCAACCAGTCGCCACTTCACTTATCCGTACCTTGATCAAAAAATTAAAACCCACTACACTTTCTGCAGATCAACTCCCTGCCGAGTTCCTACAAAAATCAACTGATGCTATTGCTTACCCCGTCTCAATACTAATCAATTGAACCATAGTAGAAGCTAAAATTTCCACCATCTGGAAAATATCCTATGTAATCCCACTTCACAAAGGAGGCAGCTCTACTGAATTCTCCAATTATAGGCTGATAGCTATACTCTCTCCACTTGCAAAGATTATGGAAAAATGTACTCATAGACAACTCATGCACCACCTAATCCAGAATCACCTTATGGCAGACACTCAGCATGGCATCCGTCCTCATCACAGCATTACTTCAGCCCTCCTAGCCTTTACTAACACCATAAACCATAATTGCAACAATAATTATATATCCTCAGCCCTCTTCTTGGATCTTTCCTAGGCATTCGATATGGTTGATCACCAACTTTTAATCCACACCCTGCAAACATTCTGTCTAGATACTAGATGGTTTCAATCTTACCTGAATGGTCAACAGCAGGCTGTCCTCTGGCAGAGCAAACTCTCTAATCTTCTACCTAACACCCTTGGAGTACCACAAGGCTCTATACTAGGGCCCTTGCTGTTCTCCATCTTCATTAACGACCTTTATACTGTAATCCCAAAAGTCAGCTGTATCCAATATGCTGATGACTCTACTCTGATTTGCTCAGCCGCATCTCCAGTAGAGTTATGGTCAGCTACCCAGACCACCTTTAATACAATAAAAAACTGGCTTTCTGAATGTCATCTAATCCTAAATCCCCCAAAAAACTAAAATGCTGTTATTTTCACCAACACGTAGGTCTACCGCTTTCACCTTTACCATAAATTCAAATGATGGCCCAATAATCTCCCCTGACCCCTCTACAAAACTATTAGGTGTCATCATAGATGATAATCTAAAATTCGACCTACATGTTAACCATACTATCAAATCCATCAATAAAAAACTAGGGTCACTTTAGAGAATAAAAGCCTTCCTAACCCCTCCAGCTAAAATTGCCATAGCTCGCTCTCACCTTCTTTCAACCCTTCTGTATGCATCCCCTCTACTCTTGAATTTAAACAAGACTGTCCTTAACAAACTCTGAGTTTGCTACAACCACATCGCCAGGTTTGGCAATGGGTTGCCTTTTAGGGCACATCATTGCATCAATCTAAATCAGCTTGGGTGGCTTGAACTACCCAGCCTAATCCAGTATAACCAACTGATTATGGCCTATAAAATCTTCTATAATCCGGACAATACTCCTGCACTTAAAAATATTATCACCCCCTATAACAATCCTAGACCGCTTCGATCCTCTAACAAACTACTAATTCAGACTAGCAAAATTAATAACACAGCCGGTGACTCTCTTTGCAAACTCTGTAAGTAGATCCTGGAACTTTCTTCCAGCTGATATTACCTTACTTTCACCTTAGGTCAGTTTAAAACTAGACTCAAACAACATTTGTCACTTAACTGGCTATGTTAATGTATCAAGCCTGGCTAACTCTCTCTAGAATGTGTAAAAATCTGTTAACCAGTTAACTGTGTAATTTAATTTAATCCTGACTTGCGCTCAGGATTAACTGTAACTTGTGGAACTTGTTTAACTTGCTTACTTATGTAATCTCTGTAAATAGTCTGTTTGTAATATGTAATGCTGGTATTATGTAATGCTGTATCTGCTTACCCTTGGAGCTTTTCTCCCTGGGCCTCCGCTGAAAATGGACATGCATCCAGTCGGACTATCCCGGTCAACAAATGCAAAATAAATAAAAATAAAAACTGATAGTTTGCATTCATTGGTGTTTTCTTTAATGTCTGTGAATATATTCATGCAGTTTTGTTGTGATCTATTTGAACCTATATTTGAAGCTGTAATTTGGAGGTGCAAGTGAACTTGTATAATAAATTGGGCGGATTTTTATTAATTTGTTGTTTTTATAATTTTGCAAAATAGTCATGTCATTACACTGATTATTTATTCTATCTACACATATATTCTTGTAGTGGTTATTCACGTCTAAACATATGCTTTTATGTTTTGTTGCAGCATGTCTATTAGTTGATGACTTTTTCTGAGCCAATGACATTTATTTATTTGTGTGTATGTATTAATTTAGGTATTTATTGCATGCTACATGTTTATTTAGCTGTCTCTTTACTTATTTATGCAGTGAGCCATTGTTTTAAAATAAAATGCAGGTACTAATGACAAATAGTTTAGTAAATTGAATTCTATAAGTGAAATGGAATTATGCACTTAACTCAGTTTTTAGGTTGCAGATTAGAACTTTCCATTAAACATATTGTAAGCTAACTCTGTATCACCCATAAGAGTAGTGCAGGTTTTCATGCTAACACTGACCTTCTAACTATGGTCAATTAGAGCACACAGGTTTTTTATCCAGCTAGGCTTGTAAAGGCCTAGAGTCTTTAACTTAGTAACCCCCTATGAATCTATGAGTTCCTTGGTTCATTCAGTGACTACTATAAACTGTCTAATGCAAAAGCCAGTCTTTCAAATTTGGCAAGAATTTAAAAACTGAATTTAGATAGTGAAATTTTAAAACTACTTTTTCTGTGGGAAGCAAAGCCAACATACCCTCTAGTGCATGATGATTCAGCACTGAGCTCCTGTCTTAATATAATCAACTCTGACATTGTTGTATCTTGCGGAAATGAGAACTTCTATTGCTTTAGCCTTCTTTGATCAGTGTAGATTTTCTCACTCAAACATGGTTGCAAATATCCCCATCATAACAAGTATATGTTAGCATGCTACAGAGTAGCAGGAAAGAGTTTTGAAGAAAAAAGAGTATCCCGAGATATCCAAAAATCCTTGTCTGTACAAACATGGTGTCTGGATTTGATAGACTGGGGCAGAAGGCATGGTTGTACAAAAAATATGGTATAGAAACATCGTTTTTTAAAGATGTCCCTGCATAACTTCTGCCTGTGTTCACCACGTTTCCTTTTTTCTTCATCTCTGTTTTGTGTTCCATAAATTTCACAGAGAGCATTTTTAAATTACCTCAGCTTTTTCTGAGATCTTGAAGAGCTTTAATATATTTTTGTCAAATGCAGCATAATCAGCTGCACAGAATCACATAGATGTCAGTAATGCCAGCCTGTAAAACACTACCTGCATTTGCAGCAAATAAATTACATTATTTAAAACAGGGTTCAAGGCAGGCAAAGTAATATGTTCATGATTTACTGATGCAGGAGTGATTCATTTTCATGTTTCTTTCATATTTATTAAATATTTACCTTGTTTAAAAACATGTCTGCAGAACCTCACCATTTCATGAACTTCATTTAATAACATTGGTAATTGCCCAAGCTAGTTCAAGGTATTTCCTTTCAGATGTAACTGAAGTTTTAACAAGTTTAATGAATGGTTGTTCTTTCTGTTTTCCTGCAGAACCGTTTAGTGCTTCCGTGTGGGTGATGATGTTTGTTATGCTGCTCATCGTGTCTGCCGTTGCTGTCTTTGTATTTGAGTACTTTAGTCCCGTAGGATATAACAGGTGTTTAGCAAAAGGAAAAGGTAAGCCATGACAGCTTCTGTATTCTTTAAAAGAAATTCTAAGAGTCTAGTGTCATGTTTAATGTACTTGTCAATTAACACCTCTTGATAAAAGTGCTTATGCATTGCAGTTCTTAGAAAATTCTGACTTTCTCCAAATGCTTCTGATTACCAAATTCATAATAATGATGAAATCCTGGGTTATTTTCACTCAGTGCTTTGTCTAACTCTTGAATCTGTTAAGATGTAGCTGTAAGAAAATTGCCTGTACATCTGCTGCAACAAAATCCACTATAATTTGATACTAGGGTTTTGCTTTAATTTTTAGATTATTCTTTATAACATCAAATTTACTTTTCTTTGATTGTGCTATTTTGCTCCAGAACATTCTTATGTTTGGTAGTGGATTTTCCTTTATCCTTTTTATTGATTTTTTTTTTCACATATAATTTGTATTGAATTTTATAAGGTTCATAAACCAAACAAAACAATAAAGCATAACACAGTATATACAGACACAAAACCTTGCTATGCAGAGAGACAGTAACTAGATGAGTAAACATACGGATTTTAACACAGCAAAGCATATAATAAAAACTAATAACAGAGACATAAAATCTTGCTATTACAAAGGGTATGCATTAAAGATGAACTGTAGTATTTAGACCCCCTTATAATATCTGATGTGATAAAAGATAGGATATGTTTATCCTTAGCTAACCATAGGAGAAGAGAGAAATATAAACGAGAGAAGAGATATGTAAATCTAATTCATGTGCAACGTGACGGAGGAGGTGTATTTCTAATATAGCACTATTTAAATCTAATTCATGTGCAACGTGACGGAGGAGGTGTATTTCTAATATAACACTATTTACACCATTTACACGACGGATGCCAAATCTGAGTGGACCAAAGAACATCACACAATCATGTTTGTTAGTATAGCGTGATCAGTATTCACATGTTATATGACTAACAATTACATGTAAAGGGGTCTTTGTGAATTGTATTTATACTTAAAAATGTTGCATGATATTTATTTAGTTGTAATTAAATCAAAGAGACTGCACCAGTAATTCTGGAAATAATCTTTTTTTTGCTACTAGAACAAAGTTTGTGTGAAGACACATGCTTAATTGCCATTTTTTGGAAATTATCCCAAGAGATTAAAGATGGGTTTAGCCAGTCTTAAGCTATAACATATTTGAGAAGAGCACAAACTGTAATTAGGATGTGTTTACGGACACCTGTTATGGATTTAGGGGTTATATTCAGGATTGTGGTTTGCCAAGAGAAGGTAGTCTTCTCAAAACCCATTTTTTCCAATTGGATCCTGAGAGAGAACTAAAGTTTATGTATATTTTTACAACTCCAGAAGATGTGGAGTATATCTGCATGCTGGAGGGAGCAGAAATGGCACGATACATTTTTGTAATACCCAAATTTCTTTAGGACTGCTGGAGTGTGGTATAAGTTATTATTAATCAAAAGCTGGGTATAAATTAAATGTTTAAAAAGGGTTAGATTTAAGGTGTTGCAAATTTCATCATATCTGGAATTAGTTGAGATTTTGCCATATAAGTCATCCCAATATTTGGAGAAAAGGATCGATGATTGATATCTGATGTTAATAAAAAGCTTGTAAGCTTGAGAAATCATTTTGTTCTTGAGGGAAAGGGTTTTAATAATTGATTGTGTTAGGGTTATTTTGTGCTCATACACTTTGATGTTTGCATATTTTAGTTTTATTAAAGATTTAAGTTGTCTTAACATGGGGTAATAGTTACTTCCAGCCCTAAATTGTCTTTTGACAGCAGCAAAGTTTGAAGGATGATGAAATTGACATACCATGGCGTTTTAATTAGAGGACAATTGCTTAAATCTTTCATTTTATTATTTATTTTCAGATTTGGATTTAGGTGTACTGGATGGAGAAAAAGGAGGGTATCTTGTAAATTCAGAGATCGTAACAGTGCTTGAAAGATATTTACTTTGTTTTTAATGCAGGGTGAATTTTAGGTTTGTGTTTATTATCAAGTATTATATATGGGATAGAGTTAGGGTTTAATTTGAGGGGTTGTAGATATCTATGCCACATTTTAACCCAGGTTGGGGTCCATGTACTTGCAGTTGGTTTGTACCTTGCAATTTGAATTAAGCGGCTTGCATTTATTATGCTGTAGTAGAGATTAAAATTGGGGAGGCTCAGTCTTCCTTTTTCTTTTGGTGTTATGAGTTTTTTGTAGGAAATTCTGGTTGATTGAAGTTTGAGATGGTAGTTTCCATTTTGTTGAAGAAATTTTTGGGTATAGTTAAATTTATGGAGTTTAGATAGTTTCATAGGTGTGTACTAGGCTAATGGACCTGGAGCCTATATAAGCCTAGCCCAAAAAGATTCCCTGACATCATGTTGCCCAAAGTTAGTTCCCAGTGCCCCTGTCAAGCAAGGCCACTGAATTGATCTCCAGGGTGAACTTCCTATTTCCCACCCACTCATCAAGATTTCTCTTAGAGAGGGCCATTGAAGTGCTCTGCTTGACGTGAATGGGAAGTTTGTTCCAGAGTATGGAAAGTCTCTGGGTTAGGAACCTGTCCCTCCAGCATGTTCTGTTTATTGTGGTAATGAGGTTAAGGTCCCTGGAGCATGTGGCATGGAGGAATTGAGATTTCTTTAGGTGTAGCGTATGTAGCAGCTCTGGGTCAGACATGGCTTTGTAGGTCAAGCAGAGATCGCCTCTAAGTAGGTGATAAGAGACAGAGTATAGCTGGAGTTTTTTTAATCTGTCCATATAGGGCATGTATCTAAGGCCTAAGATCCTCTTAGTGAGGTATTTTTGTGATCTTTTAGTTGCTGTAGGTGTCTAGTGAGGTACATACCGAATGGGGTGTTGCATTCTATAATAGGTCTAATGAGGGACGAGTAGAGAGGGATTATGACCTCTTTCTTCCTGGATGAGAAACCTTTTGTAATGAGATGAGCCACATAGAAGGACTTTCTGACTACAGTGGCAATGTGATTATCAAAGGAGAGGTTGCTGTCAACCTGTGTCCCCAGGTCTCTTATCACACTTTCGGTGTTTAGTGGACTACCACCTATGTGGTAGTTCTTGGGCACCGAATTTTTCCCAAAGGGAAAGACAATGCACTTTTTGGCATTGAGCTTAAGGTCATGGTTCTGGCACCAGTCATTGGTGTCAGTGAGGCCTTTTTTCAGAATGTCTACATCAGTTGGAGAATCAATAATGGCTCCCGTTTGCAATCATCTGCGAACTTGGTCTGCCAGAGTCCCTTTGTGTTTGCCTAAACTTCAGAGAAGTAGATGCCAAACAGGATAGGACCTACGACTGATCCCTGTGGGACACCACTTGTAACTGGTTAGTAGTCAGATTTGGAGTCTGGGTTCTATCAGTGAGCCAGTTGGCAACCCATCTTATGATATAGGGGTTTATGCCTAATTTAGTGAGTCTATCTATGATTCCTGAGTGAGGGATGGTGTCGAAGGCCTTGGCAAAATCTAGGTAAGCAGTGTGAACTACCTTGCCCTCATCCACAGCTCTGGTGACAGACTCAAAGAAGTCTATCAGGTTCATATCTTTTAACCTGGAAACATCAACAATTTGGACAAGGCCCATGAAAAATAGGTACAAATCTATACGCTGATTAACATCAAATTTGCATACATAATTACATAACTCCGCCCACTCCGATGGAATTGCGGGATACCAACTTTCAAACACAAACTGAAGAACAGACAACCAAAATATGGCACCAGAGTCCCCCTGCAGCCATTCCAATGTCCCATTACCTGTCTATTTCGCCCCATTTACCATAAACACTAATGTGTGCATACTGCTTTACTTCTATAATAATTAGTTGGATTTTATTTTTACATTTTATAGCACAATGCACAAACACTAAGACATCTGCTAAACAAAGCAATATTATCTCACAATGGAAATAGACTTGGCATTAAAACTTCTCTGGCATTGAAACACATTCATTGAAACAGCAATGAAACCCACACCACATCCAAAGGAAATGCATCTGGCCACTGGTGGATAAAGATTACTTTTGGGATGTTTTCAAATCATTGGCCCCTTGCACACAAAACAAGAAACATACATGTGTTCTTTGATACACCTTCCTGACTTTATTAAATTATATTCCTTGTGTAATACAGCCCACTTGTTAGAGAGCGCATTTTAAACTTATTGTTTGAACATTTTCCAGACAAAACTGCCCAAATAAAAACATGTCCATCATAAAAGTCTACTTCCATACCCACACAATATATATACATATATATATATATATATATATATATATATATATATAATGACAATAGTGTAAGCCATAGGCATCTTGCACAGCTTCTTGCACTTATTTTCAATTTCATTTTTTTTTTGGGGGGACGACAAACATTTTGGATAGTTGTTAGAATAAAATGTTGTGTTACCACAATGCAAACACTGCCAAGTCTTGAACCCAGGCTCTTGTGCCCTGGTAACTCTTCAAGTTGCTCCCAGAAATCTGACTTCTATTCTAACTGCACTGTATAAAAAATAATTAATGCATAACATGCCTTCTCTGTAAGACCAGCCACTATCCACTGCTTCCAGAACTTTTAGTCCTTACCTGTAACATTCTGCATCTTCTTTACCTGTACTACATGTAACTTTGCCTTCAGTCAAGATCCTGGGCATATTAACATCATGATTGCACAGGCCATATTCAAATGCAAAATTAAAGTCATGAAAAATAAACTGACAAGCTATGAATATTGGTTAGGGTTATCATACTTTTCTCCAAGGTTACCTTTTAGCTGCTGCACATGTTAGCTCTGAGCCTCCCAAGTGTTCCTTCTTTCCAGGGTCAAACCTAGCATTCAAGTGGGGTTCTATCTTCTAGATGCTGGTCTATGTTCCCCCTTGAGGACATCTGACCCATGGTGTCACTTCCTCTGTGCCTATCTCTAGGGTTTTATTATTTTTAAGCAGGTGGCCAAACTAATCAGTTTTCTCAAGGTTCCTTCTATTCTATTTTCTGCCTGTCCCTATCTTTCTAAGGAGATTGATCTCTGATCCCTGCCTAAGATTGTTAGCTTGGTGCTGCCTGCGCCTTTGCTATTGGTGCCTCAGCCATGTGCCAGGAACTAAACAGTCCACTTCCTGTTTCATCCTGACTTTTTACTTCTTCAGGGATCCCTGGGATCCAGTCAGTTTCATTCTGTCCTCTCCTGTTTTCCCAATGGACCACTTCACAGCAGTCCCTGGCTCCTACCATTTTTATTTGCAAGGGCAATGACCACTATACTGCCCTTCCCCATCTTTCACTACACCATGGTATGTCTCGGCATATCCAGGTACATATGTACTGGTTTGTCAAAGAGTATGGCCCAAAACACCTTTTAGGGTTGCAGGGCACATCATCTATATTGCTGTTCTTTCTTTTTCTGTCTCTTTCTGTCTTACTCCTCTCTTTCCACATATGCAACATTGATAGAGTTATGTTTGTACTTCTTCAGCATACATGGTATGGTAAATTTTCCAATACCTTTACATGACTGCCTGCCATAACAAACCAGCTCCACATTGTTACTTGCCATATTAACCATTACTTAAACCAAAATTATGGAATTTAAGCAAAATATGCATTGTTTTGTCCTCACTAATTGGCAGCTTCCTCAACAAATATGCTAGTAATGTAGTGGTTAGTGTTGTCACCTCACAGCAAGAGGTTCTCTAGTTCAGTTTTTGGCTGGGGTGCCTTCTGTGCAGAGTTTCATGCTGTCCCTGCATTTGTGTGGGTTCCGTCTGGGTGCTCCGGTTTCCTCCCATGTTACAAAGACATGTGTCTGGAGCATTTCTCCGCAGGCCTCCACTGAAAATTGGCTTTGTTCCAAGTCAGACTTTCCAAGTAAATAAATAATAAATAAAAAATTCTGGCAGTCTAAACAGGAGACCTCAGCTACAGTCAGCCTTACCCATTTTCCCACAAAATGGGCTGGGCCTAGGCATTCCATCAGCTACAACAGGCCAGTGATTTACATGTTCCTCTTCGGGCCGTGATTTTCTAAATTTTCATGATGGGCCATGAAATTGTACATGTAAAACCTATTTATCTGATTCTGCTATTGCCCAACCCTTTCCTCCACTTGAATTAGCCAGTTATACTATTTTCTGCAGTGCTTTTTTGAGTTTTTCTTCCCGTTACACTTGACACCTCTCCAAAAGACAATCCTAGGTTTTTCTGCAGCTTTCTATCCTTTTCCTCTTAAAATGCACATGAAAACTGTACTTTGCCCTAGCATTTATTTTACCCCCCCCCCCCCCCCATGGAGATGGAAAAAAGTTTATGTAGCCACTTTGGTTAGTGGCTTTTTGATGAATACCACATTACTGCAGCTAAGGAAAAATTCTGAATGGAAGTCACCAGTGCTGTTCCAGAAAACCTGTGCTGTCAGAAATTAAATAAAAGTGCGACTTAAAATTTGGACATTAGTCTACAAACTGCTGCAGCACTTTTTTTTTTACTTTTAAGAAGCTTCTTCATATGAATCTAGAATTATGTCTATTATTCTTACTTTTTATGATTTCTCTACCAGAGTAATTGCTTATCCACAGTAAATTGGTACGGACATAGAACTGACATTTTTAAAGGTTTTAATAAAGTCATAATGCAATGATTTTAACTCACATGTACACAAAAGCAACAGAGTAGGGTTAATCTATTTTTTATCAGTTAATAGAATAATTAAGAGTTCTTTTTCATTGATGGTTGTAATATATAAAAGGAATGATATGATGGATTGGCTTACGATCTGAAGAAGTCTTGGTAGAGTGAGATGAAATATGGTGATCTGTTAAGCGTTAGTGTATTGCAGTACAATAAAGGACTATATGAGACAATATATCTGGTGTATTCCTTCTGAGTGCTTTTCATATTCATTTTGTGTTTATCCACAGTACATTGATTTCAGATATAGTGCAGGCAGATAGAAACAATGTCAAACATGTGTCTAATTCAAAACAATATGTACCAATTATGGGAAACATTATAAACAAAGAATTTTAATAGTTGTAAGAGTCAGAAGCAGCAAATTATATTTTTTCTTATTGAGCAATTTCCACACAGGATTCATTTACATTCCTCTGGGACTTCATGGTTTGCAGTACAATTGTACGGCACAATCACTGCATACCACCATAATTCAAAGAAAGACACATCATTGACAGAATAAAAAATGCCACCCTCTTTCTTCAGGAGCAAGCTGACTTTTTAGTCATTTAAATCATCTACATAAATCACATTAGTGAAAATATAGCATACTTCAAATTTGTAAATAAAATTGAGGATTGGATGATGTGCTGCATAAGAGAACTTGCAGAAGTAAAGACAAATTTGTCACACTTTGTTGTTTATTTCCAGAAGTATTTCCAGCTGTTTTTTTTTCTTAGCTGTTGTCGCTCATCTTGTGTAGAGCTAGTTAAGACAGAGAGGCTTGGGTGTTCGTTTATATACTTTATTACATACAAATGGATCAGGATTGATAGCAGCAGCATAAAATATAAACAGATTAACTAACTGACTGACTACTACACATAGATACATGCTGACACCTCTGCAGCTCTCTACAAAATGGCAGTCTTGCTTGCACACACTCAGTAATTATATACATGTGCTAGCTGACTGTAAAGCTCCTTAAAGGTACATTCACACTCTGATCTACAGCTGTGTTATTTTGTAGTATATTCTGGTATTGCTCTAAGATTTTATAAGTTAAGTGTGCCTACATCTGCAGACTTTGTCTCAAAGAAAGCCCACTTTCTAGTTTGGTAAAAGTCCCTGATGCCTAAACTGATGTTTGACTCGTTACCTCAAATTGGAGACAACCTTACTTGTGATTTCTCTATTATACTAGAGATGAGACCATTCTTGGATGGCTTTTTATTTTGTTAGGAATCAATGCATAGGAGACTTCGTCTGAAGATGGTC
>NC_056746.1:41952562-41977562 GCF_019279795.1 Protopterus annectens
AAAGAAAGCATCATTTGAGTTTAAGATTGCCTCCCCCCAGATGAAAGACATCTGTAAGACCTTTTTCATAAATGTCAGAAACCTCAAGGGCAGCACACAGCAAAGTGATGAACTGGTGGTTAGTGGTGCCACATTCACTAAGCCTAACAATATAGCGAACCTGTTAGCAGACAAATTCATTTCCAACTTTATCACCTTCTCACCTTCAACCATCCCTCAAAAATACCCTCAACATCACCCCTCCAGTTATAACTAGGGAGCATGTCCTGGCTGTGCTTGCTAATCACAACACATCCGCTTCAATGGGCTTCTGTAGTATCCCAGGGATGCTTCCTGAAGAGTCCAAAATATTACTTATCAGGACCCCTGGAGTCACTATTTATCTATAGTGTTAAAATAGGCTTTGTGCCATGAGAATGGAGGACTATGGAGGTCATCTCCTTTCATAAGAGAGGACCTTCAGCAGATCTAGGAAACTACAGACCCATTAGTTTGACTTGTCTAATCCGGAAATCCATGGAAAGATGGATATTAGCAACAAAAACATATGAGACTACCAGACACTGCGTCCATCAAAGTTTGGCTTTATCAAAGGAAGATCATGCTTAGTGAACCTGTTAGACTTTTTTCAAAGGTCATTAAGGCAGTGGATGAGGGGAAATGGTGCATAATGCCTACCTAGATCTGACTAAACCATTTGATGCAAAACCCACTCAGGCATTGTTAATATCTCTGAACTAGTCATAAACTCTTTGATAATACATTGGATAGCTAGCAGGCTCATGGATAAGACTCAAGTGGTTAGGATCAGTGAGGCCACCTGTACAAAGAGGCCAGTCACCTTCCTTTCTGGGCTCTATTCTGGATCAAGTCCTTTTTGGCATCTCCTCCTCAGAGGTCAAAGCCAATGTCAAAGACGTGGCTGACCAAGTTCATACATGATTGCGAACTGGGAGCAGTCAGTGAATCCCCTTAAGATGAGAAAACCTTTCAGTAAGGCCTAAGACAGGCAAACTAGTGCCAAGCTATGGCTTAAAACTCAATGCCAAAAAATTTATTATAATACGTTTTGGGAAGTTGGCCACCTCAG
The DNA here is from genome assembly GCF_019279795.1 of Protopterus annectens. NCBI lineage: Eukaryota > Metazoa > Chordata > Ceratodontiformes > Protopteridae > Protopterus > Protopterus annectens. Next base: position 41,953,653 of record NC_056746.1, read on the forward strand.
GTAACTATGTCATCCATAAAACCCCTAAAACTTTATTCACTTCTCAAGGAACTGGCATCTCATGTAGATAGTAACCTAGCCTTCGACCAACATGTGGGCAAGGTAGGAAGAAAATCCTTCCATGTTCCTCAACTTATAAGTAAGGGCATGGCATCTAGGTCCAGGAAGGTCAATGTACCACTGTACCCAGCCCTCATCAGGCCCATCATAGAGTATAATGTCCCCTTCTGTATGTAGTTGATCAGACACATGAAGCAAATGGGATGGTCACAAATTTACCTTACAAAAAGAATAGGGGAAGTAAACACAACATCCTTTGTTGATCACGTCAAAGCCCTGTCTCTTTACTCAGAATTATACAGACTTCTGAGAGGTGATTTTTGCCTGGCATACAAGATATTAATGTGCTCTGTTTTGGTGAAAGTTTTGCACATCCGCAAAACAAACAGCAGCAGATGTACTAGACCTAAAGACCTAAATTTTGCTTGTGACATAAATAGGAGACAGATATGTTTCAAAGAGAATTCTGATTCTGTGGAACAGGCTCCCATTCCATGCAGAGCAGAGTTCCTCCCTAACCGTATTTAAGTGCAAATAGGACCACTGGATTCATAATCGGAAATTCACAGCTGACCTGGCCCCTATGTCTCTGATGGAGAGAAGCACTCAGTAAATCACTGCCTATATAAATCAAATTTATGGGTCACATTTGAGATGCATGGTTAGGCTTGTAAGGGCCCTAGTGGATATTAACCTATTATATACCTTTGGATCTGTGAACAAATGAGAAGCATATGAATAAAAATGATGGTAGGGGGTAATTTGAATACCTAATGGGATCACAAGGCTAGGCTTAAAATGGCCCTTCAAGGCTGTTAGCCATATATTCACCTATGAACCTATCTGTCATCGACTCAGAGCATGAACATGCATATGTGGCATTATTACAGCACTCCAGCACCATAAGAAAAACAACTAACACCCTCCCCATTGGCAGACCAGCTTAACAGTTGGCTACCCAAGCCCACACCTCCTCCCTAGTTGGCCTACAGATTCCTAATTTACTAGATAATCTCACCAGAATTGCAGGTGGGTGTGTACTTCCCCTTCATCAACAAATCATCTTTCATTAATTTACAGAATTGAAACAGAACTGAATATAACATTGAAAAGGGCTGCCTGCCTGTTGTGTATTATAAACTGTAGTGGGTAGACACCTAATTCAAAAATGAATGTCACTTAGAACAAGTAAATGTATTGCACACATTTGCTTCTGTGTCCATTGCTTTACTCTACCTTTCTGCAAGCCATGTTTTCTAGCCACAGCAGCTAGATAATTCTGGATCAAACATGAAAAACCTCACCTTGTTTGAGTATCTTAAAAAAAAAAAAAAACTGTTATGCTTTTTGATGCAATATGTCTGCTAGACACTCAGGATGCTCACCTGGTAGAGCCCACTTACCATAAAGGTGTGGGGAAACCTCTAGTCATATAACATTTAATAACAAAACTCAACAATTGAAGTATATTTTCAATCACAGCCAAGTCTAATTTGGATGCTATTGTTTTATGTACACAAACATTATAGCCACTTACAATGAAAAAACAAAAATGTTACTCTAACTCTGATTTCTTTTAATTGCTTTGTTACCATTGACTATACATTTACTAACTCCAATATCAGTCTGTCTCTGGGGCAGGACAATACTCATTAACTTCAATGTTAAACAACTACAGAGTTAGTGTTGTTACAATCCACAGAGTTAGAGTACATTGATCTTCTTGCTGCTGGTGTAAAGAGTATTATTAATTAGTCAATATACTATTAAATCAAATACATGTTTTCTGTATGTGCAAACAAGAATATATCAGCAGATAATCTCTGGGTCCATACCATCGGAATGCCTTTGGGTCATTGAAACATTCTGAGCCTGCAGACTGCTATATCAAAATATGAAGCTGCTAACATGCACAGTTGACAGTGTGTAAGCTAAGCATTTGCTTTTTATAGAAGGCCATATGACAAAGTCTTATGTAGTAACTGTGGTGATTTAAGAATACCTTGGGCCTTGCGTGGTTTTCAAATCATGCCTCCCGTTATCCCCCACACACATGTATACATTTTGTTTTGTTTTTGGAACTTGCATACATGCTTGTGTTCTTTTGGATTCATTTTCCTTATTTAAGAGCATTCAAACAGCTGAAATAATAATCCACCAATGTCTACACTTATGAATTGCAGCCACTTAACACTGTAGACCTGAAATATCCAAGTGTGATACAAAAGATGGTCATAGTAAAGTATTGTAACTTGATTCTATGCACACCTCAGGTGTCTTGAGTGTCATAAAAATAAATCAGGAATTACAAACAGAGTATATTTCAAAATTGCAGTAAACATAAAATGCCAAACAAAATGCCACACAAACTCTCAGAAGCTCAGTTGTTATAACTTTTTCACAAAAAAATATTCATAGGTTCATAGGTGTGTACTAGGCTAATGGCCCTGGAGCCTTTACAAGCCTAGCCCCCAAAAATTGCCTAAGCACCATGCCACCCAATGTTAGTTCACAGTGCCCCTATCCGGTAAGGCAACTGGAGTGATCCCTCTGGTGAACTTTCTGTTACCCATCCACTCATCAAGATTTCTCTTGACGAGGGCCATTGAGGTGCTCTGCTTTACATGTATGGGAAGTCTATTCCAGAGTATGGCCAGCCTTTGGGAGATGAACCTGTCCCTCCAGCATGTTCTGAGCAAACAAGAGGGTAGGTTATTTCATCCTCAGAAAATTCCTACACTCATTCAGAAGTTATAGCCACTTTGCTGTATATACCTCATCCTATTGTGATAAACTATAATACATCTAAACCTTTTAGTGCAAGAATAATTGAAAATCAAAAATGTAACAAGGATAAAGGTGTAGAATCAGAGACTGATTGTTTGTATATACTGAAAGGGATAATAGAATCAAGTTTGTATTATCATGGATTTTCTAAATGATGCAAAGTCAGAAACTCAAATGTCATTATTTACTGACTGCAATCGAAACAGATGAGCAATAAATTCCCAAAATTGATGAGGAACAGTTGAAAATATAATGCAATGCCAGTGACAGTTTCAAATTTGTTTCACACAATCATCAGCGAGTACATGTTCCAAAATAATTCATACAAATGCACAACAGTCCTTTAAAATTAGTAAACAACAAAAGGGTAAGTTGCTTTCATCCATAACCAGACCCCATCCCAACCCCTTATTTAATGAGTGCAATCCTCAAAAGCTTGCCAGACAAAAATAGGAAAATGTCAAGGACATTCTATGAAATCTTGTTCAGTTTCAACTTTGTTTCACAAAAACAGTAGCTAGAGGATAAATAGTCCACCTTAATTTATGCCAGACTTCAAACTGTGCAAACAACAGGGTAAGTTGGCTTCATCCATTGCCAGCCCCTACCTCTTATTTCATGACAGCAGTATTCAATGATTTGATAGAAACAATACCATTTCCTTTCATGTTTACAAGATTTTAAAACCAATGCCTAAACAGAAAGCATTTTCTGAATCTGTGTGTTTGTGTAATTTGACCTTATCACCATGATAGGGTGTTCCTAGCTAAAAGGAAAATGCTTTGAGAGAAAATTCAGGATGGTATTACACACAGGCTCAGGTTAGTGCAGAAGAAGTGATTCTATCATGTGATGTGAGAGATCCTGAGTTCAAGTCCCAAACAAGATATTATATATGCCTGTTATTAAGTCTATTTTACAATGATTGTAATTCTACTGCTTGTTCTCCTTATGTGTATTAATATTTTATATGTATCAGTTGTATGTAATTATTGTGGAGCTTTTCTCCCCCGGCCTCCACTGAAAATGGGTACTTTCTAGGCCCAGTGGATTTTTCCCGGTTAACAAATGCAATAAATAAATAAATACATAAATAAATATTTTCCTTTGATGTTTACAAGATTTAAAACCTATTCCTAAACAGACGTTTTTCTCTGCATCTTCATCTGTGTGTTTTTGTAATTTGACAAAACATGAGACAAAGTCAGAGACAGTTTCAGCTTTGTTTCACATGCAAACAGTTGGCAGACAGTAAACAGTTCAACTTATTTTGTGCAAATTAACGATTAGGCTATAATGCAATAAAGAACATATTTCTGTCATCCACAACTAGCATTAAGCAAGATCACACGTTCCTTTCATAAACATCCTGCCCGCAGCCTTCCCTTTTCAGAGACTGCAGTTCTCAGTACTATATCTATCTACCTGTCAGGATAACATAAAAATACTTACCTCACATTACCTCAACCTGCTGCTGGGCTTCCAAGAGAAGACACAACCTATAATGCCCTGTTGTACTATTTAATATTCATGGCTCTTCTGCTTGTCACCTTCCTGATAAATCATGAGAAGGTAATGGTTAAAAAACTGTGGAAGTTTGAATCAGATTTCCATTAGTCATTTATTTGTTTATTTATTTATAAGTGAAAAAAATGTAATTACTTAAACAAAAAATAAACAAGTAAGAAAATAAATACATACATACATACATTCATACATAAATAAATACATACAGCCATATGTAAGTAGTGTCACTGGCCCTTCATGCACATGCACATGTACAAATGCTATGCACTGTGAGTAAAGTATTAGTTTAAGGGTGTGCACACTTCTGCATCCAGCTTATTGTACATTTTTTATTTTTTGCTTTTTTTCCCCCTAACAGATTTGCTTGTTTTTCAATTGAATTGCACAGGTTATAGGTGACATAAAAGGTGGGAAAAGTTTTGAAATGATTTATTGTGGTCTCATTTTTTATATCACAAAAACCTGGCATTTTAACAGGGGTGTGTATACCTTTTATATCCACTGTAAGTACTGTGAGTATACAAACATAAATACAGAGTATACAGAAATAAATACCAAGCATATACAAACATAAATGCGATGAGTATACAGATGTAAATACTGTGAGTATGCAGACATAAGTACTTCAAGTATATAGACGTAAATACTTTGAGTATGCAGACATAAGTAATTCAAGTATACAGATGTAAATACTGTGGGTATGCAGACATAAGTACTTCAAGTATACAGATGTAAGTACTGCGGGCATGCAGACATAAGTACTTCAAGTATACAGATGAAAATACTGCAGGTATGCAGACATAAGTACTTTAAGTATACAGATGTAAATACTGCAGGTATGCAGACATAAGTACTTCAAGTATACAGATGTAAATACTGTGGGTATATCAAACATAAGTACTTCAAGTATACAGATGTAAATACTGTGAGTATGCAGACATAAGTACTTCAAGTATACAGATGTAAATACTGCGGGTATGCAGACATAAGTACTTTAAGTATACAGATGTAAATACTGCGGGTATGCAGACATAAGTACTTCAAGTATACAGATGTAAATACTGCTGGGATGCAGATATAAGTACTTCAAGTATACAGACGTAAATACTGTGGGTATGCAGACATAAGTGCTTCAAGTATATAGATGTAAATACTGCGGGTATGTAGACATAAGTACTTCAAGTATACAGATGTAAATACTGTGGGTATGCAGACATATGTACTTCAGGTATACAGATGTAAATACTGCGGGTATGCAGACATAAGTGCTTCAGGTATACAGATGTAAATACTGTGGGTATGCAGACATAAGTACTTCACGTATACAGATGTAAATGCTGTGGGTATGCAGACATAAGTACTTCAAGTATACAGATGTAAATACTGTGGGTATGCAGACATAAGTACTTCAGGTATACAGATGTAAATTCTGCGGGTATGCAGACATAAATAGTATGAGCATACAGCTGTAAATAATCATAGTGTCTGTCATTTAATACCTTTTTTAAATAAAAATAAACATGTTTCTCTAACCATTGTTATGTTTACTACATAAACTAACCAGAACAAGTTAGTGGTACTGAGCATTACAAAAACCTTTTGAAATAAAATGAGTTTGTTGGGTGTCCATGGGTTCCCTGGAATGGATGACCCTGAGCAGACACCTGAACTACCACGGTTATAATCTGTCATTGCCTAGTGCTGCATCTATGCTAAGTAATGATGTAAAGCCACCAACAGATTCCAAAGGGAGACCTAAATATGTTTATACTAGATGAATGGAAGAAGGGTAAAAATATCAGAAAGTCTTTCAGTGCCTCAATCAAATCAAGACATTTTACTATTAAAATATTTCAGTGAAAGAGATGTACATAACCAAGATGACAGATTTAGAACTGTAGAAACATGACATGTACCATGAAAGAGATGTACATAACCACAATGACAGATTTAGAACTGTAGAAACATGATATTTACCTTGTAGGAAAAGTAAAGACATTTGTTTTGTTGTTACAAAAATGGTGGCACAGACAGTAATGGAACTTAATAATGTGTGGTACAGTACCTTGGCCTTGTGGGATAGAGGGGATAAAGCCCTAACTATGACCCAGATGAGCCACGTTTGTGTAACTGCTGAAGCACTGGAAAAATTGGGGGGGGGTGTAGGGTGGGAGTGAGTGACCTACGACAGCTCATTCACCCTTGCTAGGAGATGGTATAACCTGCTGAACTGCTGGTCCCTACAGAAGGGCTGGGAAGATCAGGAGCATCTGTTTAGTTAGTGTGGCTACAGACAGCACCTAAGCAAGGCAGGTACTCATATGCACAAAGAAACATGCTTGAGGAGCACCTCCCTAGAACAATGGTATCTTACATAACTAATGGACACTGAACGTGAATGGGTAGGGTAGCATGAGGGGCAGACCTGGTTGCCATGAGAAGCCTACTTCCTCATGCCAAATTCTCATTTACATGGAGAGCTAATGGATTAAAAGGGCTCTTGTTGTTGGCAGGGAAAAAATAAACGTTACAGTCACTCCCCTCTGCAAGGGGGATGGTCATGATTCTTAATACCGCACCACTGAGCTAATTATCTGCAGTTAGGGAAGCTATCAAGCTAATCATGTGGGAGAGAAACAAAAACAAAAAAATAAGACTGTATCTAACAGAGGCAATTTTTACAGGTGACAATTTGATGGAAAAATACGCAGTGATGAACTGAGTTATTATAACACTGAAGAGAAAAGGTATAAGTATTTTTTAAACACCTTTATTGAATTATCACTTGTGACAAAGTCAAATTTACATTCATACAAAAGTAATCAAATTGTATTAAATTAATATTAACAAACGTTATACTTCACATATATTGTTATATATCATATAACCTAAGCAACATTACATAAATTATTCAATTCCTGACCCTTTTTTTTAAAAAAAAATATCTTTATTTAACTGTCATTTAAGACATAAGTAATCATACATTTATATAAATGAAAACAAACCACTCTGACACAATCCTTGTTGGAAGCATTTTACATCACAAACCATACTGACACACTCCCAGTTGCAAACATTATAGATCACTTATAATCTACCCAAATTGTTTTCAGTCAAAGATTACATAGCTATTAGCAATAGTTTAGCATCAGCTGAATTCTTACATTGATATTCATACCGCAGCTTCACCAGTAACAATATTTGACTTAGATAAAAATAAGGACAGTGGTGTGGTATGTTTATTGTGTATTAAATATAGATATGAATTCATGACGTAAATAAAAATAATGTATCAGCAGTAAATGTGGTGTTCTGCTTGCAAGAAAAATGTAATTCTGCAAAGCATGCTCAGCAAACAGTCGGGATAGTAATGTGTTTGGCCTTCATATTCTTTGACAATAATACAAATTTACCCACAGGCAAAATTTGACTGTTAGGATGCTGAACCTTCTGCTGCAGTATTTTGATGGTCCCTCTTATGGTTCTGAAACCTGATATGCTTAGAGGTATGTTGGAGCATACGTGATTTTTTTCAGTAAAGTTATATACCAGATTAAGTTATTAGTTTATGCTGACAACAAAGAAAGCTTCAAGTAATCAGGGGGTTTCTAAAATAGGTCAATATGGACACTGCATAACGTTTTGCTTACTTTTTAGAGATACAGAACAGGTACGAGGCACTGGCAAAAAAAAAAAAAAATCCATGTAGTTTGCCTAGGAAAAGGCAGCAAGTCGCCATTTTACTTTGTGGAGTCAAAAGAAGTTACAGATTGTTAACTTTGTTAATTTGATTATAATCCATGTGTTATTTTAAAATTAATATTTATGACATTCCGTAGCATAACCCAAATTATTTAAATAGATTTATTTTTTTTAATTTTAATATAACATATTTTGAGAAAGTAACAAGTATGTATTTTCCTGGGTAATCTAAGGAATCTGGCATATTTACTGACTTTTCTGGAACCTTACACTGTACAAGTGGAGAGGAAGTGAACTGGATACAAGACCGCAACAGAAAGAGCTTGTTAGCAACTTACCTTCTTAGCTATACTGCTATAGGTTTAGTGAGGTTTGACAGAAATCTATTTAACTAGGAGAGAACAAAATCAGTGGACTTGTTTCCTGTTACACTGTAAATTATTGCATTCATTTTCTTCTGATTGTAATGGTGGTGAAACACTGCTAACATAAACTGACAGCAACATTTTATATTCATATTGCCTCTTCACTTTGCATTTGAATTATTTCTGAAAGTGCCTTTTTATGAAGTTTGTATTTTTTTCTTCAGTACAAGTTTTTTTTTTCCGCAGTTGCTTAATTTTTCTCATATATTCTAAAGACATAAGAGGTAGGTGAATTAGTGATTTCCAAAGTGCCCTTAGTATGTTTGTGTGTGTGTGTGTGTGTGTGTGTGTGTATGTCTTTTGCAGAAATGTTTTCAAATGACTGAATTATATTGTAAATAAACATTTTCATAAAACTGCAATGCACCATTAAAAATAATCACAAAGTTTTTATTCCTGTATAGTAAAAATTACACAATCATTGGCCATTAATATTTAAAAGTGAGCATGCTGATTTGTCAGCCCAACCAGCGTGGCAGTTGTAAATCGTGCATATACCAATGTTAAAAAGTCTGGTTGCCGGGACTTTCTTTTATTAATATATGCTACAGAAATTCTACTTTTCTTTAATTTCTTTTAAATAAACCTACAAAAACTGAAGACTTCAAAAGAATGAGACAGATGGGACAGACAAAAATACAAAGATAATCAGTTATGTTATGAAAAACTAGAGAAATATACAAGATTATCCTTATATTTTCTCTGTCCTGTCACTCCGATGCACTGAAAGTCTCCCAATTTCATTTTTTAATTAAAAACAAAGGAAAAACAAATGAGCTCTTCCTTTCTCCATTGCTTCCTTTATACTGCACTGATGTACTGCGTAAGCAAGGGAATGTAAGTCTCATACGCATGAGCAGTACATCAAGAAAGCCCCATGATACTGGGGGGGGAAATGTGGAAGGGCAGCACAACGCCATTATACAAGGACAATATTTAAGAAAAGTAAGTAACTTTTTTCTTAAATAATGTCATTGTGTAATAATAATAACCCATGGCTGGGTGTGGGTAATGCTGATTTACCCATAGTTGGCTTTGTTTGGTCACAAGGGCTCAAACCACACCAACCTTGGGTAAATCCAGCATTACCCACACCCAAACATGGATTATTGCTACATTCTCCCATAAATTTTATAGAATTACTCCTTGCTTAAAATGTTTACCTCTAATTTTCTTTGGGTGGCTATGTACTAGTTGTAGGGTATCAATATCCTAAAATAGCAACAAGAAATCAACTATAATAGGTAAAAGAAAGTGACTTCAATTCCTATTTAATATTTATGAGTATGTTAGCAGATGTAACCCAGAATTACTGATTTCGTTTTCAACAGAACCTTACAGATGTTCATCTGATGTTCAGACCAGGAAGTCTGTACACCACTGGAGGTAGGTAATTTCAAAGAGGAGGGGGAATTCAGGAAGTAAATGAATGGGTGGTGCTAAATGGAATGGGGTGGGCACTCCCATTACTATTTACATGTAATAAAATAAGTTGGGATTACTAACTTTAGTCAACAGACTGCATTAGTGCCCGCTCGTTCTAGCCATATTACTGATTATATACACCTCAGATGTCCAAATTTTTATCAAGAGGTCCTGCCTTGGATACACTGGAACCCTAGATAAATGACTCTATAGCATTTTTCACTGCTGCATACCAGTTTTCCACAAACCCTGTAAGTCTGTGCTCCTGGTTCCTGGCTTCCTCACACCATCTAATAAATAATAATAATATCATTTTAATTAAATTAAAATTACTTAATTAAATTAATTTAATTAAATTTAATTATAATTTTAATAATAAATATTAAACCCTCCTTTTCCATACAGTCCCTTAATAACACTCCCATTCAGGTAGAATCCAGTACTAAGCTCTTAGGCATAACCATCAACGATCAGCTTAAATTTGACTTGCATGTTAATAACTGTATTAAAAAGACACATTCAAAACTAGGGCTCCTTTACCGTAACAAGAAATTCCTTACCTCTGAAGCCAAGATTACTCTCTCTCTCTTACTTGCCTTCTACCCAGTCTAATGAACAATTCTCAAATTCTCACAAATCTTAACTCTGCACTACTGACCAAACACAAATCTACCTACAAGAAGGTTGCTAGATTTGCTGCCCAACAAACCTACAAATCCCATCACTGTCTCTCTCTAAAACACCTAAACTGGCTTGAATTACCCCACCAGCTTCTTCTCTCTCAGCTTCAGATCATCCATTCAATCCTATACCAGCCTTCCTACTGCCCAGCACTATCCCCTCTCATCTCCCATTATTCTCCCTTCAGACCTCTCCGAAGCTCTAACCAAGACCTACTACAAATCTACAAACCCAAGTCTAAATTTGGACACAACATGTACAGTTATCACCCCACTAATGCCTGGAATAGGCTCCCACTAGAAATCAGGGCCCTTACACATCCTAAACAATTTAAGACAGCACCAAAGAGCACTTTAAAAGTCACTGGTCCTGCCACTAGCTCTCTCTAATCTTCCTTGACTACTCTTTCTACTGTCTTCTAAAATCTATTTAGCAAATTGTATCAGAGAAACATTCTATTATAATTGTCTTGCCTTCATGCAACTACATGATGATAAAACTGGGTTTTTGTAACCACTTACCCCAAAAACTATACTCATCTTAATGACATATTTCTTTTTATACATCTTGAAATAGTTATGTTATACTCCTGATTATTGACACTGTATAACATTGTATTGCTACTTAATGCCTTGTAATAATCCTGTAACATTGCTGTTTAATGCTAATTTATAATGAAAATTGTATAATATGTTGAAGCTTTTCTCCCCAGGCCTCCGCTGAAAAAGGGCTCTTCAGCTCAGTCGGACAATCCCGGTCAACAAATATAAAATAAATAAAAAATAAATAAAATCTATTTTTTCACAATTGTCTTACCCTCCTAATTCCATGTTCCTAATTCCTTTCAATGCACTGTAGCTGGCCAAGTCTGCACTATTGTGAATGTTGAGAAAGTAAGTGAGTTACGTCAGCTGTCTGCGAATGCTTGCCTACCAAAGCAGTAGAGTTCTACATCCTCATATTTTTATTTTATTTATTTATTTATTTTAACATTATTTTACCAGGATAAATCCAATTGGACACAAAGTGCCTGTTTTCAGTGGAGTCCTGGGGAGAAAAGCTCCGAGGAAGTTAACAGAGAACATAGATGGTTTAGATAACAATAAAAACACTGGTGTACAAGGTAAGAGAAACAAAGAAGTACAAGAACAATTCTGTAAAACAATAAGATACTCAAACAGTAAGATACTCAGGAGTAGAACCCCTATTTATAATATTTACAACAAAAAAAATACATATCAGGTGAGTATATCAGGTGAGAATATAGTGTATGCAATGGAGGCATACAGTGGGTCACTTATATGGAGTAGTGAGTCTTCAAGGGGGGTCTTTGCAGTTGCAAAGAGGGTTACCATAGAGGTGTGAATTAAGAAGGCCCTTGAAGGTGCTTGTGTGACTTTGTAGCCTAAGTTCAGGTGGGAGGGTGTTCCATACTTTAGCAACATCATAAGAGAATAGGGCCTCCCCAGCGCTGTTATTGCATGGGTTGATTTCATTCAGGTTTTTGTTACATGAACGTAGTTCCCTTTTGGGGTTGTGAAAGTTTAGTATGTCAGCTAGGGCAGGGCTCTTTCCCGGATGAAAAAGAATTTGATGGGCTATGGTCAGTTGCTGGTAGCGTAGGAGGTTTGGAAATTCTAACCAGTGCAGTTTAACTAGGGATTGGCAGTGGTGGGAATGTGATCTATTATTGGCAGCGAACCTAGCTATTTTATTGTAGTATGTGGAGAGTTTGTTCAGGTTAGTTTTGTTAATGTTTATGAGGGCTGGAGAGGCGTATAGTAGTGTTGATAAGAGATGAGTTCTGGCTGTTGTTGTTCTAGTTTTGGGGGTTAGGAATAGTATGCAACGATATAGGCAACCAAGTTTTGTATGGACTTTAGAGATAGTTTGGGATACGTGCTTGTTGAATTTAAGTTGTTGATCAATAGTGATGCCTAAGAGTTTGGCCTCAGTTACTGGGGTGATGAGGGGTGCCATTGGTTGACATGATGGTAAAGGTGGCGGAGGAGTGATTGATTTGATGCTTGAATATCAGAAGGCTGCGGGTTCTATTCCCACCATAGGTGCATCCAGTATGACATTGCCGTGCAACTTGAGGGGATGCTGTACTCTTGACTGTGCTGTTTTTTGGATTATAAGTTAAACTGAGACCTCTTCTACCTGAAATGTAAAAGATCCCATGTCACTTATCAAAAAAGAGTAGGCAAAATTCCCTCATCCCTTGGCAAATTTCTCCTAGGCAATGTGAATACGACTTTGGATATTGCCTTGCAATTTCATTTGCTGTGCTGTGCTGCTGTGATTTAGCTTGCTGTGGATTGTTTTTGTGCTTGTTCATTTAAGCAGCTGTCCATTTTGCTGAGCTCCATGTGTGCCTTACTTTCGGTTTATGACTTTGGATATCTCCTGAAAAGAGGCTACTGGCACAACAAAAGGAAAGAAAATTAAAGCTTTTTTTCCCAGTCTTTTGACCCAATGATGTCTTGTGCAAAAATCTTACTGGGATTAACCCAGTCAATAAAGTATATACAAAAATGTTTTTTTCCATCCTTTTGGTCCAATGATGGCCTGAGAAAAAATCATTAGTAAATAAAGAAGTTCAGACTTATTTTTTTTTTCTTTTAAGGAAGAAATAATTTGCAGAGTATTAAACCTGTCTGTGTCCCCTGATACCTTGAAGCACAAGAGATGTCCTTCTTCTTATTCTAAGTAAAAAGTAATAGGAGCTGTCGCCGAAATGTGACAAAGAAACTGGATGATTACTTGTGCGGGTGCAAATTCCAACACAGCATCCAGAGCATCAAGGTACTGACCAATAGGACTTGAGCTTATTCACCAAAACAGGTAACTTATGAGCCAATGAGCACTGTGGTTTTAACCACCAGTAAAACTCCCAACAAAAACATATCTATGTAGTGGTCAGCAATAGTGAATGGATTTTAATTACTTATTTGGAAATGATGGATAAGGACCGCAGCACCTTTAATTATAGAAATATGAATTAGATAATACCTTAGTAGCCATGTACTATAGATAATAAAATAAATGTATTTCATAATGTGTGGGTAACCTAAGAGGGCAAGAGTTAAGTGGGATACACTGATCTTTCCAATAGAATTAGGTGGTTTGGGATTACCTGATTTAAAGGGATATTTCAGAGCTACACAGTTAAGGCTCCTATAAATAACATAAAGAGAAACCTATAATTCAAAGAGGAAATGGATGATGATGAAACATGAGTGAAGCTCAAGAAATAAGGAGAGACTGGGATGTTGGATGCAGATCCTTAACGAGAAGCTCTGTTACAAAAGGACATCTAAAGAAATCCCAATCCCTCCACACCACACGCTCCAGAGACCTCAACCTCATTACCACAATCAACAGAACATGCTGGAGGGACAGGTTCATAACCCAGAGACTGTCCCTGCTCTGGAATAGCCTTCCCATACATGTCAAGCAGAGCACCTCACTGGCCCTCTTCAAGAGAAATCTTGATGAGTAGATGGGAAATACAAAATTCACCCTGGGATCACTCCAGTGGCTCTACTCGACAGAGGCACTGGGAACTAAGGTTGGGTGACATGTTGCCAGGGTAATCCTATGGGCTAGGCTTGTAAAGGCTCCAGGGCCATTAGCCTAGTACACCTATGAACCTATGAACTTAGGAACCTATGACCTATGAACCTATGAGAACATCAATAACAATAACCATACAGAATATTATATTCATAAATTAGACAAATGTATTCTAAGAACTAAGCCAACACAGGAATGGAGAAACAAGATTGTGCCAATAGGGATGACTGCAATTAGGGATACAGCCAATAGGCAAGAGGGGGCTGGATTCTACTGGAGAAAACTGGCAAAGGAACCAAGGTATTGTGAGCAAATAATTAGATAAGGAAAGGTAATAAAATGGAAAGAGGCCAATAATTAATTTGGACTGCAGGCTAGAGATTGCCTTCCCTATCAGAGATTAATATTAGAGTATAGGGGTAGAGAAAGGAATAAAGGACTCTTAACTGGAAGACCCCCTACTAAAAAAGTTGAATCTAGAACAGAAGCTGCTCTTAATTATATTGTGATTAGTAGGGCATATAAAAGTTTGCATGATAACTATAGGATAAATCAGAGAAGGTTAGGGAGGATTGAGAAGAAAGACTGGATAAGCAATTCACAAATAAACAATAGGAGGATATATGTATGGCTTGCAAATATGCAAAAAAAAGTCTTGAAGTTTTAGAATCTTTACTTGGAAGTCTTTGCATAGGTATTTTTATACTCCAAACAAACTCCAAATAATTTTTCATCAGCTAGATTGCAAATATTGGAGGTGTGATGGGGAAGATGGATGTAATTGAGAACATATTTTTTGGGAGTGTAATGAGTGGAAGAGTTAAAATATTCCCCTCAAACTACTCTGTCAGAAATACTGGGCGTGAAAATTGATGTAACTAAGGAAATAATTTCTGATCTGTGATACAGACTCAGAATTGCCTAGCCATAGTAAGGCTTTGCTGAGTTTAATTCTGGTGGCTGCCAAAAAAAAAAAAAAAAAAAAAAAAACAACAACAGCTGCTAGAAAATGGTAATTAAGTGTAAACCAAACATATTAAAAGTAGTGAATAGTGTGAAAGAGATAAAAGGACTGGAAGTGAGATCTTTAGAATAAGGTAGGAGCACGTTACATAGGAAAAATGGAAATTGTGGGAACAATACATGCAGAAAAATGTTTTGCAGGAGGAATGAGGTTTAATGGAAGGCAGGGATTGAATGAGCTATATACTGGTGGAAAGTATAGAAGATTATATGTGATGTATAATGTTTTCAACTGAATATATGTTACTATACTTCATTTCAGTTACATAAAAAAATGTTTCAGCATTCCAGACATAAACCTAAGAGCACTGAAAGGGATGCAGGGATAACATGGAGTGGCTTCTAGATGGGTAGCGAACAAAATGTTAGTTTTATTCAAGTACACAATGGTCATGTTTGTGCAGGTGCAAATACTTTTTTTAACCCAAAGAAGTCATTAATAAGGCATAATGCTTATGTAACCTTCCCCTGCAAGTGTCTACTGCCCAGGACAAACAATAAATATTTGACTGGTCTATATATTGTATATGAACTTCCCTGAGCTGTCTTTAGTGCCCCAGTCATGCACAGAACATTCCAGACTTTATAGCGACTCTATAAATAGACTTAAATGTGGGATAACTCTTGACTACTGAAGGCTTGTTCTCAGAAGATTCTTTCAGTGGCACTTACTGTTTATAGCCCCAATGCTTTGAGCTGAATTTTGTGTCTGTTTATTTTTTTATATTTTCATTCTAATCAGTCTAGTTAGTTGATTAATTAATTAGTTGATAGAATGATCATTCTCAAAGTGTTTCAAAAAGCCAGCATTAAGTACCCTATTGCTACTCTTTAATACAACTGTTAATGAGTTAGACACATCAAATTGCATTTTCCAGCACTATTCACACTTCGCATGATAGTGCCAAAATGATTCTCTTCCTTATAGGTAGAGTATTTAACGAGATAAATACATGAAGATACAGGAATCCCTTGGATAGCTTCTTTCATTCTCAAAAGTTTTTTTCTTTTCAGAATATATTTTATTTATTTATATATGTACGTATGTATGTATTTATTTATTTTGCATTCTTGATATAATTAAAATACACAGCTGTCAGCTGTTCTTGTCAGTTTGTGCACTTGGAGGACATTACTGCACAAGCAAATTCTTTCTACTTCGATACATTAATTAACATGAGATTTGCACTGTATTAATTACCTGCATTGCTTTTGTTCGATGTTTTTTATAAGCTTACACATCTGCATTCTGAAAGCTTTGTGTGACCTTATTCAACATCTTATAGAATTCCGCAGTTCATTCATTAATCTGTCTTTGCCTTTGCTTGTTTTTAACTTTTTGATGTAACTACTAATAATGGAGTATGTGTTTTAGGCACTGATGATTTCAAAAGTTTACTAGTCATACTTAAATGGATTTTTTTCTTCTAGGGCTCTGCTCTGACCTACAGTGGTGACCATTTGAAGATCCCTATCCATATTGTGCCTTCAGGAACTCTAACAGTATCTTCTGTTGCTACAGGGAATTGTGGATATAAAGAGACATGGGGGGTGGCCAGACACAGGAAGCTTTTGGTGGATGACCAGACATAGTAATTTTTTGGAGGAGTTCCAGACACAGGAAGCCTTTGGGGGATGACCAGACACAGAAAGCCTTTGGGGGATGACCAGACACAGTAATTCTTTGGAGGAGTTCCAGACACAGGAAGCCTTTGGGAGATGGCCAGACACAGGAAGCCTTTGGGGGATGACCAGACACAGGAAGCCTTTGGGGGATGACCAGACACAGTAATTCTTTGGAGGAGTTCCAGACACAGGAAGCCTTTGGGGGATGACCAGACATAGTAATTCTTTGGAGGAGTTCCAGACACAGGAAGCCTTTGGGGGATGACCAGACACAGGAAGCCTTTGGGGGATGACCAGACACAGTAATTCTTTGGAGGAGTCCCAGACACAGGAAGCCTTTGGGGGATGACCTGACACAGTAATTCTTTGGAGGAGTTCCAGACACAGGAAGCCTTTGGGGGATGACCAGACACAGGAAGCATTTGGGGGATGACCAGACACAGGAAGCCTTTGGGGGATGACCAGACACAGGAAGCCTTTGGGGTCAGCCAGACACAGGAAGCCTTTGGTGGCACTTCCTATTCAGTGTGATCTAGTCCATAATAAAGTCACCAAATTCTACTCTACAGCTAACAGGTGATCTGGTATTAAGAGGGCCATCTTTAGTAACCTATGCAGTTTGCACCACAAGCATTAAGCTGTCTTGGCAGATAAAATGTTGACAGTCTGCTATGAGTCCTTTTTCCCATCATGTATCCCACAGTCTTCTCTCTTTCTATTTCTTCTGAAAGGAAGGAAAGCTTTGGTTGAAAATAAATTGTCCCAGCCTATGTTTATTTTTCTTGATGACTATATTGTCATGCAAGTATTTGTGTAATATTTTCTTTCTCTACTTGTTCCATAATCTTTGTTGTCATGGGAGAGAATCAAACTTCCTTTCCTTTGCTGAAAATTTGCATTTTTTTTCATTCTTTTCTTTTCTTGGTTCCTTAGCCTAGGCCTAGCATTTATAAAACTCGCAGTGTCAGTCTCTTCATTTCTAAATATGTCTGTGCTCGGTACATTTAGTCTTTTAGTTGGCACATTGACTGTTTATATTGTGATGGATTTTCCTGCAGCATTAGTTGTTATACCACATGCTAAGGGTTTAAGGGCATTACTTGATGACAGTATAGGAAGGCCTTGGAGAGTCTGATTCTTAAAATCTTTCTGTTCTTTAAAAAGAATGCCAGTTATTAGTACTTTAAGCTTCCGCTTCTACTAACCTTTCTAAAAAAGAATCTAAAATATCTTTATTTTTTTCTAAGGATGTCTCAAATTTGCTTTAACAAAATATCCCATGATCCTTCAGTGATTCCGTTAATCATGTATTAGTATCCTTCCTCTTCATTTAGATGTTCAAAGACTAACTCGTGTTGAAAGATTTGGAAAGCCTATCAAGGGGAAACAGATAAGTTCTATTCCCTCTTCAACATGTCTTCAAACTCTGTGTCTTTTTTCCTCCAGGATATTTACACCAGTTTCTCTGACACAGACCTCTAAATTTAATGGCCACAAATTACAACTAGTTGGCAAAAGCTTTATGATAGTCTGATGCCCACCATTCAAATACCTCTCCTCCTGTACCATTTAATATGATACACAAGGTTCATAGGAGGTTACTAGGCTAATGGCCCTAGAGCCCGTACAAGCCTAGCCACATTTATCCCAAGTTACCCCAGTTGTCTGTGGTTCAGTGAGTGACGTTTACAGAGGTATGGGTCTATGTTAGCGAATACTGACTTTCGCTGTCCAGGACCGACATAGGCGCCACCCCAGGAGTGAATTTGCAGTCCTCTTATTTTATTTTGCAGCCAGTTCTTCATCCAGTTTGATTAGAAACCATGTATTTATCCTTCCTGCCTGGAAAATGTTGCCAGTTTATGGTTTTACTCTTTTAAATAAGATTGCTGAGAATCCATTGAATAACTCATGTCATTCAGTTTCCATTTTAATCCAGTTTTAGGATGCATTGCAGCAAAGAGACATTTCTCAGCAGGGCTGTTAATGGTATCTTGGTGATAGAGTGTCAACACTGCTGTATGGGCTGGGTCTTCTTTTCTCTTTCAACTGCATTTGTCATTATGGTCATGGCAGAGTACTGGACCACCTGTATGTATATATAAAAATGATCTAACCACACTAATATCTAAACACTTACAATTAGCAAAAAAGATGTAAACCCAAAAATGATTTAAACTCACAAATATCTAATCACAAAATTATTGACACAATTGAAGTTATAATAAGGAAGGATTTACACCCTTTTTCTCCACTATTCTGTGACCTCTGAGTTGGTATATATAATTAACAGGGTTGTTGGTGCAACACAAAATGTCAACAAATATAGCCACATCTTAAATCAGTGTTTTTGCGGGGAGGGGGGCAAGCTCTGCCTTCATGTTTTTAGAGTCATTGTTATTATTTTTTGTCATTAGTTGGGTCTGACTCTTCAAGACCTTAAGAACTTTAGCGTACCACACCTGCCTAACAAGAACTGCATCTTTCAGTTCTTTTCTATTCATTATTTGAGTAATGCTGTCTACCCACCTTAGCCTCCACCTTAGCCTGGATCCTAGCCTCTATCTTAGCCTCCACCATAGCCTCCACCTTAGCCTTTATCTTAGCCTTCACCTTAGTCTCCATTTTAGCCTCCATCTTAGCCTGCACTTTAGCCTCCATCTTAGCCTCCACCATAGCCTCCACCTTAGCCTGCATCTTAGCCTCTATCTTAGCCTCCACCATAGCCTTTATCTTAGCCTCCACCTTAGCCTCCACCTTAGCCTCCATCTTAGCCTGCACTTTAGCCTCAATCTTAGCATCCTCCATAGCCTCCAGCTTAGCCTCCATCTTAGCCTCCATGTTAGCCTCCATCTTAGCCTCCACCATAGCCTCCACATTAGCCTGCATCTTAGCCTCCACCTTAGCCTCTACCACCATTCTTCTTTTGCCTTTGATCTTTGCCAGTTTCACTGTCATACCTAGTGAGTCCTGACTTTGCATCACATTACCAAAGTATTGGAAATGTAATTTTATTATCAGGCCTTCCAGTGAACAGTCCAGATTTATTTCCTTAAATATTAGCTGATTTAATCTCACAGTTCACAGAATTCTCAAACATTTCACCAACATCCGAGCTCAAATGGATTGATTTTCTATCACATAGCCTTACTTATAGACAAACTCACGCAGCCATATGTCATTATACAGAGATCTGTAGCTTTGCCTATATGGACCTTTGTTGACAATCTTTACATTTTAATGTAATTTTAATTTTTTTCAGATCTGCAGTTGCTTTTCTCCCAAAAAGAAAATGCCTTTTAGTTTCCTGACTGCAGTCACAATCTACAGGGACCTTTGTGGCCAGGAAAATTAAATGTGTAACTGTTTCCACTTCTTTCCCATCTAATATCTGAAGTCATTAATATTTATCCCAAACGTTTTGTCCCTGCTTTTGATTTGTCCAGCCTGGTATTTTGCATGATATATTCAGAATATAATTCAAAAAAAGTACAGAGACAATGGACAGCACTGAGCTCCATTCCCCATCTTGGGACAGGGAGTTAATAGATATCCATTTCTAAATGTTGCTTCTTATTTTGCATGCAAATTATTCAGGAAACAAATAAGAAAACATTGTATCCCAGTCTCTTTAAGAACTATCCACAAGTTGTTAAGACCTACATTTAAATGCTGTTGAAAGTGTACCAGCTGCGTATTACTGAACTGTAAAGTAACAGTGCAGTGTTTGGTATGTACCTAGAATAAAGGAGACCGGACTGTATTAATAATCATTGTCAGTTATTCAGTATATAGCACGCTTACCCTGCGTCAGCTAGCATTCATGTTGTTCTGTTAGTAGCAGCGTAGTGGGGTGCTGCAATTCTGAGGTGCATGCCAGCAGACGAGAAGATAAGCTTGAGATCCCAACTGCATGAGTTGGTAGCTGCTCAGCCGGGTGTAAAACTTCCCTTGGCATTTATCCAACAGAGTATGAACAGTTTTAGTAAGGTGGGCAAGTGCACAAACTAAATACATTATCACTAATATATACATAATTATTTTGCATTGCATATCATGCACTTATAATAAACAAAACATGATATCATGCACTTATAATAAAACATGATATCATGCACTTATAATAAACAAAACATGATATCAAGCACTTATAATTAACAAAACATGATATCATGCACTTATAATAAACAAAACATGATATCACGCACTTATAATAAACAAAACATGATATCACGCACTTATAATAAACAAAACATGATATCAAGCACTTATAATTAACAAAACATGATATCACGCACTTATAATAAACAAAACATGATATCACGCACTTATAATAAACAAACCATGATATCACGCACTTATAATAAACAAAACATGATATCACGCACTTATAATAAACAAAACATGATATCACGCACTTATAATAAACAAAACATGATATCACGCACTTATAATAAACAAAACATGATATCACGCACTTATAATAAAAACATGATATCACGCACTTATAATAAACAAAACATGATATCATGCACTTATAATAAACAAAACATGATATCATGCACTTATAATAAACAAAACATGAAAAGTTAATTGTTTTCATTTTCTTTCCAAATTTTTCCTAAATAATAAAGAGATGGGGATACCAGGTTTTCTCATTTCCTTGTGAAGGAAAAGGAGTTTAATGCTGCTCATGCAAAGTCTATTTTCAATGTGAGGGGTTTGTTTTGTGTAAGAAGTGGCTATTAGTGTTTTGCTGTAAAGCTGTATTAGTAAACGTTTACATTAAATCCAAATATCTGTGATCATTGTAAACGTAAAGAAGATAATGGTAGCCATGCTTCAGGTCTGAAAATTATTTTACGGTAGCTGGGGAGAGGTAGCCCAATAATGGGGATACTGGTATGGTGTGAGGTCCACTACCCTGCCTTAGGCTCCACTCAGTCATGATCCAACTCTGTAAACACAGTGCATCAAGGATTCCGCAAGGCTTTAATGATGATTGCAGATATAGCAGTATAGCAGACTGCAGTTCCTTTGATAAATGGGATTAGCTGAGTTAGCCAACCTATAAATGTTGCATCTGCATGTTACTTTACAAGGGCAGTGGAGAATCTAAGTGGTATCTGGTACAGAAAGAATGAAGGATGACTAATGTGACCAAACTGGAGTACCATTTATTGTTTGTTGGCAGTAGCACAGATCGGCCTCAAGCTTCTTCAGTAACTTAATTCAGGAACTAATCTATTTTATTCCTAGAGCAGCATATGTTTAGAAATGTGTAACCCCACACTCATACCTTACTTTTAAATATTTATTAATTTATTTATTCATTTATTTGAGAAGATGGAATATTTAAAATCACTCTTCTCCTTTAAACTTCTTTTTGCAAGTGGGGCAACCCCCCCCCATGTGGCAGGAGGCAACCCCATCCATACCCCAAACTTATATATATATATATATATATATATATATATATATATATATATATATATATATATATATATATATATATATATATATATATATATATAAAACCTCAGAGAAAGGGAATATTCTGAAAAATGGCATCTCATACTTGATATATACAAGTCCGTTATTTCAGCCATTTGGTCTCCATATTTTTGGACTTGCTGTAGTGGGTCCTGACATGTCAAATAGTTACTGAATAAGGATACAGTATTCTTTTACTGTCTCTTAAATATCACACCTTTCTTTGTCACCCTCACTGTACTCTGCACAAATAAAGAGCAGACTGCTTGTTTGCTTCCTCAACACTGTAGGCAAAGAAATAGCTGGTTACCTTCCTTCATTTTTTGGTCAGACTTTAGCCTTGGTATAAAAGTGAGACTGTACTGAAACAAAATAAGCATATAGTACGCATATTCTAATAGATTATTGTTACACTTTTATTTCATACTCTCATCGCAATTTGTGCAGCAAATAAGATTGTGGAGAAGTGTGAGGTTTATGGCTGCACATGTGTGTGTGTGTGTGTGTGTGTGTGTGTGTGTGTATGTGTGTGTGTGTGTGTGTGTGTGTGTGTGTGTGTGTGTGTGTGTGTGTGTGTGTGTGTGTGTGTGCCTTCTGTGGAAGATAGGGTGTGGAGGGCTGGCATTTCAACACCGTTAAACTCCGCTGCCAGTCATGAGTAGACAAATGATCTGATGTGGCGACCCCTAACCGGGAAAAGCTGAAAGAAGAAGTTGTTTTATACAACCAAAGGAGAAGATGTGGATAGTAATTAATAAAGAGTTGAAGGGCTTCATCTGGGAGGGGAAGATGGCAAAACTCAAGTGGGATAAGATAATTCCTCCAGTAGAAAAGGCAGTTTAGGATTGCCTGATTTGAAAGGGTATTTTAGAGTTACTCAGCACAAGCAGAAAATTATAACTAAAAGTGGAAAGGGATGATGATGAAACAGGGGAGAAGCTCAAAAAACAAGGAAAGACTGGGATTTTGGATGCATATCCTTAAGCAGAATAACAATAATAATACAGAATATTATATTGATAAAGCAGCAGAAAGTATTCTAAGATGTAAGCCAACATGGGAATGGAGAGGAGATTCTTCTGATACGGATGACTGTAATTAGGGATACAGACAATAGGCAAGAGGGGGATGAAATTTTTTGGAGAAAATTGATGGAGGAACAAAGGTATTGAGAGCAAATAATTAGAGAGGGAATGGTAAAAGAATGGGAATATGCCAAGAATTTTTTGGACTGTAGGGTAGAGATTGTCTTCCCCTATCAAGGATTGATATCAGAGTATAGGCAAACAGAAACAAATAGGGGTGTCATAAGTAAAAGATCAGGATTGGTGGATGTTTTAGTAGAATCTAGAACAAAAGCTGCTGTTAAAAAAGGGATAATTAGTAGAGCATATAAAATATTGCATGATAACTATATGAATGAATCAGTGGAGGTTAGAAAGGATTGGGAAGATAGACTGGAAGTCTAGAATACTTAGGATCTTTGTTTGGACATGTTTACATAGGTATTTGTATATCCCATGAAGACTCCAAATAATTTTTCCACAGGTAGCTAGCAAATGTCAGAGGTGTGTGATGGGGA
>NC_056746.1:41982562-42040062 GCF_019279795.1 Protopterus annectens
AGATTTCTGTGATGGGGTAAAAAGTAATAATTTAGTCTTTTTGGGATTTATTAAGAGGCCATGCTGATAGAACCAGTTTTCAGCTGCTGTAAAGACTTGTTGTGTAGTGGTCTGGAGCGTTATTGGGGAGGATGCTGAACATATCAGAGTTGAGTCACACACACACACACACACACACACACACACACACACACACACACACACACACACACACACACACACACACACACACACACACACACACAGATATATATATATATATATATGCATGCATTATGTAAATGTATGATTTTTATACACATATATATATATATATATATATATATATATATATATATATATAATATAGATACAGATATATAAATATACATATATATATATATATATATATATATATATATATATATATAGACTACACACACACACACACACACACACACACACACACACACACACACACACACACACTGTACATAGGGGTACATGCCTTATATGAGCATGACAGTGTGCATGGCTGTGTGTGCTTGAGTCTGTGTGTGTGTGTGTGTGTGTGTGTTTGTGTGTGTGTCTGTGTGCATGTGTGTGTTTGTGCGTGTGTGTGTGTGTGTGTGTGTGTGTGTGTGTGTGTGTGTGTGTGTGTGTGTGTGTGTGTGTGTCCCATAATAAACTGGTATCATATTCAGTATTTGTTTCGCTGCCTTGTATTCTCTGAATTTCAAGCTAGGCTGTAGTTCTCATTTACATAATTGGATAAAGCAGATTTTAGAGGATAAATGTAATGCAGCCATAGTTCGCATTTATGCAATTTCTGTGAATAATTACCCCGAGGTTCAAATGTCTTTGCATGAGCTAGATGTGTTAATTCAAAATATTTTCTTAGAGCATTATGTCACTGAGTTTTCTCCTTATGGTGACCTTAGTATGGGGAAGTCTCTTTGGTGAAGCTGCATACTGATATGGAAGTTCAGTGGAGTGGCTAATACTAATTAGACATGTGCTGTCCCATGGAACTGGCTGTGGGTTCTAATTTGGTGAAGCGGGAAAACAGTGACCACTATAAAAGCATGGCAGTCACCTATTCAGTCTTGTAGGAATACACACAGTGCAGGTAATTTCAGTGAAGGCATGAGGATGGAGGTGTGTTAATGTGTGTGGATGTTTGTGGATGTATGTATGCTTGTCTGTAGGGGCATGAGTAATGCAGTATGAGTGTGTATGAGTGTGTATGTGTGTGTGTGTGTGTGTGTGTGTGTGTGTGTGTGTGTGTGTGTGTGTGTGTGTGTGTGTGTGTGTGTGTGTGCATGTTACTGCAGGGACGTGCCTTTCATAACTTAATGCAAGAGCTTTTAGGGAGAGTATTACCACAGTCAGGTCTGACAGTGAGGTGTTCATTTCAGAGAACTGGTGATGAGGTGATAATCAGGACTTGGTCATTGTGACTGTACCTGAATCTGAATCATATTTTCCTGCCATTGTGCTAAATGAGCGACCTGTACTGGGCGATTAGAATGAATGGTGAGTATTTTAGTGTCTGCTAGTTACATTCTTGCATGATACATTTCTGTGAAGGCAGTGTGCCTGCGCTTGTCCATGATGGTCTATAATAGCATGCTTAAAGACCATGTCTAACTATTTTTTTCTAGTTGAAAAAAAAATATTCTTAAAGCACTGAACATATTCAAGCTTGCAATCATTTATTTGGAATATAATGATGCACTTTTAATGTAAGTGTTGCTAAAAGTATTAAGTTTTAAAATTTCCAATAAATGCAGAATGCTGGTGTGAATGCCCTGATACCTACTTTTTGCAGGGATGTCTGCTGTATATTAATGGTGTTGTTTTGGGGCTTATAGACACGAGTGACTGATAGGTCTCAGCATTTTTTGCTTTGTTTTCCATATTTTCTCTTGTTATTTTAAAAACAGATGTGTGCATTTGTTATGGGAGAATATTAATTAGTAAACAATAGCAAAGCAGTTATTATATTTTTGCAAACTAATTGTCTACAGCAGTTTATCAATTATAACATTGAGTAATGAATGCATTTCTCCAAGAATGATCTATATGTTCAAACACAGCATACTGAAACAACAGCTGTTTTAGTGACACGTCTGGGTACTGTGTGAGTTGTACAAGTTAAATTATTTAGACTAATTTGGATTTAAAATGCTCAATTGTGTTCCAAATGTATGATCTCCAGAACGGAGATGTTTGCTTCAACATAAGGCAGATGTTCTTCGTGTTTCACTGCTGCAGTCATTACATTTGGGTAATCTGCTTGCAGTAGCCCTCAGTCGGCCTGATTAATAAAGTCTTGGGTCCTGCGTCAGTTACTGTCCCTTCTTCCATGACGTCAGGTCATCAGGGGTATAAAACATGCAGCTGATGCCATTACAGCAGTCTTTCTTGCCGCGTGGTGCCCGAAGCAGAAGCAGTTCGTAAGTGACAGTCAGCCGACTCCTGAAATATTCGTTTTTGAGTTTCAGAACAGAAGTCTTCAACTAAAGCTAAGTACCTTGTTGCGGAAACTTTTCTTGCTCTTTACCGATGTCAGTAAAAGTTAATAATTGCATTACTTGTGGAAAGCAAATACCGCATAAAGATTTTCATTCGTACTGTATTCCTTGCCTAGGCCCTGACCACGGCGTACCTTACTGTCGGTTTTGTGCTTTATTTAATGAGTAAACTATCCATCGTCGGTATATTCTCACCTCTAAATATTTCAGTTCTCGGTTTAATTATCCAGAAATGTCATCGGTTAGCCATCCAACTACCAGGATTCCAAAAAAAAATGCAAAGATAAAGACAGAGAGAGGCCACTGAGGTCCAAAACTGCCGACAACGCTTCTCCTAAGCCAGTCGCCAGCTCGCCGATACTCAGTGAGGCGCTTTCACAGCCCCTGATACCTGCTACTTCTGATTCGCAGGCCTCTACTGAGACCCATTGAGTCCGGTATGCCACGAGATGCTTCAACTATGGAACCTGAGGATGTCTCTACCTTGGATAGGTCCGGAGCCACTGTGCAGGCACCAGCTTCTGAGGGTGTATTCAGGCCTACAGACTTGCATATTATACCAATGCCTCCTTCTTTACTTAGGCCTAAATCTTGATATATGTCTAAGAAAACAATGCCCAGGCCACATGCTCAGGCCTCTATGCCTTAAAAACAAATGATAAGAATGGCTGAAGATCTAATAACTCTAATCAGGTGTAGCCAACCCCCCTTCTAAGAGGCCTAGGGCTGAATTCGATTATGAATCTTCTGATCAGGATTCTGTTGTTTCTGATTCTTCTGATGATCTGGATTTGCCCTTATTTACTTATGAAGAATCTGATGCAGAGGACTCCATTCTCTCTGCTTCCCCTCCTGAGGATTTTTCTTTTGTGGAAACCTTACATACTCTAAGGGAACATTTCCACTGGGAAAGCCAGGATTTTTATGATTCAAAAGAGGCTTAGGGATTTCTTACTCCTACCTCAGCAAAGGCCTTTAGCTGTACCTCCTGTACTAGACATTGTTGATGATGCTTTTTTGGAATATAGTTTGGCCCCTGATTCCCTGCCTCCTGCTCCCAGAAAACCTGACAGATATTACAGGGTCCCTGAGTCCCACAAGTTTCTTTTTAAAAATCCTATTGCAGATCCAGAGACTATTTCACAGGGGCCCAAGGGTATTAAGGCTTTTACTGCTAAAAATCCTAACCCTTCTGACTCCAGGGCACTGGATAGATGGGGTAAGAAGGTTTACACTTCTGCAACCTTGGCCATTAGGGCTTTAAACCGCCAGTTTCATATGTTAAAGTATCAGCAACATGTTTTTGGACTGCTTAAACAGAAAATGATGTTGATTTCTGACTGTGTGGAAAATAAAGAATTATAGGATTTAATGCATTCTGCTGAACAAGTTGGAAAACATACTTTGCAATGTGGTTTTCATTCATTAGAGGCCTCTTGCAGTGCTGCTTTTACTAGGTCTGTGCTCAGACGGCATGCTTGGCTTAAGGAGCAATCTTTGCCTGATCATGTTAAAGCTAAATTGTTGGATGCTCCTTTAAATTAGGACCACTTGTTTGGCAACAAGGCTGAGGAAGTTCTTAAAAAGATGGAAAATAAAGCTAAATCTATGCAAACTGTTAAAGATTTTTTACAAGTTCAGCCTCCTAGATTTAGTAGGCACTGGCCCTCTAAGAATTGGTCCTTTCCAGCCCTTTCCAGGTCTTCTCAAGCCAAACCCAGACACAGCAAAAACCCCAGGTTTCAGTCCCAGGGGACACACAGAACTAAGCAGTGGGGGGCCTCCACTTTCAAATCTGGGAATAAGACTACCCCATATGATAAACTGTCTCAATGACTTCCTTTTAACATTTCCAAGCACTTATCAACTGACTGCCCCTTTGGAGGAAAGATTGCTCTTCATGCAAAGAATTGGGAACTCATTACCCAGGACAAATGGGTTTTAAATATAGTGTCCCAGGGATACAGATTTCACTTCCACACATTGCCAACACCAAGCAGGTGGACAGACCTACCCCCAAATCGGTGGGCAGAGGCCCAAAAACAAGTACTTTCTCTCTTAAGCATGGGGGCTATTCAACTGGTACCAGAAGAAGAAAAGGGACAAGGTTTCTACTCAAGACTTTTCCTGGTACCCAGATAAGACAATTCATGGCGTCCTATCCTAGACCTATCTACTCTAAACACCTTTTTGGAGATTCCAAAATTCAAGATGCTGACTCTTCACCAATTACTTCCTATGCTAGGCAAAGATGCCTGGTTGGCAACACTAGATTTAAAAGAAGCATACCTGCACATCCCAATCAGGGAATCTTGCAGAAGATACCTACGCTTCAAAGCAGGCTACACGCACTATCAGTTCTCTGCACTGCCCTTTGGCTTATCTACTGCACCCTGGGTATTCACAAAGTGCCTAGCTCCAGTTATTGCATTTTGCAGGCAAAGAAATATTCAAATATACCCATACCTGGACGATTGTCTAATTCAGGCAGAAAGCCAGGACATACTTTTGAATCATCTGGCCTTTGTACAAAGGGTTCTAATTTGTCTGAGGTACACCATAAACAAAAAGAAATCACACCTGGTACCCTGTCAACAAATTATATTCCTGGGAGCAAAATTGAATACAACTTCCCAGATGGCATACCTCACGCCAGAGAAACAAATTAATTTCACAACCTACTTCAAACAAGTGGCCACAAAAACCCTGCTGTCTGCAAGACAAATACTGCAAGCCTTGGAGTTCATGACCTCCTGCATTCTTCTAATTCCATATGCAAGACTGCATATGAGGAAACTACAGTGGTATCTAAAAAGTCTATGGTGTCAAATTCTCAAGACCTAGAAACAATGATTCCTATCATACCTTGCATATGCCTACAGTTCCTTTGGTGGGCAGAGGCCTGCCACCAAAACAAGGGACTACCTTTGACAACACCCCCTGCCACCCAAACCCTAACAACAGACGCATCAGACTATGCATGGGGGGCTCACCTGGCAGGGAAGTGCATTCAGGGCAAATGCAACCCAAGTCAAATGCACCTGCATATGAATCAAAAAGAAATGTTAGCTGTACAGTATGCTCTGTGAAAAGTGTCAATAACTATAACTCTGTTCCGTAGTTGACAGCACAGAAATCATAACCCAAGACAGCAGTGATCATTTGCCATAATCTGTTAAGGCCAATAATATACATGTATACATACTTTGTGGTAGCGTTAAGGCCAATAATATACATGTATAAATACCTTGTTGTAGCGTTAAGGCCAGTAATATACATGGATACATACTTTGTGGTAGCGTTAAGGCCAGTGATATACATGGATACATACTTTGTGGTAGCGTTAAGGCCAGTAATATACATGTATACATACTTGGTGGTAGTGTTGTACGTTGACCAGCTTGAGGTCTGTAACTCTATGATCTCACACTATTTGTTGCTGCTGACATAATTCAAAGTCCTTACTTCTGTCACTTAAGTTGCAACAGTGGTATGGAATTTAAGTCCTGCATCCCTGTTTTTCAAAATATTAACACATCTTGCTGTTTCTGTCTGTGTACTGTTACTTTTACTGTACTGTATCCTACCCTGTAAAACTATCATTATGTTATAGCCTACCAAATAAGTGGAATATATATTTCAGCTGGACTTCAGTAAATTGTTTGGTACACTCAAAGATAAACTGAGCAAATCAAAAATAAAAAGCATGCACTTTGTGAACAATTTTCCAAACAACTGAAGATATATGAACATCATCTCTTAGCTAAAAGTTTATGTTCATTGTATGGTGAATCAGAAACGATGACAGACTGAATAACCATGATGTTAGAGAATTAGAATGATAATTAGGGATAAAATGAGAAGTTCAATGCCATACACACAAAGAACAGAAACAGATGGGATAAGTACTCCGAGGGACAAAACTGAATGCAAAAGTGCATGTCCACACCTAACTATATGTCAACACCCAAGTACCCAAACTGAAATCATGGTCTTGTTGTAACTCTGATAGTTATAGGGTAAATAACCTAGTTGTATACTGAGCACACACTCAGCCATTCATCTTAGCACACACTTCGTTTTACTTTATACATCTAGGTGAAACCGGTTACCATAATGGTTAAGGTCTCTGCCTCTCATGTACAAAGTACATGGTTCAGTCCTGACCTCAAGCAGATGCCTGTATGGAGTTTGCATATTCTTCCTGTGTTTCTGTGGTTCTTCTCACCTTCCAAAAATAAGTAGAGTTCCATCTCACATTCACCCAAGAATGAAGTTGTGGGCAGCAATACAGAGTCTAGATGGTGCCCGATAGGGGGGAGAATTGTATAGATCAACTGGATTCGGCATCTACTGAATTGCATAGATCATCTGCATTGAGCATCTACTGTAGTGTGCAGTATCCTCAAGATAGGAGAACATGGATCACAGACTGTGCACCATGGGGCTAGCACTTGATGGTGTAAAATGTGGCTGTAAGTGATTCTGTCATGTTTACTAGTATCACCAAAGGGACATGGGTATTTGTTGGTGATAAAAGGGTTGAGGACTCATCCTAATCAGAGGTACCCCAGAAAGCCATGCTAATGGTGGTGGGAGGGTAATGGGTATATGTGCTCTCATCTTGGTTCAGTTAAGATACTGGCTGTTTGTTGTGCAGTTGACCAGCTTGGGTTATCTGCATTAGCTCTGTTGAGTGAAACCTGGACATCAAACCAATCAATCTGCCAAATGTGAACTAAGAATCGCTACACTCAATATAGTTTCACTGATAGGATGCAGCTTGGAAGTGCATGACATGATGGTAAGGAAGAGGCTGGACATCTTATAGACAAGATGGAACAGTGCAGCAAAGCCACTTGACTTGGGATCTAGACATTACTACTCAGATGGGGGACAGGCTAGAAATGATGTAGGAATTGTGGTGAGAGAGAGGCTTCAGAAGGCAGTGAGGGATATCATTAGAATTAATGACAGACTCATGGCAGTCACACTCCAGTGTAATGATAGGGCAGTATTCATAATCTCAGCCTGTGATAGGGCAGTATTCATAATCTCAGCCTGTGATAGGGCAGTATTCATAATCTCAGCCTGTGATAGGGCAGTATTCATAATCTCAGCTTGTGCCCCACAGCAGGGTTGTGATAGTGAGGAAAAGAGTGCAGTCAAACAGCAGTTGCAGGACCTACTAGATAAAGTAGGACAACATGAATTGCTTGTTGATAATGAGTGACCTGAATGCAAAGATTGTGACAGATATAAAAAAGTAAATATAAAGCCAACCAACACACCTGTAGGCAAATATAAAATAATTTAATGAACAAATGTTAGCACTTTCACAGCAACCTGCTGTTTCATCAGACTTACAATAAAACAATTAAAGCAGCCATTTTTAATATAAAAAACTACCAATCACTTTTAGACTGCTATGTCACCTGACATTGACTTCCAAACACAAACCCTTCAGTGGGGTAAATTCTTCCTCTTTAAAACAGGTTTAATTGAAATGCATCCATTAAGACCTGGGGGCTTGTCAGCATTTAAGCTGATAATCCACTTCAACTCTGAGCATTCTGTTAGATTAACCAAATCCCCAGACCTCAAGCTTTCATGTAACACTTCCAATGCTGCAAATCTAAACCTATGGTCATTACTACTTTCTGTTACATGTTTTGCAAGTGCATTGGTCTGTTTAACTTTCCTGATGTCACCTCGGTGTTCCAAAACTCTCTCCTTCAAACTATGATAGTAAAATCACAAGCAGAACAATGCCGACAAGAAAAAGTACCAACTCACCAGGACTAAGAGACTTGGTACGTTTTCTTGTTGGCAATGTTCTGCTTGTGATTTTATTTGTAATACCTCTACTATTCACTTGAAATCTATTAATAAGGTGGTAGAACTGAAATGTTATGCTAGTTGCAATATTATGAATGTTGTTTACTGTGCTGTCTGCCTTATCTGTGATTGTTATTATGTAGGTAAAACTAATCATTGGCCAATCGTTGTTGGTCAATAAAAGTAACGTCACAGGTCTAACTTGTGTAGCTGAATCAGATCCACTATCATCTATTCATTTTCATGTTAAAAATAACTAACTTTATCATAAACTACTAAGAAGACATAAGGGTCTATGTGCATTTATCTATGTGTAAATTAAATCTTATAAAAGACTGACCTCTTTTCAAAACAGGTTTAAATGAAAAAGGATCTGTCTCTCTTGTAAATGTTAGATGTGTTATTCCTCTAAAAAAATAACTTTGCATGGGATAAAGCATTTCAGTTTGTTTTTTAATTTACCAGAGAAGTTCATATTGTAGATATTTTCAAATACATTAATGCACTAACAGTTCTCTGACATAATTAATTCATGCAAAGCTATTGTTCAGTAGATTTCCTACACAACTGCAACACCAATGATTTTCTTTTGCTCTTAGACATGTGCAAGCTTATACTGCAGCTTAGAAAATGCCAGAAATTGTAGTGCTTAGATTTCCAAGTATCTCTAGTCTCTTGTAGGAGTAACCTGTCAGCGTTCAATACCAGCAACTAAACATCAAAATGAAAAACCCAATGGAATCAATATATACAGAGAGGAAAGAAATGCACCACTATGTTTAATCTGAATGTAACACTGATTTAGTTATTTTGGTCTGTGAACCTATCATGGTATAAATACTTTTAGTTTAAGCACTCACAACAGAAAGCTAGATTTTTTTCTGATGGCTGTCTCCAGCCCACTTTATAAAAAGCTTCATGGACACTTTGAATTAAACAAAAATCAATGGCATAAACCTTTGCAAACCTAAGGCACAATATAGCAACTTCTCCATTATAGCTTTTCTGTTACACTCGAGACTTGGCATTTCACAACCCCCACTTTTCTCTCATTGTGTATGTAGGAGTCTTTTCTTAATTAAATGTTTTGGCTTTCCTTCACGGACACTGACATGTTGAATTTAAAGATGCCTATGGAAGTTATTTGCAATGATTTACTTTTATTTGTATTTGAGTGCCTTAAATATTCCTCCTTGAATTTTGAGTAAATGTGATATTGACTCATAAATAAAAACTCTTTGTCAGTACTTTCTATATGTAGAGAAGATGGAATACAAACACCACCTCCTGGTTCAATGTTAGCATTCCCATTTATGATACTGGAAATCGTAGAATTCCCATTAATGATACTGGAAATCATAACATTCCCATTTATGATACTGGAAATCTTAGCATTCCATTTATGATACTGGAAATCATAGCATTCCCATTTATGATACTGGAAATTGTAGCATCCCATTTATGATACTGGAAATCATAGCATCCCATTTATGATACTGGAAATCTTAGCATCCCATTTATGATACTGGAAATCGTAGCATTCCATTTATGATACTGGAAATCGTAGCATCCCATTTATGATACTGCTGATTCAGCACTAGTCTTGAGAATCATGGTTTAAGATGCAGTCCTGAAGTGGAAAGAATTTGGTGTACATGTCAGAGAACACTGTCACCCCCAGCTTGAAAAGTTTACTTCATGAGAAAGTTTCCCTCTAAAGTACTGTGAAAGTAGCAAAAGAGGATCTCAAAGAGTGATGGCACAGAACAGCTGGACTAAATCCACAAATTATGGCTGTGTTCTGATATGTCTGACTTGCAAACCAATAAAAGAAAGGAAAGTTAGTGTTACAATCAAACCTCTTTCTGTGTCTGTCAGGATGATCAATAAAAGCTAAACCAATCTGGATAAAACACCAGCTTCCTCAGGCCCTTTCTGTAACTGCCAAGTAGTGCTTGGATAGTCAGATGACATGGATAACCAATAGGAATTAATTCTGCTTCTTAAAGGTCTATATCACTATGTGCTACACTTCTCACTGCTCCACAATCATGGCAGCTGACAGCAGGAGTCATACCACTCAGTCAAGTCATTCACTGATTCTGAAGCAAGTAATCTGAAAGTATTAGGGGATGTGTCTGCCTTTCTTGTTTAAAAACTGTAAATAAATTTCCAAATGCAACCTAATCATAAATTTGTTATTTTCATGTATGATTGTTGCTATCATTTTACATATTTTGATTCAAAATTTCCATACAGATATATAAACAAAACAGCAATGAACACTTCATGTGTGCTAAAGTGAACCACCTCAAACCAAAAATAGCACACAAAACTATGGAATCAATTAACTTTACTTAACTCTTTCATTTAGTATTAAAACAGTTTCATCTGTGTTTTCCTCATTAAAATGTATATCACATGTTTAACAAGAGGGCAAAGAAAATGTTTTCTTGTTTGCAAACCAAACTATGAAAATAAATTACATTAACAATGGCACATTCTTGGACAATGATAAATATATATGCTTTTTTTTAAAATCAGCAACAATTTTAAAACCGCAACACATCAGTCTTATTATACAAAAGCAAGGTGAGGCCGATGCCAATGCCAATAAGGAGATGAACAGATATCCACAATAGAACAAACCAAACTGTTAGATACTGACCAACTCAAAAAACTGCAGAAAAGACTCTGTGACCACCTTTACACGAACACTGCTTTATTGTTTGACCTAGGTTTCGTCCTTACGAACTTCCTCAGAATACAGTCTATCATTCTACCCCATTTATTTATACAGTGCTGATTATTCAATAATCATTTAATTAATGACCTAATTTCCCGCCATACATTCTTAAAAGGGAAATGGTATTGTTCAAAAGATATATATTCTTGTACATTTAAAATCAACACATATAAGTACATTATTCTCTCATACACTATACAATTTAATATATACAATCTAAAAATTAACTTACAAATTTCTAATAATGTATATCTAATTGTGTATATGAATACTTGTTTTATCAATGTTACAATGATGTTGTAATGAATGATATATTACCCTATTTAATACTATTTTACTACGTGTGTACCAATATAAGTATATTTGTTACCCCTATAGTGTTGTTGAATATTTATATTTGTATATCTTTGTTGTCATGAATACATTTATTAATGAAATATGTATCATAATATGTGCTACTAGTATATTTACTTATAAGCAAAAAAGCTTAACTATATTATTTGCAATATATGATGTATATCTATCTATTTCAATCAGATAATATATTTATATTTTGATGTATAAAAATTGCACCCTATAAGTATAAATTACATATTATAAATTTATATGTTCATAATGTATTCCAATATTTGATCTTATAATTTCATATTGTATTTAAATTGTGTATTTATAAATTTGATACCTTGTATATGGATATTATACTATATCATGCATTATATATTCTATTTAATTTTAATATTGGCATAATACTCATGTATTCATTTATACCAGGTGGTATACATGCATTTAGCAATATTTGCCATTTTAATTCTTCCATGTCCAAATGATATATGGTTGTCCTTCCTTGTAGATCTTGTTTAATTTGAGTTACAACCATAAATTTAAAAGTATGATCTTTGTATTCCATAATGTGTCTTGCTAAAGCATTACTATTCTTCTGATGTTGAATATCCAATAAATGCTCTTTAATTCTTTCTCTGAATTTTCTTTTCGTTTTTCCCACGTAAAATACATTACACTGTTGACACAAGGCTATGTATACTATATTAATTGTGTGACAATTATAATGTCCGTGTATTATTATATTGCATTCATTAATAATAATACTAGAACCTGTTACATGGATATAGTTACATGTCCTACATGCTCCACATTTAAAATTTCCTTTTCTTGCACTGGTACATGGTCCAGTATTTCTTTTGTGTTCTAATATATTTTTGAAGGAAGGACTTTTCTTATATACAAATTTTATTATTCCAAAGAATACTTGTCTCCCAATTTTGTCATTAACAAAAAAATCCCAATTTCTCTTAATTATACCTTCTATATCTTTGGAACAATCATCGAATTTAATGATATATAATGGAATGTTATTATTAAATTGCTCATCCATTCTATCTTGGTTTTGATTCGATATTATACCAGTATTTAAAATTGCTGTATAAATACCATTCCTTCTTTTATTTATTATTTCTTCATATATCTGAACACAAAATTGTTCTGGATATCCCCTGTTCATAAAAAGCTGCATAATATATTTCATTTCTGCTATAAAGTCAAGCTCTTCACTGACCATTCTGGCCGCCCTGACCATCTGCCCCTTCACAATGGCTTTTTTCTGATGGTCAGGGTGCCAACTGTCAAAATGTAAATATGCATTTGAAAATGTGGGTTTTCTATGTATTTTTGTATTCAACTTATTTGTTTGTTTATCATGTGTTATATCCACATCCAGGTAATTAATATTGTTTCCTTGGACATTATAAGTAAACTTCAAAAATTTTACCGTACTATTTATATACTGTAAGAATGTATCCAATGTGTTTATATTATTATTTGGATTCCATATAATAAAAATATCATCCAAATATCTGGTATACATAATAATGTGTTCACGAAACTCTGTAGTAAATAGATAGTTTTGTTCCCAATAACTCATGATTAGATTTGCATACATGGGGGCACAAGGTGCCCCCATTGCTACTCCACTAATTTGGAGTAGGAGTCTTTTCTTAAT
This sequence comes from Protopterus annectens, assembly GCF_019279795.1. Taxonomy (NCBI): domain Eukaryota; kingdom Metazoa; phylum Chordata; order Ceratodontiformes; family Protopteridae; genus Protopterus; species Protopterus annectens. The sequence continues at coordinate 41,995,680 of NC_056746.1, forward strand.
TAAATGTTTTGGCTTTCCTTCATGGACACTGACATGTTGAATTTAAAGATGCCTATGGAAGTTATTTGCAATGATTTACTTTTATTTGTATTTGAGTGCCTTAAATATTCCTCCTTGAATTTTGAGTAAATGTGATATTGACTCATAAATAAACACTCTTTGTCAGTACTTTCTATATGTAGAGAAGATGGAATACAAACACCACCTCCTGGTTCAATGTTAGCATTCCCATTTATGATACTGGAAATTGTAGAATTCCCATTTATGATACTGGAAATCATAACATTCCCATTTATGATACTGGAAATCTTAGCATTCCATTTATGATACTGGAAATCATAGCATTCCCATTTATGATACTGGAAATTGTAGCATCCCATTTATGATACTGGAAATCATAGCATCCCATTTATGATACTGGAAATCTTAGCATCCCATTTATGATACTGGAAATCGTAGCATTCCATTTATGATACTGGAAATTGTAGCATCCCATTTATGATACTGCTGATTCAGCACTAGTCTTGAGAATCATGGTTTAAGATGCAGTCCTGAAGTGGAAAGAATTTGGTGTACATGTCAGAGAACACTGTCACCCCCAGCTTGAAAAGTTTACTTCATGAGAAAGTTTCCCTCTAAAGTACTGTGAAAGTAGCAAAAGAGGATCTCAAAGAGTGATGACACAGAACAGCTGGACTAAATCCACAAACTATGGCTGTGTTCTGATATGTCTGACTTGCAAACCAATAAAAGAAAGGAAAGTTAGTGTTACAATCAAACCTCTTTCTGTGTCTGTCAGGATGATCAATAAAAGCTAAACCAATCTGGATAAAACACCAGCTTCCTCGGGCCCTTTCTGTAACTGCCAAGTAGTGCTTGGATAGTCAGATGACATGGATAACCAATAGGAATTAATTCTGCTTCTTAAAGGTCTATATCACTATGTGCTACACTTCTCACTGCTCCACAATCATGGCAGCTGACAGCAGGAGTCATACCACTCAGTCAAGTCATTCACTGATTCTGAAGCAAGTAATCTGAAAGTATTAGGGGATGTGTCTGCCTTTCTTGTTTAAAACTGTAAATAAATTTCCAAATGCAACCTAATCATAAATTTGTTATTTTCATGTATGATTGTTGCTATCATTTTACATATTTTGATTCAAAATTTCCATACAGATATATAAACAAAACAGCAATGAACACTTCATGTGTGCTAAAGTGAACCACCTCAAACCAAAAATAGCACACAAAACTATGGAATCAATTAACTTTACTTAACTCTTTCATTTAGTATTAAAACAGTTTCATCTGTGTTTTCCTCATTAAAATGTATATCACATGTTTAACAAGAGGGCAAAGAAAATGTTTTCTTGTTTGCAAACCAAACTATGAAAATAAATTACATTAACAATGGCACATTCTTGGACAATGATAAATATATATGCTTTTTTTTAAAATCAGCAACAATTTTAAAACCGCAACACATCAGTCTTATTACTTATTTTCTTATGTGTATAAGTTAATTTAAAAATTGTTAAATTCTAGATAACAACTTTTCTATTAGTTAAATGAATTTATGAATATTTATTTATACATATTTATCTTTATACATTTATACAAATTTTATATTTCCACTTGTTTAAGCTGTTTCAGTTGTTATCTACCATTTAACAGCATTTAGATTAACTTATACACATAAGAAAATAAGTAATAAGACTGATGTGTTGTGGTTTTAAAATTGTTGCTGATTTTTAAAAAAACATTTATATTTATTCACATATACATTTTACCTTATATAACACTGGCTCTATAAATTTCTTAAATTATGTTAATTGGTTTTATAATTAATTATCGCATCTTAATTGATAATATTATTTTAACTGAGGACTCGGGTTTTTTTTGTCTGAAGAAGTTTATTTATTTTCTGAACGAAAGCGCTAACAATAAACTAGTTGGAATTTTACAGCTTGCTGCCTATTTTTGTTTGTGGTTGCAAGTTTATTTTTTAATAAATTGGAAGTCAGTCCAGTGAGTATTTTTATAAATAAAATCTTGTTTTCAAATTCAGGATGTCTTGGTGTTATAGGTTTATGATACAGATTATAACTCTAAACACATTATGGAGATGGCTATGATAGATGCATTTTCAATGTACTTACCGAACACCCTGACAAGCATTCCAAATGTTATACTATGTCCGAAGTGTTACATATGAAACAGTTGTATTCATTTTGAGAATCTATCATTTTCTAGTACAGACATATAATTTGAAATTTGGAATGCGTTATTTTTTTTTTTCAAATTAAAACTATTCTTTCATCTTTTATTTATATAATTTATAAAAAGCCCTCATAGTATTTTTGTGATTTTGAAGAAGAGATAGTGAATTTCTTGCCAACATGCATCTTATTCCTATAAGGTACTTTAATGGAAAACATTAAGCTGTGGATCCAACATTTGAATTTATTGTACATTGTGATGTAATAGCATTGAAAGCTTAAATGATACAGTGTTGTGCATTTCTGCATGTAGTAGGAGACATTGAAAGTACTGAATAATTTTACCATTCAAACTAAGAATAAAGATAAAATGGTAACAACAAGTGAGTAATTCAGGAAATGCCAGCATAGAAAAACAGCCATTCATTTGTCATCTATTCTTTTGAAAAAGCTCAATGCAAATTATAGATGTTTTTGTTAGTGAAGTAAAGGTTAGATACAAAGATTGAGAAGTGAATGTGTTGTCTGATTCATTGATAAGAGACAGAACTGTTTATGGTATAAGAATAGATTAGGCAAGGGGTGTACTACTAAAAGATGCAGACCTGACATTATTTAAATCTGTGGATTTTTATAAAAAAATATATTCATGCAGTTAAAGGAATTAAGTGAAGACATTCTGATATACAACATAAACAAGTGAGTCAGATAATGAAGTGAACATGAGTACATTACCCATGGTTGTGAGAATGAGAGTCATATAAGTTGCACAAGAATTTGGAAGCATTCAAATTTCTACCTTTTATACTGCTGATAGTGTTAAGCATAAGATGAACCTGCCTGAATTTAATTGGTTTTGAAGAAGGTGTGTAAGAAAGAGTCATTTTTCAATGATCTGTAAAAGTAAAAAAGTCTTAAGTAGAATTTGTATTGCAATGAGGCAAAATGTAAGGAGGTGCTGTTTGTACTAGCTACTAAAATATAAATAATTGAAGACATTAAAACAGAGAAGGAAGATGCAATATCTTGTCCGGAAATATTTTTAATGCACTTAAACTACTCCAGGGAGTACATTGCTTAATGTTTCAGCTAGATTAAAGCAAGAAATGAGTCAAAAGCTACTGATATGTGAGTATAAAAATAAAAAGTTTAAAATCTGTTTTCAGACAATTGTTGTGGATTAGGAATGTAATATGTCTATCATTTTGCATCATTTTTTGTGTATTATATGTTCACAGCATATAGTCCAGATGTGATGCATGCAGGAGCAGTTACATAGTTGCGAAGTCATAGAAAAGATACTTTTACTAACACACCATAAGTGGCAATTCAACTTGCATACTCACTGTAGGTGCTGGAAGATGAGTAGATTATGCATTCTGTCTCAGACCAAACATTTGGATTTATTTCTTGATACTGATACTGCACTTTAGGACAAAGGAGTTGTGCCTTCCTTTGCATTACTTGTTAAACTGAGACTACATCTATATAAGTTGGTGATAGCTCAGACAGATGTAAAAGATCCCATAGCACCTATCACAAAAAGCATCTGCATTTAGTAGAGATAAAATAAATCAGATTTTATCATTTTTATTTCTTTTTCCTCTTTTGCATTTATATTCATTACACCATAATTTATTGTCTTATATCCACATTCAGTTTTCTCTCTCTCTTTCTCTCTCTCTCTCTATATATATATATCTATATATATATATATATATATATATATATATATATATATATATGCTGTGTTGAATTCCCATTTTAGCCATATTTAAATTTTATTACAGAGCATTATTAACATCTTCCTTTGCAGACATGTCACATAAAGTCTGTAATTAGTTGTATCAGTTTATTTATTCTGTCATCATAACCATGTATAATACTCCTCATTCATTTATTGTAACCTTTGTACCAACAGTCACTTCTCTGATGTTTTTCAGTATAGTTATATTCTTTACCTTCTCAAAATAAATGCTACATTTTTTGTGTTTTCTACATTCTTTAACTTTATACACTCACATTATTTCAAGCTTTTGTTTTCATTGGTAATTTTGCACTAACTACCTGCCACAAAGAATGTCATATTCTGCTTTCCTGTTTTACTTTTCTGCCTTTCTTTTATTTTCTTCTTAATATTTTTTGTTTCCCGTCTTGCTGTCTCATAATACTGTTTTGACTGACTTACATAATTCCCATTTTATTCTCATATAGTCTTCAAAGTTTAGTTTCTATTTTTCCCACCATTCAGCCTTCCAATGAACTTTTCCATACACAGTTGTATCACACCCTCAGTTTCCTTCTTTTATAGGTTGATTTTATTTATCTTTTGTTTTTGATTGGGTTAGTCCCACTAAGATAGCAGCCTCTTTTTAGGGGAGACCCAAGGTGGCATTTATACTACTATGGGAAATTTGTCCAGGACGTCAGGGAACACCGCCTATTCTTTGGAGCTGCTAGATGGTGCCAGAGGGCTCCTAGAGCAGCAAGGAAGAGGCCTAAGGAAAGCAGCAACATGAAGGAGGAGAGGAAAGGTATAGAGAGTTTGGAGGTGGAAAGTGAGATTTTGGAGAAAATGTTGTTCAATATGGAGTTTTAGAATGTAAACAAAGATTTCTGTATGGTGGATGTTACAAATTAACTTTGTTTAGCTGTTTCCATGGAGAAAAAGCTAAGTGAGTTCGCTGAAGTAGGGTAGATAACAGAATTGGTATCAGGGGGGCTTGTAGATGGTGTTATGTTAAAAATAGTATAGCAGCACGATCCAGGTGAGAGTTCTGCAGTGTCATGGGGTGAGATGGCAGATAACTTTTTTTGGAAGTGCTGATAAAGGTAATGTGAAGAAGGAAGCAGGTGATCTGGCAACAGAAAATTCAGCAGTTAAAACTTATGCAGCAGTGACAGGAATGCAACAACAAACTGAGACATGTTCTAGTTTTGTGGCAGCAGATAATGCAGTAACTAAAACATATGCAGCAGTGACAGCCGGCAAAAATGTAGAGCAGCAACAAACTGAAAGTAAAACTGTTTTTAAAAAAGAAGACAAGATCATCTGGAAGAATAAGAACAAATACTGACACGGTAATGGACAGATATTATGTGTGGAACAATTTTGGTAATTGGTCTCAGTTTTAAAGCTCAAGAAATTTCATCTGTTATACATTTTTTTCTGACTTGACATTTGAAATTGATGCATGATCCAATTTGTGGACAAAAAGGACATTTATACATGGAACAATTATGTTTTTCTGGTAAACATTAAAAAATGCTACTTTGCAGTTTATAACTGATGAACTGAAAGATGATGATGTTAAAAAAAATGCATGTAGTCTCTGTGTGAAATTGTTGATAATATTGTGAAAGTTAGAGATGAGAGAAACTTATGGAATGGACAGTGAAGGTTGAAAGCTGCTTGTAATGCAAAAAAAAAAAAAAAAAAAAAACCGTGATGAAACCCTTGCCAAGTGTTAATTTTGTGGCTGGTCATAAAGGGACAGTAACATATGCTGGCCAGCCTAAATCATGCTTCTTTTGTGGGGACTTTTCTCATTTAATCGATTGTGACAAGGTACAATGTAAGCTGTGTGGAGGGAAAGGACATATTGCAAGAACGCATGCCTGAATGCAGGTTGTGTAAAAAAGGGACAACTTTGGATGGATTGTCAAGCGCAAACAGTAAATAATGAAAAAGAAGGAGAAAGGAAAGAAAAAATACAAGAGGAAGAAAAGCAAGAGGCTGGGGAGAGGGTGAACTAGGTAAAGGAGAAACTGTAGAAGAAGAAAAAATATGGAGGGGAAAATGAGGAGACAGGGTGCATGAAGGAAGACAAGTCAGGAGAAGGAAATCACACTGATATTTTTTGGAAGTTCTAGCCAGTGAAAAATCTGATTCTGTAGATCAGGGATTATTTGTACATAAATCCAAGAAGAAATATTCAGCTGGGAAGAGTAAAAATAAGAAAATGAAAATTTAAAAATATTCCCCTAAACTTAAAAAGAAGGAAAAACAACAATGTTAGAGCATCTTCAATACATGTGAACACTGTAGGAAGGATAGAGATACTGGGATGGAGTGCTAAATGTGATGCGGATGCCATTTTGGTAGAAAATGCATGATTCTTGATAAGTGAAGAAAGAATTAAACCAATAATTGTGGGGTGGAAATATAATCTAAAACTTAGGAAGTTAACATTGTTCTGGAATGACTGTGTTGTAAAAAAATAGTGAAAATGCTAGATGAAACACTGCCAAGGATGGGAAGGGTAACTGTTGTGGATGTGAGGTGGTGAGAACATCTTTACAGAATTATAACATCGTATACATACATAACTAGTAAGGATGGACAGAATCTGTTTAATCAGATATTAGACTATGTGGTGATTAAAATGAAAATTATAATTGCAAGAGACTTTGTAATTTAAGGGTAAAAATGTAAAAAGAAATGAAAAGATGTAAAAAGTACAAGGAATGATAAACTGTGATGAATTAGCTGCATGGAACAAAAGTCAATGGACTTACAGAAGGGTTACTTGGATCTGTAATTGATTATAATTGACTATTTTTTATTATTGGAAGATTTGGGAGTAGCAGACAGTGATACGATTGTAACAGGTCTTTCAGATTAATTAGCAATATAGACGGAGTCAATGGAAGAAAGACAGAATATTAAAATAAGAAAGGGAATAAAAAGAACAAATGAAAAATTATGGGATGAAATTGGCAAGTGGGAAATATTGCAGTTATGCAAGGACAATATAGCCATGAAGAAGGACTTCTATAAAAACTGGACTGGATGGGGGATAGAATTTAAATAAAGAAATATAAAAAGTGTTTTTTTTTTGCTTTTCTGCTAAGCTGGGCATAAATCCCTACATCACTAGATGGGTTGCCAACTGGCTTACTGACAGAACCCACACTGTAAAAGTAGCTGACTCCAAATCCAGCTCCAGACAAGTGACAAGCAGAGTACCTCAGGGTTCAGTCCTGCGACTGCTGTTATTTGGCATCTACTTCTCTAAAGTACAGGCCAACACTAAGGGACTCTGGCTAACAAAGTATGTAGATGCCTGCAAACTGGAAGCCATTATTGAATCCCCAAATTATGTGGATAATCTACAAAAGGGCCTTACAGAAACAGATGCTAGGTTTGGCTTGGCAGAGGCTTGGCACAATAAACAGGACATGCTGGAGGCATAGGTTCCTGACCCAGATACTCCCCAGACTCTGGAATAGACTGCCCATACATGTCAAGCAGAGCGCCTCTTTGGCCCTCTTCAAAAGGAACCTTGATGGTTGGATGGGAGATAGGAAATTCACCCTGGAGATCACGCCAGTCGCCCTGCTAGACAGGGGTCCACAGAAGTAAATACAGTAGGAAGAAATAGCCAGGGAATTGTTATGGCTAGGCTTGTATAGGCCCTAGGGCCGATAGCCTAGTACCAACCTATGAACCTATGAACCTATAGCAGGATGATGTAATAAAGTGAAGTATGGGAAAATGTATAGAATGTATTAGGGAATATAAGGAATAAGTCAGTAGGGTATTATGATATGGAAATAGAAATATATAAAAGAAACTGAGAAAACAATTAAAGCATTACTGTTTAGACAGAGTTATTATTTACAAGGGAGAAGGGAAGTGGTATCTACATATTTGTATAAAATTGCAAAAGACGATCTTAAAAAAATGAGGGAAATGAAAAATGTAAAAGGAGGTAAAAAAACACGAGCAAATTATGAGTCTTGCAGGACAGCATGTGGAAAATATGTATATGAGTAAAAAGAAAGAAAATAACAGAGAACGTCAAGTAAAAAAAAAAATCCAGAATGAGCTAAGGGAGAATTTGAAAAAGTAATCACTGTTAGTGCATTAGACGACATACTTAGGAAACCAATTGTTGAGTCAATATCAGGTCTAGATGGTATATGGTATGGAATCTACAATACATTAATTTAATGGATTGGCAAAGAGAATATTTTGTAAATGTACTGAAGGAATTGTTGAAGGAAGGGTTTGTTTATAACAAGTTGTAAAGTGGGAGAAATATGAAGAAGAATGAAATAAAAAGATGGGAGAACCATCTCACTACATAAAATAGATTCTAAAATTTTTATAATACAGAGGAGGTTGGAAGGAAGGTTGAGGGATGTAATGGAAGAAAGTATATTTGCTATAAAAGGGAAGGGATGTCAATAATTGTTATTGGTTGTGAGATAAATTGTGGGTGATAGAAGTAAAAGGGAGGATGTGAAACTTATGGTAGGTTATATTAGCAAGGCATTTGATACAGTAGGACGCAATGCTTTGTGGGAAGTTATGAAGTGTGGAATAGGTACTGGAATTAGGAGAGTGTATATGCAAGCATATCAGAATAACAGAGTGAGAGTGTTAGAGAAGGGGAGGCAGAATAAAGACATAGGCATGATTTGTGGTATAAGGCAAGGAGGGCCCATGAGTGGGATATTGTTTGAATTGGTAATGCAAGTGATAGCGAGTGAAGTAGCTTCTAAAATGAAAGACACTACATATGTCACACTGAAGGAGGTCACAAGTCCAGTAGTATTGACATATGCGGATGATATAGTCATTGCTAATAAAAAAATATGGAAGATGGAAGTGTTGGTCTGTCTGAATGGATGTTTAAAGCAAATGGGAATGACTGTGAATAAAGATAAAAGTAAAGGTTTGAGTGATGTGGTGAAAACTGGAGATGTGGATCTTCAATGAATGAAGTGTTAAGTGTTTTTGCTATAGATAACATTTGTGAAAAATAATGTAGTTATGCTAGAATGGGAGAGGTTTGTAAAAAAAAAAATGAAAGAAATATGTCTTCTGTGGAGGATGTGTATGTCATATAAAAAGAAAGGAAAAATAGTTTGTTTTTGTCGGGAGGAAGAGACAACAAGGCATATTTGTCTAAAATGTAAACAAGTGGTAATACCTTGGAAAAAGTTGTGTGAGAATTTTTTTGGGAATATTAGTGACAAGAAAGCATATAAATATGAATTTGCTTATGTATGGATGTTTTAAGAACAAGAACAAATATGTGACAATAGTAGATAAGAATTTAGTACTGCGGTGGTGGTGCTGCGGTAGCGTTGTCACCTCACAGTTAGACATTGCCCGTTCGATTCTCAGTTAGAGCGTCTTCTGTGTGGTGACATGCGTGAATGGGCGTTCCTTTGTTGAAGGTTGTGAGTTAGGCCCGGCAAGCCAGCACGTAAAACTCTACTGCCAATCATTATCGGACCGGAGTTCTGCTGTGGCGACCCCTAACCAGGAAAAGCTGAAAGACACAAACAAACAAGTAGATAAGAATTTATTTTATGTAATATGGGTTCATTGGAATGAAAGACAGAAAGATATTTTACTTGATGGGAAATGGATTTTGGCAGATATATTGTAAAAAGATGAGATTATGATTATGGAAGAAGGAGTGGGGGTCAGTTATGGAAGAACAATAATGAAGTTGTTACAAGAAAAACAATAAATAGTAAAAATATAGAAATATGTATAAATGTGGCTGCAAATGTTTAAATATTTTATGCTATTTTATATAAAGTACACCCACTCTTGTTATAGGTGCAGTGGGATCTTTCACATCCACCTGAGCTTCTGCCAACTCCAGCAGATGAGCCCTCAGTTTTAGCATCTCATCTGAAGGATGGCACACTCAGAAGGGCAGCACCCCCACATCTGAAGGATGGCACCCTCAGAAATACAGCATCCCTTTATGCTACACTGCAGTTTCAGTAATCTATCTTTCTGGTGTGGGAATAGAACCCACAACTTTCTCCACTAAAGATGAGTGTGCTCTCTGTTGTTCCACTGATACTGTTCAATATGTGCCATGTTTTAGCATCTTTTATATCGTCTATTCTACTTTTATCAACTAATATTTTCTCAACTCAACCTAAACCCCCTACTTCTCTGGACCTTCTCTAATTTCTACATTATCTTTAAACATTATGGCCCCCTCCTTTTGTTGCTGGGCAAATGATAGGCTTCCCAAGCTTAGGGAGAGTCTTCAGGCCCATTCATAACTAGCGGGGGAGCTGAGTCATCCCATTTATTTTATTTATTATTTTACATTTGGTTACCAGGATAGGGTGGCCACGGTGGTGCAGCGGTTAGCATTGCCACCTCACAGCAAGAGGTTCCCAGTTTGATTCTTGGCTGGGGTGCCTTCTGTGTGGAGTCTGCATGTCTTCCCTGTTGTCAGGTGGGTTTCCTCCGGGTGCTCCGGTTTCCTCCCACATCCCAAAGACATGCCGTAGGTGGATTGGATACTCTAAATTGGGCCTAGGCATGAGTGCGTGCATGTGTGTGCCTTCAGTAGAAGGTTGGGCACCGGGCTGGAAACTCGACACTGTAAAACTCCACTACCAATCATGAGCAGACAGGTGAACCACTGTGGCAACCCCTAACCGAGAAAAAAGCCAGAAGAAGAAGAAGATTTGGTTACCAGGATAGTCTGACTGGACACAGGTCCATTTTTAGCAGAGGCCCAGGAAGAAAAGCTCCATATTACACATATTATTATAGAGGAAAATAAACAATAATACAATGAAAGTATAGTAGGCAGTACACAGCACAAACCACTAATAGGAGTATGTGCAAAGAGACAGTAGACAGCTCTAGTTAATAAATGTCAGTCAGGAAGAGACAGACATGTAAACTGCTAAACATTGCTAAAAAAACTATCTGTGGGATAAGTATTTAAATCCCACATTGTAAATGCGACAGTCATAACAATGGTTACAATGGGATTAGTATAGCTTTCACACATAGTATTGTGCTAAGTGATGAAGAAACTTAAATAGTTATTATGTAGAAGAAGCAGAAGGATAACCGAGTCATGACAGTATGAGTAGGAATATAGAAAAATAAGATGGTAGTGAGCATGAAACTAATGTGGGCAGATTAAAGATTGTTGGATTAAAACAAGATACAAAAGGGTTAGCTCTGTACATTAGGCAGGGTTAGTTTTGAGGACAATTAGTTGTAAGATGGAAAGATGGTGCCCAGAAAGTTAGTCTGTTTACCTGGTAGCATCTCTACACATCTGTACACATCTAAACAAGTGTCCCTAAAGTTAATTTGTTTACCTAGTAGTGCATATACACATCTAAACATATCTAAACATGTGTCCAGAAAGTTAATCAGTTTACTTGGTAGTGCATATATACATCTAAACACATCTAAACATGTGTCCAGAAAGTTAATCTGTTTACTTGGTAGTGCATATATACATCTAAACACATCTAAACATGTGTCCAGAAAGTTAATCTTTTTACCTGGTGGCATTTTTACCCATCTAAACACATCTAAACGTGTGTCCAGAAAGTTAATCTGTTTACCTGGCAGTGCATATGCACATATAAACATATCTAAACTTGTCCATATGGTCTGATGAAGCCACTTGTTTGGTGGTGAAAGCCATAACCTCTTTAAATATTGCTTATTTTACTCGAGAGTGCTTAGAGTCTTGTGTATGAAGAAGGAAGTCGTGCTTCGATCCACTGTTTGTTTACTTTTTGCTTGGATAGTATTACCGTTTCTTTGCAGTGGTTCATTTATCCGTTGGGTGATTCATTTGACTGTTTTTATATCTAAACATGTGTCCAGAAAGTTAATCTGTTTACCTGGTAGTGCGTATACACATCTAAACATGTGTCCAGAAACTTAATCTGTTTACCTGGTAGTGGGTATACACAACAAAACACATGTAAACAAATGTCCAGAAAGTTAATCTGTTTACCTGGTTGCGTGTATACACATTTAAACACATCTAAACAAATGTCCAGTAAGTTAATCTGTTTAACTGGTAGTGTGTATACACATCTAAAATTATTTGACATGTGTCCAGAAAGTGAATCTGTTTACTTGGTAGTGCATATACACATATAAACACAACTAAACATGTGTCCAGAAAGGTAATCTGTTCACCTGACAGTGCATATACACATCTAAAAAAGTGTCCCTAAAGTTAATCTGTTTACTTGGTAGTGCATATACACATATAAACATATGGTCATGTGTATACACATCTAAACATATGTCCAGAAAGTTGATCTATTTACTTGGTAGTGCATATTCACATCTAAAGACAACTAAGCATGAGTCCAGAAAATTAATCTTTTTACCTGATAATGGATATACAAATCTAAACATATCTAAACATGTGTCCATAAAGTTTATCTGTTTATCTGGTAGCACATATACACATCTAAACATATCTAAATATGTGTCCAGAAAGTTTATCTGTTTATCTGGTAGTGCATATACACATCTAAACATGTGTCCAGAAAGTTTATCTGTTTATCTGGTAGCACATATACACATCTAAACATATCTAAACATGTGTCCAGAAAGTTAATCTGTTTACCTGGTAGTGCATATACACATCTAAACACAACTAAACATATGTCCAGAAAGTTAATCTTTTTACCTGGTAGCATCTTTACACATCTAAACACATTTAAACAAGTGTCCCTAAAGTTAATCAGTTTACCTAGTAGTGCATTAACATCTAAACGTGTCCAGATAGTGCATATACACAGCTAAACATATCCAAACGTATCCAGAAAGTTAATCTGTTTACCTGGTAGTCCATATACACATCTCAACAGATCTAAGCATGTGTCCAGAAAGTTAATCTGATCACCTGGCAGTGCATATACACATCTAAACATGTGTGCAGATAGTGCATATACACATCTAAACATATCCAAACATGTATCCAGAAAGTTAATCTTTTTACCCGATATTGTGTATACACATCTAAACATATCTAAATGTGTGTCCAGGAAGTTAATCTGTTTACCTGGTAGTGCCTGATGGACTGTGGTCGGAGAGGTCGGAAGGAGGTTTGCTGGAGTTGAAAGTTGTTGTAGATGGTCAGAAGTGTAGAGGTGGCTGATGGCAGGCAGCGGGGGTTGCACCGATAGAGAAGTAAGAACTTTTGAGATAATATTAATCTTTGAATACAGTCAAAAACTCGAAACACAGGAAAAAAGTGACCAGGAAAAATTAGGAAAATTTCATAACAAAAAAATCCCAGGCACTCACGGTTGCAGGCAATTTAAGTACTGTTTTGCACTTTTAAAAAGTTATTTGTTGCTTAATTTTACCTGTAGGCTAACACACTCAAGTGCACTAGCCGTTTAAAAGCATTTATAGCATTTACTGTCTGTTTTTCCTCTGTTTTCTGCAAAAAAGAAAAAAACAAAAAAAAAAAATCTTGTTTTCCCGCCTTACTGAACTAGAATAGTCCAGTCTTCAGAGTTTGCTGATCTCTGGGCTTTGTCTTGGTTCCTGTGCTATTCCATATCCCTATTTGGATAAAAGGAAGCGTTGTTGTTCACCAGTGGGAGTGGGGAGCACTGAGCGGCCTATTTGTCCCTAGAGGAGTGGTTCCAGCCAGAAACTTGTAGTCTATTGGCCATTTTGGGTCAATTCCTAGCTCTTTTCAGCCCCCTGTAATAAAGCCCGCTTTAGCGCGCTTTTTCGCTTGTATTCAACTCAGCACAGCTCCTCGTGGTGTCCTGCAGAGTTCTACAAGCAGCAGAGAGCAAAAGAGTGACTTTTTCCTGATTTAAGTATTTTTTTTTGGCTTTTGATTATTTACTGCTTAGCGACTGCATTTTCGCCTGTTTATACAGCTCTGCATTCTATTTAAACTGTTTTTGTGTTGATTAACTGTTTTGCACTTTTAAAAAGTTATTTGTTGCTTAATTTTACCTGTAGGCTAACACACTCAAGTGCGCTAGCCGTTTAAAAGCATTTATAGCATTTACTGTCTGTTTTTCCTCTGTTTTCTGCAAAAAAAAAAATCTTGTTTTCCCGCCTTACTGAACTAGAATAGTCCAGTCTTCAGAGTTTGCTGATCTCTGGGCTTTGGCTTGGTTCCTGTGCTAGTCCATATCCTTATTTGGGTAAAGGGAAGCTTCTTTGTTCACCAGTGGGAGTGGGGAGCACTGAGCAGCCTATTTGTCCCTAGAGCAGTGGTTCCAGCCAGAAACTTGTAGTCTATTGGCCATTTTGGGTCAATTCCTAGCTCTTTTCAACCCCCTGCTATAAAGCCCACTTTAGCGCGCTTTTGCGTGATTTAGCGCAGAGTTGCCCATAGAGCACCATCGGCAGCCGGTTAAACAAGGTTAAACTATTTCTGGCTCCGTAAAGTCTGCTCTTCAATTTTTCCCTTAGAACTTCTCTACTTGCAATCTAAACAGTCTATTCTGTATCTCAAAAGCTCAGCACTTGCTCCTAAAGCATTTTTATATAGGTAAAGTACTTATATACTAAACAAAGCACTACATTAGCCTAGAATCCCCTTGAGTACCCATTTCCCTATAGGTCCCTTCTGACTCAGTTACACAGCAAACTTTTTCACTTTTTCTAGCATGTCGAAGGGTCAGTTGCTAGCGTCCTCTCCTGTTCATCTGGTGAATCTGGGCATCTTGAGGCAATGTTACAATTGCCTCATGTACACAGACAACCCACTCCTTCTCCCACAAAACACAAATACATGTGAGAGATGCAACTATATAGCCAAACTGGAGGCTGAGCTCTCTCAACTCAGGACTGGCAAGACCAGACAGGAGGAGAAGGAAACCATGCACACCACAAACCCAGTTTCACATAGAACTATCACAACTGCAAAACAAACACATAAACACACAAAGACATACTCAGAGGCACTGATCAAAAATCTACCAAAACTACAGAGGCCTCCAAAGCAGACACCCAAGCAACTGCCACCTCAAGACATAAGACATGCAACACATAGTTCTCAAAGTCAGTGTGCTAAACAGTCACAGCCCTTAAGGCCAAACACAATGCCAGACACACTTGTTATAGGTGACTCCATAGTCAGACACACTGACGTCCCACTCACCAGACTGAACAAGGAAAAGATCATAGTAAGCTGCCTGTCAGGTGCTAGAATCCGCCACATAATTCAAGCACTCAGGTCACTCCACAGCAAGTACAAGTATGACTCAGTCATTGTCCATGCCGGTGTGAACGACCTGAGACGTACCTCCCTGGACTACATGAAAAGAGACATAGAGGAGCGCTCAGATTATGTAGCCCAGGCCGGTATGACCCTGACCCTGAGCAGTATCCTACCCTCACCAAGAATGATGCCACAATACAGAGACAAAATGATCAGCTTTAATAATTGGCTTAATTACTGGTGTCATTCTAAGGGGATCCAATGTCTGTCTGCCTGGGATGACATGCTTGACAAGCCACGCTGCTTCGCAAGGGATTGCTTGCACCTGTCACCCCTGGGCTTCCGGATATTGGCAAAGGCTCTTGCCACCCCCATAGTGCCATTTTTTAGGCAAGGCTCAAATGATAAACCTACCACCCTAGAAAACAAAAATGGAGAAAAACTAAGGGTAATACTGCTCAATGCCAGAAGTCTAAACCTCAAGATGCACGCCCTCGAAGCCCTCCTCAGTATGGAGAACATCGATGTCTGTGCTGTGACTGAAACCTGGTTCAAGGCTCCTGAGAGCACCCCGGCACTATCAGGTTATACCTCATATCATGCGTTCCGGCCCCAAAATCCGGACCGAACCACAAAAGGAGGGGGAATATCCATATTCATAAAGGATACCCACACCTCCAGGTTAGTGGCAATGCACGAAGCATCGGAGACCATCCAGGTGCAATTAACCATAGGTAAAACTGCCCTACAGTTTGTAACATGCTACAGACTACCTTCTCAAACTCAGGAAACCCACACAGCCTTCCTGAAGACACTGGAGAGTATGAATGTCTCTCCAAACACCATCATATTGGGTGACTTCAACTACCCAAACATAGACTGGGAACATTACTCAAGCCCCAACACCCTAGCCCAAAGGTTCCTGGAGTTCATAAACTCAAATGCTATGGTACAACTAGTCACCATTCCCACAAGAGGAGAAAATATACTAGACCTGATCATCACAAACATGGGGACAAAATGCTCCACACCGGAAGTATATCCCTCATTGGTGAGATCAGACCATAAATTAATCTCACTGGAGATCCACATTCCGCCCCCACCCCCAGCAAAAAAGACCACAGTGAAGAACTTCTCAAAAGCAAACTTCACACTTCTTAAGACTGAAGTGGTATCCTTCAAGGCCCCCGAGCCAGTGGAAACCACAACCCATGCTGCTGAAACCCTTACAAATGCCTTCTACGAGCACCTCCAGGAATGTATGGATCAAGCAATCCCTAATAAAATCAAGACCCTTTCCACCAAAGGCAGGCACCCGGTCTGGTGGACCCCAGCCATAAACAAACTCTACAACAAGAGGAGAAAGCTACTACATGACAGAGCAAAATCCCTAAAAGGGAAGGCATCTCTGATCAAAACTAGCAAAAAACTATGATCACTCATAAAATCATCCAAGGCCAACTTTGAGAGAAAAATCACTAATGACACAAAAGACAATCATAAGGCCTTCTTTAGCTATGTTAGAAACCTGGGTGGAAACTCCCAGATATGCTCAGAATTAGTCCAAAATGATAAAAAAAATCACTGAACCCACAGACATTGCCAACATACTGGCAGACAGGTTCAGTGCAAATTTCTCCCCTCCCTCCCCCCCAAAAGGAGAAATATCTATCCCACCAGAGGCTAGCCTCCCAAACATCTCAGATGCCCAGGTGAGAGCTGCTCTCTAAAGCAAAAAACACAGCATCAATGGGACTGGACGGTGTCCCCGGCTGTGTGCTACACGAACTCAGTGAGGAACTAAACCCACACATAAGGCTGCTGTTTAATCTTAGCCTTACTACAGGATACATACCCAAAGAATGGCGTACGGCAACTGTGGTCCCACTCCACAAAGGCGGTGCTTCTACGGACCCTGGAAATTACCACCCCATAAGCTTGACGAGCCTTGTCTGCAAAGCTATGGAGAGGATCATAATGGAACTCATAAATAAAGACATTGGGGACCTACAGACACTGGATCCTACCCAATTTGGCTTTGTCAAGGGCAGATCCTGCCTCTTGAACTTGGTCGACTTTTTCGAAACAATCACTAAGGCCATTGATGAGGGTAAGGCAGTTCACACAGCCTACCTTGACCTAGCAAAAGCGCTCACACAATACCCCACTCGGGCATCATAGAAAAGCTCACCAGCTTAGATGTAAACCCATATGTCACAAGATGGGTTGCAAACTGGCTCAAGGACAGAACACACAGGGTTAGAGTTGCTGGTGCCATGTCAGACTCTAAGCCGGTCACTAGCGGTGTCCCACAGGGCTCAGTCCTGGGCCCCCTCTTGTTCGGCGTTTATTTTTCTGAAGTGCAGGCAAACATAGGGGATTGTGGCTGACAAAATTTGCAGATGACTGCAAACTGGGCACCATAATTGACACTCCATCAGACACAGACATCCTCCAGAGAGGTCTCATAGAAATGGATAACTGGTGCCAGAGCCATGGCCTTAAGCTAAATGCCAAAAAATGTATAGTCATACCCTTTGGGAAAAACAAGGTAACCCCTAATTACCACATAGGTGGTAATCCATTAAACACGGAAGAAGTTATCAGGGACCTGGGGACCCAAGTTGACAGTAACCTCTCTTTTACACTCACATTGCCAAAGTGGTTAGGATGACCTTCTACATTGCCCACCTGATCATGAAGGGATTCACATCTAGATCAGGAGAGGTCATTGTACCCCTGTACTCTTCACTTATCAGACCAATGATTGAGTACAACGCCCCATTCGGAATGTACCTTACCCGACACCTGCAGCAGTTGGAAAGACCCCAAAAGTTCCTCACCAAAAGGATAAAGGGGCTCAAACATATGTCATACGATGCCCGACTGAAGAAACTCCAGCTCTATTCAGTCGCATACCGTCTGCTCAGAGGTGATCTGTGCCTGACATACAAGGCCATGTCCAACCCGGAATTAATGGACATGCTCCTCCTCAAAAAATCCAAATCCACCAGAGCCACGAGAGCAAGAGACTTAAACCTCAACACGGATATAAATAGGACGTGCTGGAGGGACAGATTCATCACCCAGAAACTCCCTACACTATGGAACAGAATCCCAGTCCATGTGAGGCAGAGCCCCTCACTGACTCTGTTCAAGAGAAATCTTGACGAGTGGATGGGAGATCGTAGATTTACCCCGGGAATCATCTCTGTGTCACTGCTGGACAGAGGCACAGCAAACTAATGGGTATAGTATTCTCATCCTAAGGGGTGGTGAAAGCCACACACACTCTGGCTAGGCTTATAAATGCCCTAGGGCAGATAGCCTAGTATGAACCTATGAACCTATGAACCTAAGTCAAGTAAGTCCAATGATAAGCCAAGTAGCACAATTGTAAAGAAAAAGGTTTAATAGTAAGCGCTTTCATGGTTCAACTGACCGCTTCTTCAGACTACAAAAAATACAATGTATCAGCCTATTTAAATAGTGAAATGCAATCAATCACAATTAATTAATTGTCTCTCATTAACATTTTTAATTAATACTCTTAAATGTACTAAAGCAATAAAAACATGTTTTAAAAAGCAATTCAGTCATATGTCAATGTTTAAGTGCATGTCCTCCCTACAAAAACAACCACACAAAGTACACCTAAAACAATGCTCTCTTACGGAGATCAGACTTATTCATAGATACGCTGAATGGGCTCAAACTCCCTCTAGATTCCTGACCAGGATAATAAATATCAACCCCCCACCTACTAGAATAAAACAAATAAACCATAATGGTAAGTCCTTTTTCACAGACAAAGAAATCATACAGATTTTTGAAGGGGTATATGGAGAAATGTATGGACCCCAATCACTCCGTGGAGAGATCTTTACTGGTCTTTTCTTCGATGACTCACAGTTCCCAACAATAGATGACACTCATAAAAAATCACTAAAGGCACCTATATCCATTAATGAAATTCTCTTAGTCATAAACAAACTGAAACTAGGCAAAGCTCCAGGCTTAGATAGTTATGTTTCAGAATTTTATAAGTCCTTCAAGCAACTCTTGGCTCCTCTCCTTCTCAAAGTCTACAATTATATAATTCAATTTGGCATATCTGACTTATACATTAATAATTCCAAGACTATATTTATACAAAAATCCAATGACATTAACTTCAACCCAAATGACTACCGTCCAATTGCTTTAATTAATCCTGACATAAAAATTTTATCTTCAGTTCTGGCACATAGATTAAAAAATATACTACCACACATCATATTGCATGACCAGTTAGGATTCATGAATAATAAACATGCATGGGACAATACTCTGACCATTGAAGCCATATCCAATATCACAATGAATGACAACTCACCCAAATATGCACTCTCTGTAGATGCTCAAAAAGCATTTGATTGGGTAAATTTACATTTTCTTTTCAAAATTATGAAATGTTTTGCAATCCCTGATGAATACATCAATATGGTTGCAATTCTTTATAATAAGGCATCCACCACACTAAACATAAACAAAAAGAATTCAAATCCAGTTCAAACTCCACCACCCGCTACATACTACCTACCCAAACAAAATAAATAAACCACAAACATACACTTACCAAACCCTACTCCTAACCCTAAAGTAAAGTACCAAAACCCAACTTCTAACCCTACACTAAACCCCACATACACAACTATCTATGTACTATCTTTAACCCCTCCCTAACCCTAAGGTCTGTAACTACCACACACTTCCCCTACAGAGATATACCCTAACAAAATAAATAATACACATAAATACATTTAACAAAACCCTACTTCTAACACTACACTAAATCTTACATACATTACCTATCTATACACTTACCTTAACCCACACCCTACCCTAAGGTCCATACCTATCACACACTTACCTTACAGAGCTATACCACAGATGGGCCAACCAAAATACTTTGACATTTTGGATTTCGCTATTTTGGACATTCACTGTTTACATAGTTCGTGCAATACGTGTCGATCATTTTGTATTCATGGAAATGGTGTTTCGATCATCTGATAGGGAGTCATTTTTATACCCCAAGTAAACTCCAAAATTTTTTTCCCTAGGTAGACAGCAAATGTTGGATGTGTGAAGGGAAAGAAAGTGATAATTAACATAGCTAAACCTTTTTAATTATGGAAATGATCTAACTCTATTCTTGTTTGACTGAGTCAGTCTACAAATAGATGCCTTTATTATGATGAATGCCATTTGTAAATGTTTACCTGAGGTATGGGACCTGTAACCACAACAGTATGTATGGATATAAACTAAGTTTAATTCTGTAATTGTTGTATCTGAAATCTAGCATGATTGAACAAGTCTGTAAAAAGGATTTTTTTTTCTCATAAATATTTACTATATGTAACATTTTTTCTGAATGTATCTATGTTGGAGCTTTTCTCCCCAGGCCTCCGCTTAAAATGGACATGTATCCAGTCGGACTATCCCGGTCAACAAATGTAAAATAAAAAAAATAAATAAATAAAAAAAAAAAAAAAAAAAAATAACTACTGGTACAAGGCAGAGCTGTCCGCTTTCACCTTATTATTTAAGCTCTATCTCAAAGTCCTCCTGTTAAAACTAAGTCAAAAAACATTTCATCACTCAGTTTACATTTCCAAAGTTCTAGTGAAATATACTGCCTTTGCAGATGATTTCAATATTTACTTTGAATTTCCCTCAACCGACCTAGAAAAAATCCTAAGCGCCATCGATAAGTTCTCACAAATTTCAAATTATGCCATCAACCCAAATAAATCAATAATATATCCGCTAAATCCCCCCAGCCATAAAGAACTTTTCATACCTGAAACACAGATCAAAGTTAATTATTAACTCAAATATATGGGTATAAAATTTACTTATCCCCAAAAAGAACTAATTAAAAATAATCTGTATAAAATGTGGTCTAAAGTTGTGGAAGATCTCTCAAGATGGAAAAATCTGAATCTCTCTCTCCTCTCAAAGACATATATTATAAAAATGAATATTCTCCCCAAAATTCTATTCCATCTCTATGCCCTTAACCAGAACATTCTAAACAGTTTCTTCTTGAAATTGAATCCTACACTAGGAAAATTTATATGGTTCCCCAAAAACATTAGAATTAGCTATACTAAACTAACCCTTCCCAAAGAAAAAGGAGGCCTTTGCCTCCCTGATTTTCTAACATACTACCATATAATAAATACCAGTCATATTTTATGCATAACCAACCACCACCCTTTAAATAAAGATTGGAATCTCCTATGGATAAAAATCTACCATTTGCACCTAATAGCTTCCAAACTCAATCCTAAGGCAACCATTTTCCTTAATATCAAATCTCTCAAAGACTTTAAGATTCTCCCTACATTAATAAGCTTATAACATCTCTTGATTTGAAAAATTCCTTAATGATGGCTCAACCTATTCACTTAAATCCTAACTTTAAATTAAACAATAAAATGCTAAATCTAGATAAATTCCCTCTTATCAAGAATTGTATAGTCTGGGACTTCTATAAAATCAAAGATCTTCCATTTGAATCTATTAGAGCATCATTGATAGTCAACAAAAAATACTATACAATTGTCAAACAAATATTATACCTAATAACCTTGATTACAGATAAGATCATAGTCATGCCCTTAGAGTTTCAGATCTATCAGCAATTAATAACTCAGCTTCTATTAAGGTCAAAAATGCTTTCAAACGTCTATAGATTAATAACAAAAATAAAACATCAAGACAAAATTCTATACTCCAAGTCCTGGGAAAGCCAAAACAAGGAAATAACAGTTAACCAAAAACTTGAGGCGATTGACATAATAGAATTAACCCCCTTCAAAAAATTATACTCAGCTTATGATAAATAATAATGCCTATCATATGCCTCTATTCCTGAGTAAAATTAATCCAAACATTTCATCTCTCTGACCAACTTGTCCAAATTCAATAGCTGACACCATTCATATATTTTGGTCCTGTAAAAATGTCTACAAACTGTGGTGCTCTTGAGAGCACAACTTGAGAAAATGGGATATATGAAGTCAACCCTCTCCTGGGAATTGGCAATCTTGAATATATTTCCTACTTCCTATAACTTTGAGTCTAAACATATAATTGTAACACTTTGTGCATTACTCAAAACCTATATTACACTTAACTGGCTTGATACATCCAAAACATCTTGGAAGGAGTTTAAATCTGTGGCTACTAAGTATGTTATGGCGAGCAAACTAAGTACAATAAGCAAAAAGAAAATAAAATACTTCCAAAAATACTGGAGTAACCTTATAGAAGTTCTAAACTAGATTCTCTCTTATCTTTAATTCTTTTTTTTTTTTGCCGTTATCTACCCCTCACTTAAAGTGTTTCCCTTTTATAATGTGACACCACTTGTTTTTTAACTTACAAGTTGAGGTTGTCAATCTCCAACCATTCCACTTAAGGTAATAGTAAAAATCTATCATCACAACCCTACCTCTATTGGAAGTAGTAATACCCAACTTTATCTATGTTGATAAATTCACTTTATTGACAATCGAGTGTATATATTGTATATAGTTAGTTAAAATTAGTTTTAATTATATGGGTACATATTCTTATAAGTGTTAACTTATTATGTGCAATTGCAAATATTTCCTCTTATGGTCCATTGTTAAACTATAAGCAATTGCTTAGCAAATGTTAATAATTCTTCTTGCAGTCTGTATTGATTGTATCTGACAACAAGCAAACAATGCTAGTGAATGCAATTCTTTTTGCCTTTTTTAACTGTCCGATTTTCTTATATTTGTATCTGTATTCGTATATTGAAAATTGTAATAAAAATCATATTACAAAAAAAAAACGAACAACAAAAAAATGTTTAAGTGCACGTCCTTTTAAGAAAGGTTTCAGAGATACTTTAATTTTAGCCAGGTGGTTTATCTGCTTTAAAAAATAATATCCACTTTTGCTCTTTGGCTTCTGTCATGTTCCTTATATCACCCCCTGGCATATTAGTTTGTATAATTTCTGAAACAAAAAACTTGAAACTGTTCATCTCCCTTTTCCATCACTTGATGTGGCAAGGCATTATCGAGCTTTTTGTTTTTGATGTCTCTAAAGTGCTCCAATATTCTTTATTTTAAGGTGTGGTTAGTCTTATCAATATACTACATATGACATATTGTGCAAAAGCTAAAATAAACTATATTCTTGGTTGTGCAATCCGCACAGAAATTAAAATCAATTTTCGTACCTAGCTAGTGATGTGTAAATTGTCTGCCACTAAAAATATGTTTACATGCTTAACATCCTCTACAGGGGTAGGTGCCTAGTCTATCTGAATACAAAATATTTCTATCCTGGCTAGCTTTATATCATAGATGCCTTTTTAGAGATCTGTTATTTATGAAGGAGAAACTGGGCTGATTAGTAATGTATTTTTTGTAGTCTGAAGCAGCGGTCAGTTGAACCGCGAAAACGTTTACTATTAAACTTTTTTCTTTACAATTGCGCTACTTGGCTTATCATTGGACTTACTGGAAGTGTACTTATATTGCCTGCAACAGTGACTGCCTTGGATTTTTTTTTTGTTCTGAATGTTGATCTTTGATTGGCTGTTGACTGTTGTGTTGTAAACTGCTTTACTATTACATGTTGTTCTGTTGTCATGTTATGTTATCCTGCATGAGTTTGGAGGAATGAAATATCATTCAGCTGTACGTGTATGGTCGAATGACAATAAAGTTTGCTTTGCTTTGCTTTTGCATATACACATCTAAACATATCTAAACGTGTGTCCAGAAAGTTAATCTATTTACCTGGTAGCACATATATGGTGCCCCTTCAAACCATCGAACGTTTAAAACATCGAAGTTCAGATCATCGAGACCAGAACATCAAGTTTTAAAACATAGAAGGTTTGAAGGGGAAGAAAAAGGTAAGTGTAGGTGGGAGAATGTTTGTATTTTTTGCAGGGCACCAGGGTGCCCTACATACTGTGTGTGCCTATGTGCCATCTGTTTGTTGGCACTACAGATAAGGTATGGAAAATCTCCCGTTTAGCTCTTCTGCATATAGCGCTAAATGGGAGAATTCCCTTTACTCCACCGTAGTGCGGTCTCGGAGTTGGAATATTAAAGTAGGGGGGTGGGGGTGCAGGGGGGGAAAGCCCCCCTGCATATAATTGTTAAAATTTATTTTTCTTTTTTTTTTGTTTTTTTTTGGTTACACTTGTAACCTTCAATGTTTCAAAATTTGATGTTCTGGTCTCGATGATCAGAAGTTCGATGTTTTGAGATTTTGATGGTTAGAAATGGAACCACATATACACATCAAAACATATCTAAACATGTGTCCAGAAAGTTAATCTGTTTACCTGGTAGCATCTGTACACATCTAAACACATCTAAACAAGTGTCCCTAAAGTTAATCCCTTTACCTAGTAGTATATATACAAATCTAAATGTGTCCAAAAAGTTAATCTGTTTACTTGTTAGTGCATATACACATCTAAACACAAGAAAACAAGTGTCCCTAACATTAATCAGTTTACCTAGTAGTGCATATACAAATCTAAACGTGTTCAGAAAATTAATCTGTTTACCTGTTAGGGCATATACACATCTAAACACAACTAAACATGTGTCCAGAAAGTTAATCTGTTTACCTGGTAGCATCTGTACACATCTAAACAAGTGTCTCTAAAGTTAATCTGTTTACCTAGTATTGCATATACACATCTAAAAAAGTGTCCCTAAAGTTAATCTGTTTACCTGGTAGTAAGTATACACATCTAAACACATCTAAACATGTGCCCAGAAAGTTAATCTGTTTACCTGTTAGTGCGTATACACATCCAAACATGTATCCATAAAATTAATCTGTTTACCTGGTAGTGCATTTACACATCTAAACATGTATCCATAAAATTAATCTGTTTACCTGGTAGTGCATTTACACATCTAAACATATGTAAACATTTGTCCAGAAAGTTAATCTATTTACCTGGTAGTGCATATACAAGTCTAAACATATGTCCAGAACGTTAATCTGTTTACCTGTTAGTGCATATAAAAAAAAAAATTCAGTACATAATGGTCATATACGTTTCATCTGGAGTGCCTATACTTTGTAAATAATGTTTTGAGTATATGAATCTCATTTTTTGTAAATGATTACTTTGAATTAGACGTGTCATGTCCTTTTCTATAACTAACTGCATATTATCTTTTTTTATGCTTCCACTGTTCTACTACTTAATAACTTAGTATAACTTTTGTATAATTTGTCCATATTCTGTTGAGCTTTTTGTCATGGTCCTAATAAATCAACACAGACAACCAAAGACATTTGACGACCTTTATTGTAATGAAAATGAATAGCAAACATCAAATTTTATTGAGCACCACAAATTCAACATTGCAACAAATAGGATAGTAAACATAAGGGCAGCGCATCCACTCACCCTTGGATAAGCAGCGTCCCCCACTTGCTCACTTATCAAAGTAATCATGAAGGCAGCGTCCCTGCTCACCTTAATATCATCAATTCCATAATTCCATTCCAAGTCATCCACTATCAGTTCCAAATATCCTACTGAGGGGGACAGAATAGGTTCAAGCCTGACCCTCTTCTCCATCCACCAGCCCAAATGGCTGTTCCCCTTCAGATCATACCACTTTTCAATAGATCCTCCACCTTCATGCCCAGGTTAAGATTAAATAAATCAAGCCCAAATTCATTGAGATGAACTCCATCCAACCTGTACCATACAGGGCCCCTACTTTCAAACTCCACAAGGTATATCATATGCACCCCAATGTCCTTCAAGCATTTTGCCAATGTAAAATTAACATACCTCCTATCCCTCTCCATCGCCACAAAATTCCTCGCCTCTCTCCACATCAACCGAGGAATAATCTCAGACCATATTAAAACTAAAGATGGATACATCCTCCTCAAAGCTAACACATCCCCACAAATGTGATGTACCAACTGCTTTTTTTGGAACCTTACCTAAATCCTTCCCCCTAAATGAATCAACAACAACTGTGGCAACCCCATTGACTCTGTAACCCAATAAATGCCTGGAATATCCTGCTCCACATCAACCCTCTAACACCATTCCAGATGACCTTCCATCCAAAATGGTCCAGCCACAAAATCATTCCATTGTATCTAATTGCTGTATGCCTAGCTGCCCAAAAGACAAACGAATGCCCCAAGATGATGATTGTTCTGCTACCTAAAAAAAAACAAACAAAAAAAAACCTTGTAAACAAATCCTACCACAAAGCTACTTAATATAAGACAAAAATGCATTGGAAGACCATCTTTCCACCCTCTAGATGACTTCTATAGAACTTCCTTCCTTCGCTAAGTCCGATGCTCTACCCATCCTAAAAGAATGAGAAGAAAACTTATCCCTTCTAAACCAACACTACAAAGAGCCCTCCTCATAATCAAATTCAGTCGCTCACCCATCAAGCCTTTACCTCCTACTGAAATGAAAACCAAACCTTTCACTCTACCCCTCTGAACCACCCACAATCTCTTCCATAGGACATCTCAAACTTACCTCAGTCACTTCCAATACCATCAGGGCCCCACATCCCTCTTGATCCATCTTTGAAGACTGCAGCCAAATGTGCACCACCCTAGGCAACATCAACACATCTTCCCATAGTAATGAACCCAATAACTTGGACTCTCTAAACACCCCACAATACATCCACACACAGACCGTGCTCCACACCACATACTCCACCAAGGAACCACACACCTTACCTAAACCCTGTAGCAACCTTCTTAAGATCTCCTTCATCACCAGCCATCTCCTGTCTATGACCCCACTTTCAACTCTGCCCCATCCCTTGAATACTCAACTCACCACCCAGGACCTCGTCCAATCCTGCAATCCGGCCAAAAAAGTAAAAGCAGCAACGGCTGCCAACACCACCCTCACTGTCCCAACCACCCTGCCCTGTTCCTTCAACATGGCCAAGCAATGCAGCAATAAAACCTCTGACCACTGACACTCCTCATCTGGTAACTGCCTCAAGAACTGGTCAATATGAAATAAAACCCTACTGTAAGTTCTTCTCGTAGACACTGCCCATAACTGCTGCAGCAACCTGCCAAGTATTATGGACCAATCTGCCAAATGTCCTCCAGAACGATTGCTGGATGCAATGCTGCTGTTGGGGCTACCTGCTAAAACCTGCAAAACTGAAAATGAGACAAGCTATCAGCTATCTCATTCTTAACCCCAGGTACATGCAATGCTGTGAAGGAAAAGTTAATCAT
The DNA here is from genome assembly GCF_019279795.1 of Protopterus annectens. Lineage (NCBI taxonomy): Eukaryota > Metazoa > Chordata > Ceratodontiformes > Protopteridae > Protopterus > Protopterus annectens. The sequence goes on from NC_056746.1 coordinate 42,023,182, forward strand.
CAAACTCTGCAATACCAGTTTCCTGAGAACATGTAACAAGCTAGGAGATTTAGCTATCTTACCCTGCAACACCCTCACCACTGCAACATTCTTCGAATAAAAAAACACCCTCCTACCTTTTAAATGATCCTGCCAAACCACCAAAGCTGCCCAAATAGGCATCGATTCCAAAAAGGCGACATCCCGTTTCCACTCTTCTGACCAATGCTCTGGCCAAGGGGTCGAAAACCATTTGCCTACAAAGTGAGCTCCCATGCCCAGACCCCCAGCTGCATCAGTAAACAACTGTACCTCCCATTGCTCTACCCAATACGTCCGACTGTCAGAATGAAATCCCATTAAACTGTTCCACTCTGGGGTGCTTATTCCTCCATCCTTTCAACAGAAATGCAACACACCAGCAAAACATGTGCCCCGGATGCACAGCCCTACAAGCAAAATTAATCAAACCCAACAATTCCATAGCTTCTCGCACCCAAACCTTGGACATGGACTTCACCCAACAGATTTTCTCCTGCAGCCGAACCAACTTGTCCTGCGGTAAACAAAACAGGCCTTGTCCTGCATCTACTGTCAAGCCACAAAAATCCAACACCTTTGCAGGGCCCTCTAACTTGTGCTTAGCCAAAGGAACTCTGAGGGACTCACACATCTCCACAAACTCATGCAGCGCTGCCTGCGCCTTATTCCGGCCATCACCCACCAACAAAAAATCATCTAAATAGTGAAGTGCTAGCTGATCCTCCACCCTCTGCTGCCAAATCCAGCGGAGCGCTGAACTAAACTTTTCAAACATGGAACGTACCACTGCACATCCCATAGGCACAGCAGTGTCAAAATAAAATGTTTCCCCAAGCACCATGCCCAACAAAGGCCAATCCTCCTCCCGCACCAGCAACAAACGAAAAACCGACTCAGTATCTACTTTAACCGAGGATCCTCAAAACTCCTGATAATTTGGACCACATCATCCAGTGATTAATACATGACCTTAACCTCTGCACTGGGTATGAAGCCATTCACAGACTTACCCATAGGGTATGACAAATGATGAATCAAATGAAATTCACCTTGCTTTTTCTTAGGAACCAAACTTAACGGTGACACTTTAAAGTTAGAAAATGGAGGACAACTAAATGGACCCAACAACCTGCCTGACACTCCTTGTCAATCAACTCCTGCAAGACCCCCTCCCTCCCCTTTGCAGACTTCAAGATTTTTCCCACCATACCGTACCCCACCAATGTGGACTTAATTGAAAAACCCCTTGAAAAATCCTCAATCAATTCCCCTGCAGCACTTGGCAGTGGATAATGGGTCAGGAACAACTCTAAAATCTGGACCTTAATAGTGGAATGAGCCTCTGGTTGCCCCCTAACTCAACAAAAGGATGCCCCCTTTGCCCCCAAATGGTATTCCGGCCTTGCCCACCTACCCATGCCAGGCGAGAACCAACCCAACCTCTAGGACTCGCAGAATAAGATGTCTGCCCTCCAGCAGAGCCCCCACCCCCCCCCACATAATGTAGCAGCATGAGCTCCCATACACCTAGAGTAAATATGGGAAAATTTACAACCTATCCAAGCACATTTCCCTGCATTAAACACCCGACATATCCCAACACCCCCCCGTCCAATGGCTGAGCCACTCTACTACTCCCTGCACCCATGTCCATCATGGTAGAAAGCCAAATGTCCGGGTGTCTAACCTCCCAACACATGGATTTATCCACCGCTTTCTGCTTATGAAACTTCTGATCATACCAAAACCATGCATAGCCTGCCCGCAACCTCTGTGCTTCCCTGATAGTGAAAAAATAGGCCAGAAGAGTAAGAGCCAGCAAAGTATCCCTCTCCGACCAAACTGCCATGTAGTATATAAAACCAAGGACCCAGCTATTCCATGACCTGGGCCTAAACCTACCTACCCTTCTGCGACCTATGGCCAACAATGCCACCAAAAGGTCTTTCCCATAAGCCGGCTCTGCCTCTGTCAACCGTTGAACCCCATCAGCATCAAGAAATTCAAAAATATCAACAAATTCCCTTTTCCAAATCTTCTCCTTCACCAACAAAGATATGTGGGGAGTCAAAGTAATGGGAGCCCCTTCCTGACGTAAGGCCTGCATCACCAACCAATCCCCCGGCCGTGACCCAAAATCAGACCCCACAACATCCAAGTCAGAACCCAAATCCAGATCAAGCGATGATAGAGTATTATCAAAAACCCCTTCACAATCAACCAACACCTCTAAACCCGTACTTGCTTGCTCACCCTGGACCCCCTCACTGCACCCTGATGCCCCTCCCAAAGATGCCGTTATATCCTCACTCCCCATAACACCTGATAAAGAATTACCTGCAGAAGACAAAGGGGCCACCAGTGGTATCCCAACCTCCATTGCCACATCCTCCGATGCTGACTGTCTGGCTTTCTTCTCCCTCGACCCCCGGGTTGTAGCCACCATCTTCCTCTTAGGTTCATAGGTTCATAGGATCATACTAGGCTATCTGCCCAAGGGCATTTATAAGCCTAGCCCAGAATTTTGTGGCTTTCACCACCCCTTTAGTTTGGAGGATACTATCCCATTATTTTGCTGTGCCTCTGTCAAGCAGTGACACTGAGATAATCCCTGGGGTATATCTGCGATCTCCCATTCATTGGTCAAGATTTCTCTTGAACAAAGCCAGCGAGGTGCTCTGCCTCACATGTACCGGGATTTTGTTCCACAGCATAGGGAGTCTCTGGGTGATGAATCTGTCCCTCCAGCACATCCTATTAATAACCGTGTCAAGGTTTAAGTCTCCCGCCCTTGTAGTTCTGAGGGATCTAGATTTTTTGAGGTGAAGCATGTTCATCAATTCTGGGTTGGACATGGCCTTGTATGTCAGGCACAGGTCACCTCTGAGCAGACGGTAAGCGACTGAATAGAGCTGAAGTTCCTTCAGTCGGGCAGCATAGGACATATTTTTGAGACCCTTTATCCCTTTGGTGAGGAACTTTTGGGGCCTTTCCAGTTGCTGCAGGAGTCGTGCCAGATACATTCCGAATGGGGCATTGTACTCAATCATTGGTCTGATAAGTGATGAGTACAGGGGGACGATGACTTCCCTTGATCTAGATGTGAATCCCTTCATGATCAGGTGGGCAATGTAGAAAGTCTTCCTAACTACTTTGGCAATGTGAGTGTCAAATGAAAGGTTACTGTCAACCTGGGTACCCAGATCCCTGATAACCTCTTCTGTGCTTAGTGGGTTGCCGCCTATATGGTAGCTAGGGGTAACCTTGTTTTTCCTGAAGGGTATGGCTATGTATTTTTTGGCGTTTAACTTTAGGCCATGGCTCTGGCACCAGTTTTCCGTTTCTATAAGACCCTTCTGAAGGATATCTGTGTCAGATGTGTTCTCAACTATGGCACCCAGTTTGCAGTCATCTGCAAATTTTGTCAGCCATAATCCTCCTGTGTTTGCTTGTACTTCTGAAAAGTAGATGCTGAACAGGAGAGGGCCCAGGACTGAGCCCTGTGGGACACCACTTGTGACAGGCTTTGAGTCTGACATGGTGCCAGCAACTCTGACCCTGTGGAGTCTGTCTTAGCCAATTTGTAACCCATCTTGTGACGTATGGGTTTACATTTAAGCTGATGAGTTTTTCAATGATACCTGAGTGGGGTATTGTGTTGAAAGCCTTTGCCAGGTCGAGGTAGGCTGTGTGGACTGCCTTTCCCTCATCAATGGCCTTGGTGACTGTTTCGAAAAAGTCAACCAGGTTTAAAAGGCATGATCTGCCCTTGACAAAGCCAAACTGGGTCGGATCCAAAGTCTGCAAGTCTCCTATGTCTTTATTTATGAGTTCTATTATGATCCTCTCCATAGCTTTGCAGATCAAGCTTGTCAAGCTGATGGGATGGTAATTTCCCGGGTCGGTGGAGGCACCGCCTTTGTGAAGTGGGACCACAGTTGCCATACGCCACTCCTTAGGCACGTATCCTGAGGTGAGGCTAAGATTAAACAGCTGCCCTAACTGCGGGTTTAATTCCTCATTGAGTTCGTAGAGCACACATCCGGGGACACCATCTGGTCCCATGGATGCTGTGTTTTTTGCCTTGGAGAGAGCAGTTCTCACCTGAGTGTTAGAGATGTTTGGGGGCTATAATTCTCTGGTATAGATATCTCACCTTTGGGGAGTTTGCACTGAGCCTGTCAGCCAGTATGTTGGCAATGTATGTAGGTTCAGTAATTTTTACATCATTTTGAACTAATTCTGAGCATATCTGGGAGTTTCCTCCCAGGTTTCTAACATAGCTAAAGAAGGCCTTATGATTGTCCTTTGAGTCCTTAGCGACTTTTCTCTCAAAATTTGCCTTGGATGATTTTATGAGAGATCTTAGTTTTTTACTTATAATGATCAAGGGTGTTTTCCCTTTTAAGGATTTTGCTCTATCTTGTGGTAGCTTCCTCCTTTTGTTGTAGAGCTTGTTTATGGCTGGGGTCCACCAAACTGGACGCTTGCCTTTGGTACAAAGAGTCTTTGTTTTGTTTGGGATTGCCTGATCCATGCAGTCCTGTAGGTGCTGGTAGAAGGCATTTGTAAGTGATTCAGCGGCTTGAGTAATGGTTTCTGCAGTCTCGGGGGCCTTAAAAGAGACCACACTAGCCTTTAGAAGTGTGAAGTCGGCTTTTGAGAAGTTCTTCACTGTGGTCTTTTTTATCTCAGGTGGGGGCGGGATGTGGACTTCCAGTGAGATTAGTTTATGGTCTGATCTCACCAGTGAAGGGTATACCTCCGGTGTTGAACATTGTGACCCCATGTTCATGATGATGAGATCTAGTATGTTATCTCCTCTTGTGGGGATGGTGACTAGTTGTTCCATGGCATTTGAGTTTATGAACTCTAGGAACCTTTGGGCTAGAGTGTTGGGGCTTGAGTAGTGATCCCAGTATATATTCGGGTAGTTGAAATCACCTAGTATGATGGTGTTTGGAGATACATTTATCCCCTCCAGTGTTTTCAGGAAAGCTATGTGAGGTTCCTGAGATTGAGAGGGTGGCCTGTAACATGCTACAAATTGCAGAGCAGTCTTGCCTATGGTTAATTGCACCTGGATGGTCTCCGATGCATCGTGCGTTGCCACCAACCTTGAGGTGTGGGTGTTCTTGATGAATATAGACACCCCCCCTCCTTTCTTGGTGTTGTCCGGATTTTGGGGCTGGAATGCATGATATGAGGTAAAGCCTGATAGTGCCGGGGTGCTCTCGGGAGCCTTGAACCAGGTTTCAGTCACAGCACAGACATCGATGTTCTCCATACATCCATCGAGATTTTGGATCCTGAGCACTAGTTGATGTTCTCCATACTATCCATCGAGATTTTGGATCCTAAGCACTAGTTGATGTTACTACATTAGAAATGTCCTTGAAGAGGTCCTCATCCTGCTCCACAAGACGGCCCCCCCTCTGTCTCAACCCTTCAGCCATAACATAAAGAAACAAAAGAGAAATTGTTGTTAAAACAACCTTTAAAGAAATGCATGCTAGCACCAACCAGCACCTGCAGACAAATAGCACACACAATTCCTAAAATCCATATGTCTATCACCTCTCCTAAACCATTACCCTCAACTACTTAATTCCCCCCTACCTACCTTCTGTAAGTCAGCCCAGAAAAAAAAATTTGACTAAATTGGGACTTGAACTATACAACTCTGCATGTCACTGCAATCCAATGCGTCTAACAGCTAGTTACTTCTACCACCTAATGCCAGTCAGCCCTGACTATGCCAACTAATCTGCTATTTATTAATTATACATATAGGATATATATATTTTTTTTATATACTAAATACTAACTATAATACACCCCAAACCCTACCTACCTAAAGAGCCCAGCCTGACCTCCCTGCCTGCCCATACAGACTAGCTATGTCACATGCATACTCTTCTGCTGCTTTTCCTTACATTTTTTTATAATAAAGAAGGCCATCCATGATTGCTGACACTACCGCACATGTGTGCAGTATCCGCTCAAACGTGGAAAGCCGGACAGCTTACCTGCAGCCCTGAAACCCCTAACCACCAGGGAGAAAGCATCCAAAAGAAACCGGAACGCTCCCCCAGGACCCAGGGACATACCACTAGCCACCAGAGCACAAAAAACATTATGCAAAGCCACGAATAGCCACCACGTAAAGAAAAAAACAACCAAGAACCATCTGAAAACCTCTCAAAGCCACCAGTAACCACCATGGAACAGAAACCATTCATTCAAACCCTGCAAAGCCAACACTAACCACCAACAAAAAACATCCAGACAAGTCCCACACAGACACTGCAGCCACCAGGGACAGAAACCAACCATAACCATCCCCAATCCCCACCATCAGCACTTACCTGCAGCACTCGAGAATGCATTTTTATTTATTTATTTTTATGAGACCACAATAGTGGTACTGCGCATGCGCACCCAGCCTCAACTGACAGTACAAGCCCGTGAATAACCACTACACCACCAGGGACAGAAACAGCCATTAAAACCCGCCGCAACCAAGCAAAAAACACTAGATGACCATAAAACAACTTAACACAACAAAAGATAAAGAAAAATATGATGAATAAGCCATTAAACTACCAGGGAACCCAATAAGATGAAGAAACGTAGAAGCAGGCAAATCTGATCAAGCAATGAGAGAAATAACCACTAAACTACCATGGACACAGACACCTAAATATGTCTACACTACATGCATGTCTACACTACATATCTACATAATACTGCCATATACCCTTTACATCACCCACCATAATTCCCACAAATAAAAAAAAAAAAATATATATATATATATATATATATATATATATATATATATATATACAAATAACTCATACTGTAGTCACCTCAGTGACTAGCCCTACCCAAGGCCTACCTTACTAACACCTCAGGTCGTCAGGACATGATCTTGCTTCAACAAGACCACACAGAAATGTACTTACTCATACCAGTTTCCCCTACAACCCCCCCCCCTAAGGCCCACCCCTACACCTTACCTCACTTCCTCTCCCAACTCCCAACTTAATTAACTCTTTCCTACCCACTCCCTACCCTCACTACCTAACCTACCTATCTTCCTACATCCACCCCCCCCATTCTATTCATACCAAGGTTGTCCCATGGCACATTTGTCTGTTCCAAACTTCACTTCTCCCTGGGCCTCCACTATGAATGGGCCTACACTCTGTAAATAATGTTTTTACTATATGAATCTAATTCTTTGGTAATTCATTACCTAGAAGTAGAAATGCCATGTCTTTTTCCTTTAACTAACTGCATATTATCCATTCTATGTTTCCAGTGTTCTACTACCTTATAAGTTTTGTATAAATTTGATATAATTGTCTAATTCTGTAGAGATTTTCTTCCCAGGCCTCCACTGAAAATGGTCTCTTCCAGGCCCAGTGGACTATCCCAGTCATCAAACTATAATACATAAATAAATAAATAAACGTACACATTTAAACACATCTAAATGTGTGTCCAGAAAGTTAATCTGTTTACCATGTAGTGCATACATTTCTACCATATAATTTGTCTTTTATACTATGAAATCCCTGACCGTTAACAGCTCATAGCCTTACTCCTGTGCACTAACAACCAGTCTTAAAAAGTATTTCTTAATATTTATTTGTCTTTATTGACTGAGAAAGTCTGACAGGGCAGGGACCATTTTGAGAGGAGGCTCAGGGAGAAAAGCTCCATTACAGTACATTTGTATTAAGTGAATTTCAGACATTTCTCAGGAAAACAACAGTTACATTTCTATACAGTTCTTGGAGCTGTAAAATCTTGCAGGAAGTAAATAGATACAGTTCTTGGAGCTGTAAAATCTCACAGGAAGTAAATAGATACAGTTCTTGGAGCTGTAAAATCTCACAGGAAGTAAATAGATACAGTTCTTGGAGCTGTAAAATCTTGCAGAAAGTAAATAGATACAGTTCTTGGAGCTGTAAAATATCGCAGGAAGTAAATAGATACAGTTCTTGGAGCTGTGAAATCTCGCAGGAAGTAAACAGATACAGTTCCTGGAGCTGTAAAATCGCACAGGAAGTAAATAGATACAGTTCTTGGAGCTGTAAAATCTTGTAGGAAGTAAATAGATACAGTTCTTGGAGCTGTAAAATCTTGCAGGAAGTAAATAGATACAGTTCTTGGAGCTGTAAAATCTTGTAGGAAGTAAATAGATACAGTTCTTGGAGATGTAAAATCTTGCAGGAAGTAAATAGATTGCTACTGTAGTAGGGAAAATACTGCTGGAAAGAAGTTTAGTGTTTTATATATATATATATATATATATATATATATATATATATATATATATATATATATATATCTATGTTCTGCTCGTACTATGGTGCGGTAAGGAAAATTCCCTTTTCCCCACTGTACTGCGACCTCAGAGTGAGAATATTAAAGTAGGGGGGTGCAGGGGGCTTGCCCCCCTGCATTCAAGTAGATTTTGTGTTTTTTTTTTAACATACTTTAACGAAAGTGCTTTTTCGATGAAAGCACTTTTGTTAAAGTGTGTTCAGTGGTAATGGATTTGGGCTTTTGATCTTTTGATCAAAAGTCCTAGATCCATACACATATATATATATATATATATATATGTATATATATATATATATATATATATATATATATATATATATATATATATATATATATATATATAGGTTCACTACATAATCTCGAAATTTGAAATTTTGAATTTCAAAATCTCGAGACTATGTAGCTGAAATCCCTAAATACCGAAAGACCAGAAGCATGAAATTGAAAATCCCGCTGTTCGGAGATATTGAAGTAGCGCTTCTTGTGTTGCGGTTTGTGGATGGATATGTGGAAGTTCAGGTAAGTATCTATGTGAAAGTGTGTTGGTTAGGGGCTTTAGTATGTGTCACTGTGTGTTGTGACTGTGATGTGTGTGAAGGACTGTTTAATGTGTGGGTGTAGGTTTCCCTTGTGTGTCTGTTTGTGCTATCTCGGTGTTAGTATATTTAAGTAGGGGGAGTGCATTGGGTGCAGCCCCCACATGGGAGGTGCAGGGTGGGCTTGGCCCCTTCTTATCTGTAGTGTAGGATGAGATGTTTGATTGTGGGGGGAAGATGTGTTTATGTGTGTGCTGTATGTATGTTGTACGTTCGGTATTTTGAATTTCACTCTTCTGGTCTTTCGGTATTTCGGAGTTTCAGCAACATAGTCTCGACATTTTGAAATTCGATATTTCAAAATTTCAAGATTATGTAGTGAACCCTTATATATATATATATATATATATATATATATATATATATATATATATATATATATATATATATATATATACACCAAAAAGAAAAAGTCCAGCACAACCAAATACACAACTATTAGTGTAGAATAAATCACAAATAATAACAAAGAAACAAGCCTGGTTTGAACGAACATTTGTAAGAAGGAATGATTCTGATAAAAGTGTTTTCTAAAAAGTGCCTTTTAATTCCCCATAATGATTTTTAGTAGATTTAATATTTTGGGGAGTTTATTTAATATATGTTAAAAATGAGGGGTGACTTTATATGCTATGTCTTTAAAAAGTGAGTATATAAATGGATGTTTTACAAGGGACTGTATTATTCCACTGAAGACACCAGAGGGCGAAACCGGTTTTGAGTTTCTTGTTTGCTGTGACTGTTTGTCGGCCAACGGCATTTGCCTGAATAAATACTGCTGGAAGAATTGCCTGATTATTTCTTTGTTATTATTTGTGATTTATTCTACACTAATAGTTGTGTATTTGGTTCTGCTGGACGTTTTCTATTTGGTGTTTCTACATATTGGTATAGTCCGAGCATACTACGAGCTAATGTGCACCAGGATATATATATATATATATATATATATATATATATATATATATATATATATATATATATTTAAGGCGCTAGATGTTAGAAGTGGTACTGTCATTAAACCGAGCTGTGGTTTGTTCATTTTCTAATTAGTATTTGTTTATGTCCCAGGTGAGATTTTCTACTGTTGTCGTACATACATGCCACAGTTTCTGTGCGGTCTCTTCTATTTTATTGTACATTAAAGCACATATTAACAGCCCTTTCAACTGTTACTGTCTTATTTTCTTTCAATTTAACTCTTGGTGAAGGTCGTTGTGCTATGTTGTATATCACAGTTTGCTACTTCAGAAAAAATTATGACGTGACAAATTGAGAATTCTAACTTTTCCTAATGATTTCTCAGCTGCCTGTGATCAACTGTCATGGGTGAGGGATGGTTTTCCCATTCAACTATGAAACAATAAAGGGAAGAGAAATGCAGAGAGATTTAATAATATCTATGATAAATAGCATTTGGATACTTAATTTAAGTTTCAAAACTATTGCATATGAAAGGTTTGCATGCATAGATGCACTTTGTTAATGTAGAAAACTAACTGCATTTTGCAGTTATGACTTAGGACGAATGAAGAACAGATAGGTTTATGTGCATTAACTTTGGGGTAAATCAGTCATCCATATAAAGGTTTAATAACTAAAGGAATTGCCATGTATTGTACTTGGAAATAACTAATAGTTAAGTTAATAAAAGCAAAATAGAGTACTTTACCTGAAGAAGAGCAAATTCTCTTCACAAGCTTACCTGTACAGAGCAAATGCAGTTATCACATTTCTGTTATGGTCTGCACGGGTGTTTCACTTATCAAAATGCAATGTAATATGCTGCTTTGGCTATGATGGGAAATCCTTTACTGATGTTTGTAGTATGGATTTGGAAAATATCTACAGCTATACCATTCAGTCCCCCTCATGCAAATCTTCACAGATACTTCCTATAGGCCTACTTATAAGACTGTCAGTGGAAGTAACGCTATCTTTTACCACCTGAATCCAGTGTAAACTAAGCAATTCATGTGCCTATAGCATACACCTTGTCTTCAACAAAATATTGGTATCCTTTTCTTGTTGATATTGCAGAACTTTCTCCAGTGTCATGTAAAATCAAACACATCCACACACACACACACACACACACACACACACACACACACAAGCAAATACACGTGCACACACACACACACACACACACACACACACACACACACACACACACACACACACAATGCATCTTCTACAAAATAATGAAATTGCATCCTTAGTGACCTGATGAAGCCCGCCATTTCCCCCAAGAACATCTCTGTAAATGTGTCAGTGCCCCACTGACCAATCCACTTATTGACAAACAAAACCCACCCAGTGGATTCAACATAGTGGCATAATCAATTCCTGAACACCATAACTTGCCCCCTTATATACCAGTGATCTAGCATGTTTGCATAGAATTAAATTAGCCTAGCCATCACGGTAACAGTATGGCCAACTGCCCAACGTACCAAACAGGCGAGCACATTCATAGTAAAACAATGCACATCTGAAGTATTTATTAACTTGTGTAGCCGATGGATTGTGTCACATTCATGGATTTAAGTTGATCACTATTTTCTTTTGAGTTTCTGACAGTTTTGGAAAGATGACATCTTGATTAGGTAATCGAAACGCTGTGAAGTTATGCTGTGGAGACTTTTGTGTTGCATACTGCAAGGCAAAAGCTAACATTTACCTATCAGTAGAAATGCAGTCAGGAGTATTATCTGCAGACATGTGTATTACCTGTAGGCAGGTGTTTTACCTGTAGACAGCTGTATTATCTGCTTGTCCTTTTCTGCATTGTGTTCCTCCAAGCTGACAAAATCCATAACATGCGAACCTCCCTACATTCTGTTATTATTAATTGTTGCAAATACATTCCAAAACATAGAATAGAATGATAGGCTTGTGTGCAGCTAAAAAAAAGTAAAATCATCATTTTCTGGAAGTAAACAGTTGTCTCATTTTTAGTGCCATAAAAATATTTTTACTTCTGTGAAACTTGTAAGATGACAAAGAACAAAGAAGAGGACTGTGACTGTTTATTTTCAAGGACAGAAAGCTCAGCACTGTGTATAAATAAATAGCGCAGCACTTGTAGGCAGTTTTGTGATACACACAATAAAAAGGGGAATTATGAGCTACAACGTTCCATATTTAATTTATGTATGTGCTTTGAAGTCACAGGGGTCATGGATTCATTTATCTGTTAACTAATGGGCTGTACTGGTCCACTGTGAATCCTTTCTTGTCATGACCCAGACAAGTGTAAATCCGTTGTACAGATGCCTATATTAGAATATGCCCAAGAAGATACTACTGAAATGAAAGAATTGTGTCAAATTTTAAACCACACAAAGTAAGATCTGCAGATTTATGGCCCAGAACTCAAGTGGGGATTTTCACTGCACAGTCATCTTGACAGGTTATTGGCTCCCTGGATGTTTGATGGCACATTCCACAAATCATACTCTTCCATCCTTAGCTGTTGACTTCCTGACATTAGTCAAGTCACAACACTCTCTTCTGAGTAGCAGCAAATCATTCACAGTTTGGTTCTCCCACAGTTCACTTCAATACCTACAACGTAATCAATGCCATGGATTTTTCAACCATCACCTTCTAATTTCCTAAATTGTCAGGCACATCTCTGGTCTACTTTCTTAGCAGCTGGTCCTCTCTGTGGGACTTTTATATATTCTTACGTGCATACTAGGCTAGTGGCCATTGGGGCCTTTATAAGCATAGTTGCACAACCCAAATGTGACCTACAAATTGTATTTATATAGGGGATGATTTACTGACAGCCTCTGTCCATTAGAGATAAATATAGGCACCAGACTGGGGAGAATTTCTGATTACCCATCCGTTGGTCCAGGTTGCACTTAAATAGGGTTAGGGAGGAACTGTGATTCACATGGATGGGGAGCTTGCTCCAGAGAATATGAATTCTCTGAGAAACATATCTGTCTATCCAACATGTCTAATTTATGTCACAGCAGAATCTGAATCTGTTGATCTAGTAGTTATGATGTTGATTGTTTTGCAGACGTGCACAAAGTTCATCAAAAAAGAGTACAGGGAGGCTTTGAAAGCCAGACAAAGATCACTTCTCAAAAGTCTGTATGATACTGAGTAAAGAGACAAGGCACTGAGGTGATTAATGATTGTGTTCACTCCTTGCATTCTTTTCATAAGAAATTTCTGTGGATGTTATAGTTGCTGCATGTGTCTGGTGAAGTGCATACTAAAGGGGGCATTATACTCTTATCGGTCTGATGAGGGTCAAGTACTGTGGTAAGATGACCTTTCTGGATCTAGATGTCATGTCCTTAATTATACATTAAACAACATAAAAGGACGTTCTTACTAAGTTGAAGACATATTGGTCAAAGGTTAGGTTTCTGTGTATATGAGTTCACAGATCCCTGACTAGTAAATCAACTTTTAGGGTTTTTTTACTCAAGACATAGTTACCTGGGGTGTATGACTCCTCAAAAGGTACTATAATGCATTTCTTGGTATTGAGTTTTAAGCCATTTATCTGTGTTAGACTTTCCTGAAGGGTATTGTCATCTTGGAGGGATTCATTGACTACTCCCAATTTGCAGTCATCTGTGAACTTGGTTAACCAGAGTTCTTTGACATTGGCTTTGACCTCCAAAAAGTAGATGGCAAAGAAGAGTGGACCTAACATAAAGCCCTGAGGGTCTCCACTGATAACTGAACAGTTTTTAATGGAAGGCAAACTGATACTAACATTGTGGGTCCTATCCATGAGCCAGCTATCTAGCCAGCATGTTATAAAGAGGTTTATGCCAAGTTCTGTAAGTTTGTTGACAATACTTGAGTATAGTATTGTATCAAATGCTTTAGCCAGATCTATGTAGGCACTGTAAGTACCACTTTTCCCTTCATCTGTTGCCTTAGTGACCTTAAAGAAATCCACCAGGTTCATTCAGCATGACCTTCCTTTGACAAAACCAAACTGGGATGGATCCAGTGTCTGGAGGCCTCCTATGTCCTTGTTGATAATTTCCATGATAATTCTTTTCATTGTTTTGCAAAAAAACTAGTCTGACTAATAATTCTGTAGGTTGCAGGGTCTGTTGAAGGTCCTCCCTTATGAGGGGGAATGACCATCTCAGTCCTCCATTCATGTGGCACAAAGCCTATAGTTAAAGAATAAAAAATAGTGACTCCAGGGGTCCTGATGAGTGATATTTTGAGCAGGTCAGGATGCATCCCAGGATGTTATCAAAGCCAACTGAGGCTGTATTCTTGGCTTAATTAAGCACAGGCAGCACATGCTCCCTAGTTGTAGTTGAGTGGTTATGTTTGAGGGTATTTCTTGGGAGATGTTTGGGGGTTATGTTTGAGGGTATTTCTTGGGAGATGTTTGGGGGTTATGTTTGAGGGTATTTCTTGGGAGATGTTTGGGGGTTATGTTTGAGGGTATTTCTTGGGAGATGTTTGGGGGTTATGTTTGAGGGTATTTCTTGGGAGATGTTTGGGGGTTATGTTTGAGGGTATTTCTTGGGAGATGTTTGGGGGTTATGTTTGAGGGTATTTCTTGGGAGATGTTTGGGGATTATGTTTGAGGGTATTTCTTGAGAGATGTTTGGGGGTTATGTTTGAGGGTATTTCTTGGGAGATGTTTGGGGGTTATGTTTGAGGGTATTTCTTGGGAGATGTTTGGGGGTTATGTTTGAGGGTATTTCTTGGGAGATGTTTGGGGGTTATGTTTGAGGGTATTTCTTGGGAGATTTTGGGGGTAAGGCAGTAAAGTTGGAACTGAGTTTGTCTGTTAACAGGTTAGATATAGCAATAGGCTCAGTGAATGTGTCACCATTAACCACCAGTTCTGCAAATTACTGTGTGCTGCCCTTGAGGTTTCTGGCATAGCTGAAAAGGTCTTATAGTTATCTTTCAGCTGGGAGTGTATCTTAACTTCAAAGTTGGCTTTGTTTGACCTAGTTATCCCTTTTAGTTACATATTTAGTTTGATGAGAGAGTATCTTTGTGGAAATTTTCCATCCTAAATTTTGCCATTTTTTTTTTGTTTTGTTGTATATTTTGTTTAATTTGGGATGCCACCAGGGTGGTTTATTTCTAGGGCTAATCCTGGGATTAGTTCTGGTAGGTATAGCAGCCTCTATGCAGCCATTGACATGATTGTACAGAGTTGCTGAATGCAATTCAGCATAGACTGCTGTGTTCTCTAAAACACATAATTTAATAAAATGTAATTTGCCTTGTAATAGTTCATAATTGTTATTGATTTTAATGGGATTACATATTTGATTTTGATTTCAAAGGAGACAGCTTATGCTGAGAGCATACCAGGGAGGATGAGACACTGGGGGAGGTGCAGCGTTCTCCAATATTTGTAAGCAAGAGGTTCAGTATATTGGAGCCTCTAGTGGGCGTATTCACTATTTGGTCAAAGGTGTTTTTATACATGAAGTCCAGGAGTTTGTTTGCCTTTGGATTTGAGATTGTGTAGGATTCCCAGCCTATACAGAGGTAATTAAAGTCTCCCATGTTTAGGGTGTGTGTTCATCTTTCTTTTAATTGTTTTATCTGTTTATTCTACATGTTAATATTCATGCCATTAGCTTAACGAGCCTGGTCTGCTAGGCTATGGAACGTATCATTATGGAACTTACAAACAATGACATTGGTAATCTCCAAACTCAGGACCCCACCCAGTTTGGGTTTGTAAAAGGCAGATCATGTCTCCTAAACCTGATAGACTTCTTTGAAGCAGTCACCAAAGCTGTAGATGAGGGTAAGATGGTTCACACAGCCTATCTAGATCTCGCCAAGGCTTTCAACACCATCCCCCACTCTGGAATTATAGATAAACTCACTAAACTAGGTATAAATCCCTATGTCACAAGATGGGTTGCCAACTGGCTCACTGACAGAACCCACACTGTGAAAGTAGCAGACTCCAAATCCAACTTCAGACCAGTGACAATTGGAGTACCACAGGGTTCAGTCCTGGGTCCTCTCCTGTTTGATATCTACTTCTCTGAAGTACAGGCCAACACAGAAGGTCTATGGCTAATTAAGTTTGCAGATGACTGCAAACTAGGAGCCATAATCAAAACTCCAAAAGATGTGGACATCCTACAAAAGTGCCTTGCTGAGATAGATGCCTGGTGTCAAAGCCATGGCCTCAATCTCAATGCCAAAAAGTGCATTGTCATCCCTTTTGGTAAAAACTCAGTACCCATGAACTACCACATAGGGGGTAGTCTACTTAACACTGAAAGTGTGGTAAGAGACCTTGGGACACAGGTAGACAGTAGTCTCTCCTTTGATAATCACATCGCCACAGTAGTCAGGAAATCCTTCTACGTGGCACACCTCATCACAAAAGGTTTCTCATCCAGGAAAAAAGAGGTCATTGTTCCCCTCTACTCGTCCCTCATTAGACCCATTATAGAGCACAATGCCCCTTTTGGTATGTACCTCACAAGACATCTACAACAACTGGAAAGGCCACAGAAATACCTCACAAAGAGGATTACCGGCCTCAAACAGATGCCCTATGCAGACCTTCTCAAAAAACTGCAGCTTTACTCTGTTGCATATCGCCTACTCAGAGGCGATCTCTGTCTAACACACAAAGCTATGTCAAACCCAGAGCTGTTAGACATGCTCCACTTAAAGAAATCCCAATCCGTACAAGCTACACGGTCTAGGGACCTAAACCTTGTCACCACAATAAACAGAACATGCCGGAGGGATAGATTCCTGTCCCAGAGACTTCCCATACTCTGGAACAAACTACCTATCTATATCAAACAAAGCTCCTCATTAGTACTCTTCAAGAAAAATCTTGATGATTGGATGGGAAATAGGAAATTCACCCCGGGGATCACTTCTGTGGCTCTGCTCGACA